>NC_059083.1:133008-482244 GCF_020497125.1 Mauremys mutica
TTTGTAGTGATAATTCAAGATAGCAGCAATACAGACAGTTTGACAAGAGGTGATGAGGAAGTACTTAAGATGGGGTTAAATAGATTCAATGTGGGTGTAATGGCTACAAGTTCATTCCGTCTCTATTCAAGCCTAAATTGATGATGGTCTAATTTGCATATTAATTCAAGTTCAGCTAGTTTCTCATTGGAGTCTGTTTTTCGATGCCTTTTTCCTGTTGCAAAATTGCCACCTTTAAATCTGTTACTGATGTGCGCAGAGAGGTTGAAGTGTTCTCCTACCAGCTTTTTGAATGTTATGACTTACCTCATGTCAGATTTGTGTAATTTATTTCTTTTGCATAGAGACCATCCCGGTTTTGGGCCAATGTACATCGGCAGAGGCGAGGGCCGGCCTCCAGACCCCAGCGACACCCAAGCACGCGCTCTGGGGCGGGCATTTTTTGCCGGTCAGGGTGGCAGGCCGGCTCTGGCGGGACCTTCCACAAATCATGCCTGCAGGGAGGTCCACCGGAGCCACCGCGGACCAGCGGACCTCCCGCAGGCATGCCTGCGGAGGGTTCGCTGGTCCCGCGGCTCGGGTGGACCTCCCGCAGGCATGCCCTGCGGATGCTCCACCGGAGCTGGGGACCAGCGCGCCCTCCGCAGGCACGTCTGCAAGAGGTCCACCGGAGCCGCGGGACCGGCGACCGGCAGCGCCCCCCCTGCAGCGTGCCGCCCTGCTTGGGGCGGCCAAAATCCTAGAGCCGCCCCATGGCAGAGGGGCATTGCTGGCACATGATGGCATATATCTCGTTGGTTGATGTGCAGGTGAACGAGCCTCAGATGGTGTGGCTGATTGTGATTAGGTCCTATGATGATGTCACTTGAATAGATATGTGGACAGAGTTGGCATCAGGCTTTGTTGCAGGGATAGGTTCCTGAGTTAGTGTTTTTGTTGTGTGGTTGCTGGTGAGTATTTGCGTCAGGTTGGGGGGCTGTCTATAAGCGAGGACAGGTCTGTCCTCCCTTAATTAATTAGCCTTTTAGAGTTGGTTGGACAACTCCCACCTTTTCATGTTCTCTGTATGTGTATGTATATATATATCTCCTTACTGTATGTTCCATTCTATGCTTCTGAGGAAGTGAGCTGTAGCACACGCTAGCTTAAGCTCAAATAAATTTTAGTCTCTAAGGTTGCCACAAGTACTCCTGTTCTTTTTGCACATTTTATAGTATAATAAAATTTCTATACATAAAAAAAATCTACATTAAAAGAATGTTTTGGCTGCGAAGTCAAGCACTCAGAAGTTAGGAAATGACAGACTAATAGTTGTCCGTAAAATCTTCACTTTGCCCTCTTGCATTAGAAAGACTCTTGCTGAACATCACATAGGAAGTCTGTGGCAGAGTCCAGTCCAGTGCTTTCAACACGAGAGCATCTTTCCTTTTTCTTAAAACCATCTGACTCATCCACTGTCATCCTATGCACTGAATGAGGCAGGGTCTCATGGAAAAAACAGAATGTGATCATGTCATTCAAGACTTTATCAATGTTTTACAAAGGCTGATTAAAAGTTGTCTGGGCAATCTTATTTCTTACACTTCCTAGCTTTCAGCTGCTTGCCTTTGCAGCCTAAACAACATTCTTTTAACATATCTGTAAATGTAACTTAAGGACTTCTTCAAAAGGGAAAAGAGAGAAACAATTTTTTATGTGACTGTATAACACAGGAATCCTTTCACTTACCATTGCAGTGTGACCACATGTGGGGTGAAACTTGCTAGCTGTTTAGCTGTACACAACACTATACAATACCTCAGGAAAGGGAGTGAAGAACAATTCCAAATCCCAGAGTATTTCAAATGTTTTTGTATAGTGCTGAACATTTGAATACAGAGCACTACTGGACGCCTGCCCTCCCATTTGTAAACCCACAGACCCTTCCCCCTCCCTTTTGCAATCCTATAACATCCCAATGACAATTGCAGCAGTTGCTCACATAAACAAGTAGTACTGGGAAAGCATTACATGTCATTGTAAATGTCTTATAGTGAGAAATAGCAGCTGGAATTGAGGAGGAGCCAGGCAGATGTGACCTGTCAGCTTTCATGGAGCACCTACAAGCACCCCAAAGACCACAATTGGAAATATCTTCCTCATCATCCAATTGAAATTGCCAGAGAATTTTTAGGGAGGAAAAAATGTAGTTACACAACAAGATGGTAAATCCTCTGTTAGTCAAACGAGGATGCTGGGATTTTAATGATCACAAATGTAGACGCAGCCAGAGTGGGGCAGTGTCAGAGCTGGGTTTAGAACCCAGGTGTTCAGCCTCCCTACTCCACCACTAGCTAGCGCTGGCTTTCCCTATACTGACTTTTGAGGCACTGAGCACAGGTATTCAGGATGTGCATTTGCAGATTATAGGTGAGGCTGGTAGCACCACCTATTAAGATAGCACAATACTGCTCACTATGAGAGCCTATTTTCAGTTGCTTATATTTTTTCTGAAGATTAAATGTTGAGACCGAACCTTTCCATGTGGGGGGGTCTGCCTCAACCTGATTTTTTTTATTTATTTTTTATTTTTTTAGTTTCAGCCAAAACTGTCCAGCTGTTTCTGAGAACCAGGCTAGTGAAAATACATTGTTTTTCTCACGTTAAAAAATTCTGGAGATCTTGTCTTTCAGAAGCTCTAGTGCTGTCCCCATGCTGTGGAATAGGGACTTGAAATTTGGCAAGGGGGTGGCTTACGAATCAGGGATCTGTCTCCCTTTTGCTGTGCCTGTGAATAGCCACTCAAATTTGGCCAAGTTATAAGCCTTTGAAAATTCATGATTCTATCAAGAATGAGCATGCTCCAGCCCAGAGCTCCAGGGGGCTGAGTAGGACATTCCATGCAGGTCTGGGTCCTGACAGTGGAACTGAGAGCGGGGAGCCTGTCTCGCACATGCTTGCTGTGTCCTCCTGAGCCCTGGCAGCATGGAGGAGGAAGTTGCCTGAGTTGAATGCAGAAGGGACAAGAGCTACAAGGCTGGGGAGAGAGTACATTGGGGCTGGTGCTGGTGCTGGGGGGGAGTTACTTAGACCAGGGGAAGGCTCCGCCAGAGCATCTCTCTCCTGCTCTGCACCTCCATCTGCTATTTGAATAACGGGCCTTTCCTCAAACAAACAATGAATAAAGAGAAATGTCTTGGCTGAGAATGTTTGTCATTTGAAAGCCCCTCATGAACACAGGGAAGCTCAACATTGTTCAGAAGCTTCCAGCCCATGTAATGCTGCCTTTTCCATGTCTGTTTCTAGGGTGCAAACTGTGCCCCGCTGACTGGCTGCTGCACAGGAACAAGTGCTATTGGGTCTCTAAAGAAAGTAAAACGTGGAATGAGAGTCGTGAGGACTGCTCAGTAAAGAATGCTCAGATGCTGGTGATCCAGGACAAGGAGGAGATGGTACAGTAAATAAAAATGGCTTAACCCACCCCTTGAGAGATGAGTGTCACTAGTTATAATGTAATACAATGGACGTGCAGCAAAATAACAATGCCCCAGCTGTATGACATTTGGCTTCAGAAAAATCTATTCCAGAGCACATTAAAATATTATTGATACGTGGAGGGGAAGGAGGGGGTAAAACTGGGAAAGGGAAACACCAGAAACTGGGTTTATATCTATTGCAGAGCTGTGTAGCAAGTTCTCTTCCTTCATTTGCCGAGAGAGCAAAGAAGCCAGAGAATTCCAGCAGGTTATATTCACCCAGACTCCTCTGTCCTGTCACTTACAGGCGTATGTACTGAGTATTTCACAACTGAACCTGGTCTGGCTTGGACTCAGTGTTACATCCCCAGAGAGGAAATGGACCTGGGTGGACGGCTCCACATTTGATGAAACACTGTGAGTGTTCATGGTTCCTATTCTGGCTCTGAAACTGAGTGTGTTTTGCATGGTGCACACGTGGGAACACGAGATTAGTGCTCTCTAGTGCTAGCGGGAGCAGAGGCTGTCTGTGAGCACAAGTAAAGTTAAGCAGCAGGCAGAGTCCTCCCCATGGAGAGATGGTCAGTCTCAAGCCCCCGTGTGCTTGCAGGACCCCGGGATAAAGGGGGGTCAGGGTCTGTTTGGAGAATGGGCATGTCTGGGAAGACACTAGTTTAAGCACAATCCTTGTCTTGCTGAAGAGGCACTTAGCTGTTCACGCCTATGTCAGCTCTCAGCTGTGCTGCTCTGCCTGAGTAAGGTGGCCCTTGTCCAGCAATGCACTCGTTAATGCAGGGTCAGGGTCCCCTCTCCTGCTGAGCAGCACATTTTACCTTCACCAGGGCTGCAATGGGGGTGGGGAAAGTGGAGGTATTTTCCCAAGCCCCGCCCAGCACTAAGCTCCACCCGCTTCAGACACCACTCAGTGCACATGGCACAGTTGTACAAAATAGGACCACACAGGCGCTGTTGGGCTCCTCGGCTTGGCTCCCCAGCAGTGGGGTTTGAACACACCCACGGGCAGTGTTGGTCAATCATTACGGTTGGTTTTGCAAGTGGACAAGTGTTTTCCAGCACTGAACTGAGCCTCCCCAGCTCCTTCCCCACTCTGGGAGGCACGTTACTAACTAGGGCACTGTAGAAAAGTAGGGATGAAGGAAGCTAGTTTGGAGACAGGCCACCGCTCCGAACGAGGGATAGCTGCTATAGATCTTACTCATTAAAGCTAAACACCCAGTGACGCCTGCTCTTTGTTCCCCAAGTTCCAGCTCACAGGCGCTGCTGACAGGGAGAGCTGTGGGATGATCAAAGGGAACCACACTATTTCAGAAACCTGCACGGCTATAACTAAATGGATTTGTGAGAAAGTTGCCCTGAAATAAGCAGTCACACCAGTGAGCTGTACTTGCGTAACTGAAATAGCAAGCACCCTTGTTTATTTTCTAAAAGAAAAACACATTTGCTAATTAAAGAATTCTAAAGCCTCCGACAAACTCATTTTCCAAGGAAGATCCAGTCACTTGTTCCTCAGGAGCTGGGTCTGATTTCACGAGGAGCTGGCTGCCTCCTGGGCAGCGTGTGGGAGCAGACACTCTTGGGTCTTAGGAATAGTTTGAAAATTAAAAGTCGTAAAGCACCAATGTCACCACTGGAGACCTACGTGCCATCTGGCCACATCTCAGAAAGGCGCCGTTTTGAACATTCTTCCACCCTGCCCCACTTTCAGCCATAGCCTCTAATTCTGTGGGAGATTTAGGGGAAGAAGCGCCAGTTTGTATTCCCACATCTGGTAGTTGCTTACCATTTACGCACCCAAATCTGAGCACACAATAGTTCTCGTCACAGATCCACAGGGTCTGGTCTACGCCCAGCCTTAACTAGTACCTCAGTAACCAACTATCCTTCTCTCTCTCTCTCTCTGTGGCTCCCTGCAGCAAATCCAGACTCCTACACTGTGGAGGATTTAGAGGGCCCTGTGCTCAGCTTCATTTTTGGGTCCTCTCCTTGGGACCCAGCCAAGAAAAAGAACATTCTCTCTTATCTCCCCCTGAGCCCCGTTTTTCATTCTTTTTTTCTTCCTCCTCCTCCTATAAGTAATAGGAAGTAAATGAAAATAAAGTGAGGCACCTTGATTGTTTTTGTAGTCTAACTTATTTTTACCAACCACCTGAAAATCGCTGAGGGTCTTGGCAGACCAATTAATGATCTTTCCAAATATTGTTTGTACCGTTAGCTAACTATTGTAACTAAGTAAAAAAAGCATTGGGGTGCAGGGTCAGACCTGGACTTAGGATGCAGGAGGGGGTCAGGGCTGGGGGTGCAGGGTCTGAGAGAAAGTTAGGGTGCAGGAGCAGACTGGGGGCTGGAGTGCAGGGTCTGGCCAGGAGTTAGGGTATGGGAGTGGGCTCAGGGCTGGGGCAGGGAGTTGGGGTGTGGAGCACTTACCTGGGACAGCTCCTGTTTGGTGCAAAGGGTGCAGGTGGGGATGTGGAGGTGATGGTAGTGGTACAGGAGTCAGGGTGTGGTGGGAGGGTGTCATAAATATAGGTGGAAAGGTAGCAACTTTTATGTATGCAGTAGCATAAAATCCCGCATTGGCAGCTGTAGTGGCTTGCTTTACCTGTAAGGGGTTAAACAGTTCAAATAAACTTGTTGGCACCTGACCAGAAGAACCAAGAAGGAAAGAAGATGCTTTCAAATCTGCGGGGGTGGGGGGGGGGAGGATTTGTTTGTTCTCTTTGTTTTGTTCTCTCTCCAGACAGAGAGAGAAGCCAAGCAGGTACAACATCTCCGGAAAATATACCTGGAATAATCCATCTAGAAATCACAGAAATTGTAAGTAGGGCAAGGAAATACATTAGATTATCTTTTGCTTTAGCTTGTGAATTTTTCTATGATACAGAGTAGTTTTATTCCTATTTTTGTAACTGTGAAGCTGAGCCAGAGGGGAATCTGCTGTGTTTATTTACCCTGCAAAGTTACCTTCCATCCTGATTTTGCAGGTGTGATTCTTTTATGTTTTTCCTTATAAAGTTCTCCTTTTAAAATCCTGATTGATTTTCAGTGCCCTGAAGACAAAGGGTCTGGTCTTTACTCACATTGCATAGGCAATTGGTTGGCATATTATTCTCAAGCATCCCCAGGAAAGGGGGTGAAGGGGCTTCGGGGGGGGGGGCCGTGCATGGGCACCCTGTGTTTGACTGTAAATCTGTCTCTGCTCCTACAGGAGACTTGTGTACACTGCACCCCTGAAGCACACACTGCTCCCAGGGAGTATTTTCACTCTTGTGCCAAGGCTTTAGATTCCTGTCCCGTTCCCCCCACCCCTCCTGCCCAGAGAGCTCTGCCAGTCCCACTGCAGTCCCTCGCTTTGCCAGCGAGTCCTTCCTGCTGGTCTCCTCCTGCCCTGGTACCTGACTCAGCTCCCTCCCCGTGGTTAAGGGACCCCACGGCCCTTCTCCTCAGAGCTGTGCTGCAATTCGAGCTGGCTTCCCCAGTCTCAGTGCTGGTTCCTATTCCAGAGAGACTCAAGCTTCCCCTGCAATTCTCCCCAGGCTCTCTGCCCTCAGCCTCTTCCTGGCAGTTACCCTAACAGCTGGGTGTTAGCACGCTAAGACGGCAGCCACCTTCTTCAGCTGGTCTGCTGCTTCTTTGGGTACCTCTTTCCTTAACGTAGCCATGTGATGGAGCAGGGTTTGCTGGCCCCAGGCTCCACCACCCCTTCAAGGGGACCGTACATGATTCCACCTCAGCCCCACGTGCCCCCTTGTGGCTCAGCCCCCCAACACTGGGTTGCCATCCCCGCTTGCCCTCTTCCTTAAGAACTATGTGACAGGCTCTTGTTTCTATCATACCCACGGTGGATTAATTTAAATCACTTTTGATTTTAAATTAACAATTTTAATCATGATTCAAATCAGCAAACAGGAACCCTGGATTTAAATCATCAATTTAAATTGTTTTGCATATGTACTTTTTATTTTCCTGAATTCTTCTTGGTTGATAACCATGAGTTCAGATGAGCATGTCTTTAAATACAGCCTTTACACTCAATGTGGTGCTTCTTTTTGCTAACCAGGAGGATACACCATACCTAGACACATGCATTTGACAATTATAGAGCTTACTGTACATTTATTCAGATTAATTTGTACATGTTTTATTACTAGATTAATCTTTTACTTGTGATTTATGTCAAGCTCTATTTGGATATACATTCAATCAAAAGTGCACAAAAATCAGCATTTTTATGTTTTATTTTAAAAAACTACCTTAACTGTGTTGGCTACATCAACTTATTTTCTTATCAAACCATAGTTTGCATTTAAAGCCGATTTATTAAACAAAGGCAGTAGTAGCTGCAGTTAGTGAATTGAACTGATTATTTATTTCTGGTCACCATGTCCCTCAGGATTTAGAACTAATAGATCTTGTCTTCTCACACCTAGTTTTTTATTCACACATTGGGGAAAAAACAACCAGAAAAAACTAGTTTGCCAACTCCCCAGGTGGTTCCTTAACTTTAAATGAATTAGTTGAATACACTGAAAAGAAGAAAATATTCTCTCTACACCTACAGAAGAGGCTATTGCTGTCAAAAGCTGGTTTAGCACTTCAGCAAACTCTGGTACATGGTGCTTAGCCCAGGCTTTCCAGCAGTTCAGTGTCTGACCGTCATTAAAACTTGGCAGCAAATATATCCTGCTTAGTATTAAGTTTTATATGTAACATCTTATTGTAAGAGACATGTTTAGGCTTCAACACAAGTTTATTTGTAAAAATAAATAAAAAAAACCCTGTTTTAATTTAAATAATCAAAATTTGATCTTTTCAGATTTTTTTTAAAAATCACAGCTTATCCACCCAGATGAGACCCATCCCTAGGCTCAGTTTATTTAGTCCACGGCAAGGTTCCAAAAGAGAGTCCAATTATCACCCCCAGCGCATATAGTCCTTAAAATCCCATGACATCTGGTCCATCAATGGAGCACACTCCAGTGTCTTCCACCACATCTGGGCTGCTCTTGGTTCTCTCCTGTCCTTCTGCCATGTCAGCCAGCCCGGGTGTTCCAGCGGGAGTGCAAACCCACTCTTCCCAGTAGCAACCCCCACAGCCTCTCCCCTGGGAGTTCATCCTCACCAGGGAAATATCCAGCACTCGCCTTGTTCTGTTACCTTTCATCTCTAGCAGATCGGCCCTGCCACTGCTCCCCTGGCCCTCAGCTCCCTCTGGCTCCAGCATGGGGACATCAGCGGGTAAATCCATCTGCCAATCCCATCATCAGCCTTCCCCTAGCAACATCCCGTAACTTCCTTCAAGGACTTCCTCCTCCATGGCCAGTCTATAGCTCCAAGCGCTGCCCTGCCCTCTTAACTGGCCAAATGTGGAACTCCTGTTCTAGCACAGGGGCACTGGACCAACGTCATTTAAAGGGGTCAGCTTGTTACTGTGTATCCCTTCCAACGAGCTCCTCTACCAGTTTGGGAACCTCTGTGCTGGGCCACGATCTGAGAGGGGAGAACCCTAAGGAGGGAAGAGGCTGGTTAAGCAGAAACCATGTGGGGGCAGAGAACTCAAACTAATGGCATTAAACTGAGCAAAGGAAAAATATCATCTAGTCCTGAGGAATCTAACTCCGGAGACCTATTTGCCCCAGGGAAGCCCTGGGGAGAGTCTATAAAGAATACAGACCCAGCCTCCTTCATCTTCAGGTAGTGGCAGGTGTTATCCCCAATAAAGCTTTTCCAAGCCTAGTTCCTAAGAGTCTCAAAGTTTTGACTCCACAATACATTCCTTCTCCATTGTACAGGCATCGAGTTTGCTGCAGATCCAGCGTCTCCCTGTGCTGCACCGCGAGCTGCCGAACCAGTCCTCATCAATCAGAAAAGCACAGTCGCCACCTCCTCTTATCGGAAACCTGCAACACAGACCCAGGGGTGGGAGTCAGGGAGGGGCTGGGCATTACCCAGCAGTCACGGACAGGGGGAGACTCCACCACAGGGCAGGGCAGCCAGAGGAGCAGCTGCATCCAGAGGCATCGGCCTGGCTTTAGACTCCTCCCTGGCACAAAGGGGAAAATAAAGGTGTAGGAACACAAGTAGTGGCCATTGCAGGGCAGGGAGAGGAGAAAGGGGGTGGGGCTGAAAGACGACAGCTGGGGCTTCCAGAGAAGTCTCTGTGCTGGTAGATATTAGGCACGACTTGCCCACTACTCAGCTTTGCCTGACGCTCTCCCCTAGCCCCAACCTTCTCTCCAGTCCCATTCGGTGCAGAGGGGAGAGAATCCACAGGCCTCTCACAAGGCAGCGAGCAGCAGCAGCTCTCTGCGGAGAAGAGTTTGATACGATCCTCCCCGGGCAGCTGGGGGACTGTCAGAGAGGCCGCGGGCCTGTTTCAAACCCGATGGGCTGTCAGGACAGACTGTTAGTAGTGAAATGAGATGTCTCCCTACAGCCTCAAATTACCCCAACAGTGAAGGACCCTGTTCTTCTCCGCACACCACTCCTCAGAGCGGGCGTAGGGAGTCTAACTTCCACCCGGACAGCCCAATGGGGAAGGGGGAGCTCAGTTAGTGTCTCCTCCAGCACCCTCCCTTGTGCCCAGAACTGCGGTGTATTGTAAACCCCGGGGGCAGGGACCATCTTTCTGTTCTGTGATCGTACAGCGCCTGGCACAATGGGGCCCTGGTCTAGGGGTGCTACGTTACTATGAATTACAAACAATAACAACACTGCATGGGGGACTCAAACGCTGCTGGAATACTGGTTTTAGTCCATGAAAACCAAATACCAATAAGACCCCAGACACATTCCCCCAAACAACCTTGGTTAAATATATTCATCTTTTGGCAGCACGGCAGGCACCTGTGATCTAACCCAGAAAATGTTACTGGAGGGAGAATGTAGCGCTGGGGTGCGGTCTCCCTCCCTGATGGGCGGAGAGAGAGCCACAACTGCCCCCTGGTGGGCAGAACCGGGATACCTGCAGCCACCCCGCCGGAAGCAGGGGGCGGGGCAGGAACAGGAACTATAAAAGGCCAGCCCACGAGCTCATTTGGGGCAGAGCTGCCGGAGGAGCTGGATGTTTCTCCCCTGCTGCTGGAGCCTGGACCTGATGGAGGCTGCTCCCATGCCAGAGACCCGGAAGGGCTGCCAGAGCTGCCAGACACTGGGGACACGGAGGAGCTGTTGAAGCTACTGCTTGCCCTTTACCCGAGCAAGACCGATGACAGCCCCAAAATGCAGGTACCCGGAGTGGGGGTGTAGGAAGGAGCCCAGGGAAGCTGAATAGGGTTTCGCTGTGTGACTGGTTGCAAGCCAGACAGCGTATTGCGGTTGGATTTCCCTGCTGACTCGTGGCAGAGCACTCCACCACTGTTAGGGCCCTGGGCTGGGGTGCGGTGGAGCGGGAGGGCCTGTGTCCCCCTACCCATCGTCAGGGGAGGCAGCCTCCCCACTTTGTGGTCAGGAGGCCTGCACTGGTGGCACCTGCCTGAACTAGGACACCAGATGGTTTGCTGACTCTCCCACCAGAGAGCTGATCTCCCCTACACTGCTGTGTGGCTCTGCATGACAGCCGGCCAGAGCCCCTTACCTGCCCTGATTGGGGGCCCTGGGCGAATACGCTCTCTGCGACTGCCTGAGTGACAGCCGGCCAGAGCCCCACTGGATCACTGCTCTGCCCTGACTGAGGGCCCCGGCATATAGACTTATCGCTGCTCGGCTGGACTGCAGGCCTGGGACACTAACTGAGCCCGTTTCCCCCTGAACCGAAGCGCTCTGGAAGCGTCGTAGCGAAGGGGCGTGGTCTCCTGCCCTGACGGACAGGGAGAGCGCCGCGACCGCCTTACAGAAAGGGACTCACCAGTTGTTGAATTTGGTGCCGTTGGGCCATCTCCAGGGCTGGCCTCGCTCCCTCTGGAGGCCGATCCAACAGTCGAGGAAGCCCTTATAGCGCAGCAGGAAATCCTGAAAAATAAGGCCAGTCAGATTACGTTTAGGCCCCCAGCTGTGGTGCTCACCTGCCCCTCTGGCTCTGTGTGGCCCCTTCTCCGTTCAGGTTTGGATGGGCCACCCATAGTTTGCCAGCTGAGAGCCCTGGGTCCGATGACACCAGCTCAGCCCATGCTGGAGGGAGTCTGAGAACAAGGCACAATCGAATGAGCCAGTTGTGGGTCATGAAGACAGGACTCAGTAACGGCAGGAGTTCTCCCCTCCACTCGTCCCCTTCTAGGCTGGTAGGGGTCAGAGCTGGCAGCTCCGCTCCTCTGACAGCAGCTTCAGCCGGTGAACCGATCGCTGGCTGAGAATCCCGGTTTGCTGGACGTCCCATCAGACTGGGGCCTGCTCAGCTGGGAGCCTGGGGACACGTGCAGGAGCTGGGGGCTGCTCAGAGGCCATTTTACCCCTGTCTGTCTCCATCCCCACATCCATGTTACATGGACAGACCTGCCCCTGCCCCATCCTTCTCCACTCCCCTCTGGGGCTGGGCAGCTCTTTGGCTTTGCTGGCATCTCCGCCCTCCTTGCCAGGCTCCTTCCCAGAAGCTTTGCACATAGCGACTCCCCCCCCACACACACACACACTCCCCACAGCCGCCAGACAGGCGGGAGCTGCTCTGAGGACGGGCAGAGCTCACTCCCTGCACAGCCCAAGAGCCTGAGTGTTTCCCCTGGCAGGGACACGGAGCCCCCACCCCACTGAGTCACTGGCTGTGGTGAGCTGCAGAGGCAGATTCGACAGGCAGCCCACAGGCCAGGAGCTGACTGGGCCGGCCCAGCCCTACAGAGGGGGATCCTCCCACCTGGGGCTCTGGGAAAGAGGAAGGGGGCTGGGCGTGAGTGATCCCTGACTGTGACCCCAGCTCTAGCCAGGCCTGGGATTCAGCCACCAGAAACGCTCTGAGCAGAGGCAACAGGGCAGTTTGTGGGACCCTGGGGTGAGCCCAGCCCCATTCCAGCCCTGCCAAGCCCAGTCTGCTGGGATAAAGCATCTGCCGCTCTCTCACCTTTTCCTGCTCACTGTCGATCGCAGCCAGGGAGGCTTTGAGTGCAGAGCACTGGCTCTGGCTCTGGTTCCAGTCCCCTTCAGTCTCTGAGAAATAATAGCATTTCCCTCGGTACCCGATCCAGCCGTCCGGGCAGCAGGGCCCAGCAGGGAGGCCTGGAGCAGCCAGAGGTGGTTTGGATTTTTCCACTGAAAGAGGCAAGTGACAGGGTCAGAGTCTGTGTCCTCTACCCCCAGCCTGACTCTGTATCTGAGTGAATGAGGGGAGAGAATCCCTCAGATCCAGGCCGCAGGCGCCTTACACCCCAGGCAGCTGTGCTGAGGGAGGAAATAAGCCCTTTGAC
Organism: Mauremys mutica; assembly: GCF_020497125.1. NCBI lineage: Eukaryota > Metazoa > Chordata > Testudines > Geoemydidae > Mauremys > Mauremys mutica. The sequence goes on from NC_059083.1 coordinate 145,814, forward strand.
ACAAGGGATGGGCAACCGACCCCCTCGTCTTTAGTGGCTCAGCTTTCTGGGGGTCAAATTCACAGAAAGTGCAGCTGACAAGCCACGCAGAGCAGAGCGCAGCAACACCAGATTCACCATGACGGTGTGGCGCAGGCAGGTAGGGGGAGCGTTACCCAGTGGCTGGCACAGACAAATATTGACACCATATAAAGATAAAGCTCAATAAGATTGTGTGGGACACTAGGTCTAACCAACCCAGGGACGTCCTCCTAACCCAGCTAGCTGGCCCACTCCCCAGGCTCTTTGCTTTAGAGATGCACCGAGAGATGAAGATGGGATTAAACCAGGGGTGGGCAAACTTTTTGGCCCAAGGGCCACATCTGGGTATGGAAATTGTATGGCAGGCCATGAATGCTCACGAAATGGGGGTTGGGGTGCGGGAGGGGGTGAGGGCTCCAGCAGGGGGTGTGGGCTCTGGGGGGGGAGGCAGAAATGAGGAGTTCAGGGTGCAGGAGAGGGCTCTGGGCTGGAGCAGGGGGTTGGGATGCGGGGCAGGGGGGGCTCCAGCTGTGGGTTTGGGCTCTGGGGTGGGGGGGGGATGAGGGGATGGCGGTACAAGAGGGGGCTCTGGGCTTGGACTAAGGGGTTTGGAGGGCAGGAGTGGGATCAGGCTGGGGATTGGGGCATGGGAGGGGCTCAGGGATGCAGGATCCAGGTGGCTGTGACCTCATGCAGCTCCCAGAAGCAGAGGCATGTCTCCCCTCTGGCTCCTACGCGGAGCACAGCCAGGTGGCTCTGCGTGCTACCCCATCCACAGGCACCGCTCCTGCAGCTCCCATTGGCTGTGGTTCCGGGCCAATGGGAGCTGCGGGGGCAGGGGTAATGTGCAGAGCCACTTGGCCTTCCCTACGTGTAGGTGCCAGAAGGGGGACATGCTGCCGCTTCTGGGAGCCATGCGGCGCCACAGCACACGTGGAGCAAGGCAAGCCCTGAACCCCACTCCCCAGTGGGAGCTCGAAGGCTGGGTTACAATGTCTGGAGGGCCAGATGTGGCCCCTGGGCCATAGTTTGCCCACCCCTGGATTAGACTCACGTCAGGAAACAAACCTGACCTGTGCAAGGGACAGGCGCCCCGAGAATCTGACACTAGACCCAGCCCAGCAGGGATGTGTTTTATGTAAGTGTCTGCACCAGTAAGAATTCCCAGCACGTTCCCATTCCAGGGTGGGGGGACTAGCACAGCCCAGAGCACTTTATCCTGGGCTTAAAAGTAGCCTGTGCCGAGTATTTGGAGCCACGTGAATTAGTTTTAAACAAGTGCTGTAATTCTCAGTGACAGCAGATGGCCACAGCGTGGCACCAGAACCTCAGCAATGGGAACAGTCTCTAGGTTAAGACAGGGCTTCCCTGGACCCCAAACTGTGCCCCCCCCCGCCCCGGGGGTTGCAGATGGGTCACCGGGGAGGGAGCACCACCCAGCTTTGCTCTGCCCCCAGCCCCAGCAAAAGTCCGGTTACCCGCAGTAACTAGCTTCCACCATGGGGGGGCAGGAAGAGCCTGGAGGAGCACCCAGCAAAGGCTCCAAAGAGAGGTACCGGCAGCTCCCCAGTCCTGCCCCACTCACCCCCCTGGCTCTGGCTCCCCCTCCTCCATCCTGCCCCACTCACCCCTGGCTCTGGCTGCAGGCATGGACTGGGTAGCAGGGGGGGCATGACTGAGACAGTTTGGGGACCGCTGGGTTGAGCTGGGTTGAAAAGGTCAGTGTCGGAGTCACCCTGTCCAGAGACAGTTTAGCTGGGATCTCCCCAGCAGCCTCAAGCCAGCGAGTCTGTCACAGGCTCCCGGGGAATTTCAATGGGCACTGTAGCAGGGTGGACCCCTGCTCCGGCCCTGAAGGGGTTAAAAACAGCCCTGGGAAGGGGCCGAAGCTCAAGAAAACAGCCTTTAGGCTGGGCTGATTGGGAAAGTGGCTGCAGCTGGGGCCACGCCCCAAGGGAAGTCAGAAGCACAGACAGTCTCTCTCTGCCTTCAGAGCAGGGCCGGCTCCAGACCCCAGCGCGCGCTTGGGGCGGCATTTTGCCGGCAGGGCGGCAGGCGGCTCCGGCGGACCTTCCGCAGGCATGACTGCGGAAGGTCCGCCGGTCCCGCGGCTCGGGTGGACCCCCCGCAGGCACGCCTCCGGAAGCTCCACCGGAGCTGCAGGACCGGCGACCGGCAGCGCGCCCCCTGCGGCATGCCGCCGTGCTTGGGGCGGCCGGATTCCTAGAGCCGCCCCTGCTTCAGAGAGAGAAGGGCCTAGCTGCAGGGAGCTAGAGACAGGGTACCAGAGTAGAGTAGGGCTGGGGAAAGGCAGAGGGGCTGGGGAGCTCCAGCCTGGAAAGCCCCAGGCTGCGGCCTAGCATTGGGCTAACAGGTACTGGGGGTTGCAGAGGGCAGCCCAGGGGTAGGCCAAGGCAGCAGGTCCAAACCCTCCTTGCCAGTGATGAGTGGCTGATACTGCAGCCTGCCCCAGGGTGTGGGGCTAGACAATGACTGGCAGTAGCCACATACTGAGGCAAGGTGGGGATAGAGGGTGGGGGTTCCCTGAGAAGGGGAAACCCTGAGAGAAAGGGGTTACTGCCAGGGGGCAGCACCCCCATGTAAAAGGGCACCGGGTCCAGGGAGGGGCACGGGGGCCAGAGGACAGGCAGATCACCAGCCTGCAGAGGGCGCACCAGGGCTGGAACAGAGCTAATTCCCGGAGTCACCAGCAGGAGGCGCTGCAGGGGTGAGTCTGACCTGTCTACAGGCACCAACCCCCACAGCTGCCTTTTGGAGACCCCACCCCCGCCTCCTTCCCCCAGTGCAGCAGCAGGGACAGGGTCACAAACTCCTGGGAAAGCCTCCTGAAGATTAACCCTTTCGGGGAAGCAGCAGCGGTGGGGTCAACCAGGCCTAACACCCAGGCTACATCTGAAGGGCCCGTGCAGTTGGCTCACACACAGAGGTAGGGAGGGTTATTGTGTCACTAACAGGTGAGCAGGACAAGCCATTCTAGACCCACTGGAGTCACTGGTTAGTAGCTTCCCTGCCACCCCACAGACAGTCCAGGGGAGCAGAGACTGGGTGGACCACGCCCTTACCTGCTAAAAGTGCTGCTAGAGTAACGATGATGATGATCAAAACTGTGATGGTAGCTGGGACAAGGACTTGATGGGAAGCACGTTTCCTGAGCCAAGACCCAGGGGCTGAAAGAGACAAAGCCATGAGTGCTTCTGGGGAGCAGAGTCATTAACGGTATCGATGCCTGAGCTGCTGTCAGCAAATATCTACTGTGATTCCCAGGGTGCGCTGAGTCGGAGAAACAAGGGGTCTGGTTTTTCTGTTTGCAGCTACAATACAACCAGGTTTGCAGCATTTAACAGGGTCTCCCAGTGACTCTTCTGAGGGGAGCCATTCTGGGACAGACCCACTGGGTTCTCTCAGGCTCCTTCTCTAGCTCCAAGTGCAGTTACATGAGGGCAGAGTAGCCAAGGTGTCAGATGTACAACGGAAGCTTTAAATCTCCTCCCGGCCCCCCAAGACTAAGGACTGGCCTCTCTCGGCCCTACTTCAGGGTTCACACAGGGGGTCTGATCTCTCAGACTCCCTGCAATCCTTGACCCTCCTTGTCTGAAGGAACAAATTTCCTTTGAAGTCTTGATTCTCAGGACAAAGGGGATTTCAGTTAGTGACTGTGAGACACAGACACAGTGTTACTCAGGGGAATGACCCCTGGCCGCCCCCATGCGAGATGAGGCTCCCAGCTCCAGCAGCTGAGACATTTGGAGATCTCAACATCCCCTCTTCACACTTGGTAGGTGCAGCAGCAGCGCCGGCAAAACCCGCAGGAACAGACGACAGTACCTGCCACCCCCAGACACGGGCTCACTTTCATGCACACCCAGGGCCCTGCCTCCGTGCGATGGTGTTCGGTGTGAGTCTCTCACACAGAGAGGGAACGCAAAAGTGAAGTGGACCAGAGGGAGATGGGGGCAGGGCCGGCTCTAGACCCCAGCGCGGCAAGCACGCGCGTGGGGCGGCCCTTTCCTGGGGGGGCGGCAGGCTGGGCCGGCGGACCTGCCGCAGTCATGCCTGCGGGAGGTCCACCGGAGCCCCGGGACGACCGGACCTGTCGCAGGCATGACTGCGGAGGGGGCGCTCGTCCCCCAGCTCCAGCGGACCTCCCGCAGGCATGACTGCGGACGGTTCGCTGGTCCCGTGGCTCGACTGGACCTCCTGCAGGCATGCCTGCAGCAGCTCCAGCAGAGCCGCCGGACCTGCGAACCGTCCGCAGCTGCAGGAGGTCCAGCCGAGCCGCACGACCAGCGGACCCTCCGCAGTCATGCCCGCGGGAGGTCCGCTGCTCCCGCGGCTCCGGGGCGCCTCCCGGGCATGACTGCTTGGGGCGGCCAAAAACGTAGAGCTGCCCCTGGATGGGGGCCAGGATTTCAGAGGGGTAACAGCCCCTGCCCACTGCGAGCCCTCTGGCCACATCCAGGCACGCAAAGTACAAGTAGCAGGAACAAGCTGGGTACCTGATCCATCGGAGCTCATTGAGGCAATCAGTTTCCTGCAGCGTCCACACATGAGAGTTTGATCAGTTCCATCCACCACTGAAAGTGTGGCCCCGTCTGGCCGTGCCTCAGTGTCTCTGCCCGGCCTGTTCCCGTATTATAATCTCTTAAAAGATTTAATTAAAAAGCAATATGCTGAATCCATCAGCCTATATCAAAAACTTTGAGTTAACGGCTGCTTTTCTATATAAAGAGAAAAAATCAGGGGACAAACATCAAACTTTCCATGTTGAGCTTTATACATATGGCACAATAGGCCATGGACGGTATAAAGGGCTTGATCCTCCGAGGGACCCAGGAGCTATGCTACTGGGTGCAAGATTGTTTAAGAAAGAAATGTTATCTGCAGCTTTATTTAATTAAATGCCACTTACCATCCTAATGCAGCTTGGCACACGTCACCAACGAAAAGTTAATTATGTAGTAAATAAGCAACATCTCATTCGTCATTGTCTAACATACTCAGGGCCGCCCAGAGGATTCTGGGGGCCTGGGGTCTTTGGCAGCAGGTCCCAGGGCAGCCTTCGGCAGCGAGGGGCCCCTGCCGCGGGTCTTTGGGGCTCTTCGGCGGCGGGTCCCGGAGCGGAAGGACCCCCCACCGCTGAATTACTGCCGAAGCGGGGGCCCGCTGCCGCCAAAGACCCCAGGCCCCCTGAATCCTCTGGGCAGCCCTGCTCGGAGCAGAGCCAGGCTGGCCCCGAGCTGCAACCCCGGCCAGAGGGGGCAACACACGTCATTTTGGAACAGGCGAAGTTGAAAGCGCACTGAACTGATCAGCTCCTTCAGCCTGCAACCCACACACAGTCTATGGGTCTGTGTCCTTCCCCCCCTGCCCCAAGCAGAGAGACACACACACTCACAAAGCCCATGGGTCTGTGTCCTTTCCCGCCCCCTCCCCGCAGACACACACAGCCACAGCCCGACAGTCTGTCCTTGCCCTCCCCCGCCCCCCAGCAGGCACATACCCTGCTCCCCCATCCCCGGCGCCGCTCTTCTCCTCTCTCCCTCCTTCCCACCTCCCCCCCCCAGGGACCACCCCTCTCTGCCGCCTGGGGCCCACTCTTCTCCCTCTCTCTCCCTCAGGCCTACCGGGGACACCCCTTTCTTCCTCCCTCCCCCCCTCACCACTCTGGGACTGGGTCTCTTCCCCCCTACCCAGGCCTGCTGTCCCACTCCTAGTATCTGTGGGGCTGGGTCTCCCACTCAGCTAAAATGGCCGCTTACCGACTCCTGGCGCAGGGGAGGACGTGACAGTGGGGGTTCACTGCCTTCATACAGCTACTTCTCCAACGCACCTCCCACAACCCTCGTGATCCTCTTGTTCCCAGTATAGGGAGCGTCTGCCCTTTGTCAGCAGTTCCCCTTCCTTAAATTTTCCTGCCGTTATATGGCCTGCCCAGCTCATTTCTGGGTCGCTGTTCTGTGGGGTTTGCAGGTCTCTGGCCTGGTTCCCTGCTCCCTGTGCGCCATGGTGCTGTCCCCCCCGTCCCTTCGCTATGTACGTGTCTGAGGGACAACAAGGTGCAGGGCAGCGGGGGAGAATCAGGCCCATGGAGCATCAGGAACAAACGGGGCCTTTCGCTTCAGTGGGGCCCCACCGACACTTCCATTGGGGTCAGCGTTACCTGCCTGTGGCTGAAAGACAGCTGTCAAAATCAGGGCAGGCCAAGCTGGACACGTCAAATGTGGGTCACAGAGGCTTGAATCTCTCCCCTCTCCTTCCAGTTCCCCCCTCACGCCACTACCCGTTGGAGCTAGTGGTGGAGGCTTGGAACCAGGGTGGGCTGGCAGCCCCCTCCCCACTCCCCTAAGTTCCCTGTGTGGTAGCTGCCCAGCAGGCTAATGATTCCCCCCACTGCCGTGTGCTGCTCCTGCCCTCTGCCTTGGAGCTGCTCCCGGGAGCCTCCTGCTTGCTGTGCGGGGGGTGTGTGTGTGCAAATGTCAGCATGTCTCCTGTCCCCTGCTCCTTTACCCCATCTCCACAGAGCAAGCGGGGACACGACAGGGCTCAGGACTAAGGGAGCTTGCTGGCAGCAGCTGCTGTCTCCACTTGCTGATCTATTTAAAAAGGCAATGTGCTTAGAGGGGGGTCAGCGTACAGTAACAGAAAATGTGGAAATGGCAGAGCTGCTTAATGACTTCTTTGTTTCAGTTTTCACCAAGAAGGTTGGTGGTGATTGGACATCTAACATAGTGAATGCCAATGAAAATGAGGTAGGATTAGAGGTGAAAATAGGAAAAGAAGAAGTTAAAAATTACTTAGACAAATTAGATGTCTTCAAATCATGAGGGTCTGATGAAATACTCAAGGAGCTGACTGAGGAGATAGCTGAGCCACTTTGAAAAGTCATGGGAGACGGGAGTGATTCCAGAGGACTGGAAAAGAGCAATTATAGTGCCCATCTATAAAAAGGGAAATAAGGACAACCCAGGGGATTACAGACCAGTCTGCTTAACTTGTGTACTCAGAAAGATAATGGAGCAAATAATTAAGCAATCAATTTGCAAACATCTAGAAGAAAATAAGGTGATAAGTAACAGTCAGCATGGATTTGTCAAGAACAAATCGTGTCAAACCAACCTGATAGCTTTCTTTGACAGGGTAACAAGCCTTGTGGATGGGGGAAAGCAGTCAATGTGGTATATCTTGACTTTAGTAAAGTTTTTGATACTTTGTCACATAGTCTTCTCAGAATCAAACCAGGGAAATGCAACCTAGATGGAGCTACAATAAGGTGGGTTCAAAACTGGTTGGAAAACCATTCCCAGAGAGCAGTTATCAGTGGTTCACAGTCATGCGGGAAGGGCATAACGAGTGGGGTCCTGCAGGGATCAGTTCTGGATACGTTTCTGTTCAATATCTTCATCAATGGTTTAGATAATGGCATAGACAGCACACTTTTAAAGTTTGCGGATGATACCAAGCTGGGAGGGGTTGGAAGTGCTTTGGAGAATAGGGTTAAAATTCAAAATGATTTGGACAAATTGGAGAAATGGTCGGAAGTAAATAGGATGAAATTAAATACGGACAAATGCAAAGTGCTCCACTTAGAAAGGAACAATCAGTTGGAAGCACACAAAATTGGAAATGACTGCCTAGGAAGGAGTATTGTGCAACAAGATCTGGAGAGTCATAGTGGATCACAAGCTAAATATGAGTCAACTGTGTAACACTGCTGCAAAAAAAGGGAACATAATACTGAGATGTATTAGCAGGAGTGTCATAAGCAAGACACGAGAAGTAATTCTTCTACTCTACTCTGCGCGGATTAGGCCGCAACTGCAGTATTGTGTTCAGTTCTGGGCGTCACATTTCAGGAAAGATGTGGACAAATTGGAGAAAGTCCAGCAAAGAGCAACAAAAATTATTAAAGGTCTAGAAAACATGACCTATGAGGGAAGCCTGAAACATGATAACCGTTTTAAAGTACATAAAAGGTTGTTACAAGGAGAAGGGAGAAGAATTGTTCTCCTTAACCTCTGAGGATAGGACAAGAAGCAATGGGCTTAAATTGCAGCAAGGGAGCTTTAGGTTGGTGTGACGTTGCACTCTACATGATTTTGTAAAAATATGCTCATGAGTGTGAATATAATGTAACTGGAATATGCTTCATGTAAAAGGTCTCTTGTAAAGTATCATTATGAAGTTTATAATCTACTGAGTGTGATCATCCTATTTGTATAAAGGTAACAGTTTTGTATGTGAAACTAGAAATATGAAATATAACTCTGAGGGCCTATTGTAATTATGCAAAGTGTGGGCCATTAATGGTGGTTTGGAATCTTGATGGCTCCCCTTAACCAGGACAATTGACTGTAGGTGGCTCTGTTTTACTGGTAAGTCTTCCTGTATATGTGTGTGCTGGCAAGTGGATAATGAAGTCTCTCAGTGACATGTGACCATGTCATCTGAACTGGAATCCATCTTTAACCTGGTGCTTTTCCATTGAGAAGGAGCGGGCGGGAACCCAGAGAGGGACAAAGGATTCCCTCCTTATGCAAAAGATATATAAGTGGGGGGAACAGAACAAAGGGGGCGGCCATCATGAGAAATCCCCTAGCTACCACCTGAGCTGGAACAAGGGCTGTACCAGGGGAAAGATTGTGCCCAGACTAGGAAGGTGTCCAGTCTGTGAAAGAAACTTATTGAAACATCCCTGAGGGTGAGATTTCATCTGTATTCAGTTTTATTACTGTATTAGGCTTAGACTTGCATGTTTTATTTTATTTTACTTAGTAATTCACTTTGTTCTGTCTTACTACTTGGAACCATTTAAATCCTACTTTCTGTATTTAATAAAATCACTTTTTACTTATTAATTAACCCAGAGTATGTATTAATAAGCTTGATACAAGGTAAAATGGATTTATTTGGGGTTTGGACCCCATTGGGAGCTGGGCATCTGAGTGTTAAAGACAGGAACCATTTTGTAAGTTGCTTTCAGTTAAGTCTGTCGCTTTGGGGCACGTGGTTCAGCCCTTGGATCTGTGTTGGAGCAGACTGGCATGTCTGGCTCAACAAGACAGGGTGCTGGAGTCCCAAGCTGGCAGGGAAAGCAGGGGCAGATGTAGTCTTGGCACACCCGTTGGTAGTTCCCAAGGGGGTTTCTGTGATCCAACCCATCACAGTTGGACATTAGGAAAAGCTGTCAGGGTAGTTAAACACTGGAATAAATTGCCTAGGGAAGGGAATCTCCATCAGTGGAGATTTTAAAAAGTGGGTTGGACAAACATGTCAGGAATGGTCTAGATCAGAGGTTCTCAAATGGTGATCCGTGAAACATGCTCCATTTAGGTGGTCCACAGATAGTTTCCTCTAAGGTGCATTCCTGGGCTGCCATACATGAGATAATGAAAAGCCACCCAGCTAATTAGTAAAGTCATACAGGCATGGCTCCACTAATTAGGTGCCTGGACCCTGGAGAAGATGCACATGTAAGGTGAGATGGTAGCCTTGGAGGGAATAGGGGGTAGGTGGGAGCGGACAATGGGGTGAAAAGAGGGGTGGGGGAATTTGGGATGTGCAGGGCTGCGGCGGCCAGAGTAAGGTGACTTTCTCCAGCTCCAGGGCTGCGGCTTCCGGGGAGAGACCCCGCTCCTTCCCGGCCCCAGCTCGGGGGCTGCCACGGTGGGGGAGAGAGGGCACATCCAGTGGTGAGCTGGAGCCGGTTCGCGGAAACCGGTTGTTAAATTTAGAAGCCCTTCTAGAACTGGTTGTCTTGTGCGGGACAACTGGTTCTAAAAGGGCTTCTAAATTTAACAACCAGTAAGTTGAAGTGACCCAGGAGTGTAGCTAGGGGGAGGAGGCGGAGCGGCCGCTCCCCCCGGGGCACGTTATCCAAAAGTGGCACCTTAGGCGCTGACCCCGTGGGTGCTCCAGCTCCCTGTCCCGCCCCCAGCTCACCTCCACTCCGCCTCCTCCCCTGAATGCTCCACCCCACTTCTCCCCCTCCCCCCCCCGCAGGGGCAGGGATTCCAGAGGGAGTCAGGGGACAGAGTGAAGGGGTGGTTGGATGGGACAGGGGTCCTGGGAGGGCCATCAGGAATGAGATGAGGCGTGGATGGGGCAGTGGGGGGCAGTCAGGGGACAGGGAAGGGGGGTGGATGGGTCAGGAGTCCCAGAGGGTGGGAGCGGGCCACGACCCCCTTGTGGGGTGAGGAGGGAACTGGTTGTTAAGATTTTGGCAGCTCATTACTGGGCACATCCATTGCATTAGGAAGGTAAGACTACTGATATTAAAATATGAGCTGTGTGCTTTTATATGTAAAACAAAAAAACTTGAATTATTATTAAGGCTTCTTTTTAATATAGCGCTTTTATCCACAGCACTTTACAATAGTTGGCTAACGGTACAAACAACATTTGGAAAGATCATGAAGTGGTCTGCCAAGACCCTCAGCAATTTTCAAGTGGTCCCAGAATAAAAAGTTTGAGAACCACTGATCTAGATAACACTTTGTCCTGCCATGAGTGCAGGAGACAACAAGAGTGCAGGGGACAAATTGCTCCCTGTCGGCATTTGCTACGTCCAGTAGCAGTATTTTACAATAGCAGTTACTTGCAATCCATTGCCTACCAGTAACTGCTACAGGTAGCACATTCCTACAGGGAGCCGTTTCCAATACCATAATGTGTGTGTTGGTTGTGGTGTGCTTGCTGCTGGACTGAAATATACATAAAGTTGCCAAGTCTCCTGAGATAAATGCGACCCTGCCGTTCTAAAACAAGCCCAAGCCGCCCCAAAACAAGCAGCTCCGTAAGTGATGATTTGAGCTTCCTCTCTCCCCTTCCCTCCCTCCACAGGCTGGCCAGCCCCGAGCTCCCGGTTTCATTTCCCCTTTCCCTCTGCACTCCTGGTTCCACTTCCCCTTTCCCAGTGCCTCTTCTCCTCTCCGCCTCTCCTCTCCCTCCAGTTTCCCCAATAACGATCCCATCTCCAGCCCCTCCCCCCAGGCTCCCAACCGAGGGCTTGCTCGTCTCTCTGCTCCCCCCCGCCCACTTTAGGAGCGCTAAGTAAACACACGGCCTGCAAGTAAAGCGCTGTGCTGTTAATGTAAAAGGCGGGGCTTGGGGGGGGGGGGAGAAGTAACCTGGCCCCTTCTCGTTGTATTTAAAAACCTGCCAAGGGCACTAATCAGAGCTTCCCACAGACTAGGTTCCTTTGAAACAAATGGTTCTGAAAGGACGAAACCGCCCACAGTGCAGCAGAAAGGGAACTATGAGCCTTCCTCTGACCACGGGCAGCCCTCCCCTCCCAGATGCTAAAGCACGTGAAAGTTGTCAGTACAGCAGTCACATGCCAGGCTCTTTAGAAGGGTCATGGGACCCCGTCCCTGCCCCCAAAGAGTTTACAGTAGGTAGGCCCACTGCTCAGTGAGGAGGGAGAAACAGTAACAGGAAACTTGGAAATGGCAGAGATGCTTAATGACTTCTTTGTTTCGGTCTTCACCGAGAAGTCTGAAGGAATGCCTAACATAGGGAATGCTAATGGGAAGGGGGTAAGTTTAGAAGATAAAATAAAAAAGAACAAGTTAAAAATCACTTAGAAAAGTTAGATGCCTGCAAGTCACCAGGGCCTGATGAAATGCATCCTAGAGTACTCAAGGAGCTAATAGAGGAGGTATCTGAGCCTCTAGCTATTATCTTTGGAAAATCGTGGGAGACGGGAGAGATTCCAGAAGACTGGAAAAGGGCAAACATAGTGCCCATCTATAAAAAGGGAAATAAAAACAACCCAGGAAACTACAGACCAGTTAGTTTAACTTCTGTGCCAGGGAAGATAATGGAGCAAGTAATTAAGGAAATCATCTGCAAACACTTGGAAGGCGGTAAGGTGATAGGGAATAGCCAGCATGGATTTGTAAAAAACAAATCATGTTAAACCAATCTGATAGCTTTCTTTGATAGGATAACAAGTCTTGTGCATAAGGGAGAAGCAGTGGATGTGGTATACCTAGACTTTAGTAAGGCATTTGATACGGTCTCGCATGATATTCTTATCGATAAACTAGGGAAATACAATTTAGATGGGGCTACTATAAGGTTTGTGGATAACTGGCTGGATAACCGTACTCAGAGAGTAGTTATTAATGGTTCCCAATCCTGCTGGAAAGGTATAACAAGTGGGGTTCCGCAGGGGTCTGTTTTGGGACCAGCTCTGTTCAATATCTTCATCAACGACTTAGATATTGGCATAGAAAGTACACTTACTAAGTTTGCAGATGATACCAAACTGGGAGGGATTGCAACTGCTTTGGACGGCAGGGTCATAATTCAAAATGATCTGGACAAATTGGAGAAATAGTCTGAGGTAAACAGGATGAAGTTTAACAAAGACAAATGCAAAGTGCTCCACTTAGGAAGGAACAATCAGTTTCACACATACAGAATGGGAAGAGACTGTCTAGGAAGGCGTACAGCAGAAAGGGATCTAGGGTTATAGTGGACCACAAGCTAAATATGAGTCAACAGTGTGATGCTGTTGCAAAAAAAGCAAACATGATTCTTGGATGCATTAACAGGTGTGTTGTGAGCAAGACATGAGAAGTCATTCTTCTGCTCTACTCTGCGCTGGTTAGGCCTCAACTGGAGTATTGTGTCCAGTTCTGGGCACCGCATTTCAAGAAAGATGTGGAGAAATTGGAGAGGGTCCAGAGAAGAGCAACAAGAATGATTAAAGGTCTTGAGAACATGACCTATGAAGGAAGGCTGAAAGAATTGGGTTGTTTAGTTTGGAAAAGAGAAGACTGAGAGGGGACATGATAGCAGTTTTCAGGTATCTAAAAGGGTATCATAAGGAGGAGGGAGAAAAATTGTTCACCTTAGTCTCTAAGGATAGAACAAGAAGCAAGGGCTTAAACTGCAGCAAGGGAGGTTTAGGTTGGACATTAGGAAAAAGTTCCTAACTGTCAGGGTGGTTAAACACTGGAATAAATTGCCTAGGGAGGTTGTGGAATCTCCATCTCAAGATATTTAAGAGTAGGTTAGATAAATGTCTATCAGGGATGGTCTAGACAGTATTTGGTCCTGCCATGAGGGCAGGGGAATGGACTCAATGACCTCTCGAGGTCCCTTTCAGTCCTAGAATCTATGAATCTATGAAAAGTATGCAGGGACTTGCCCATGTGACTCCAGACTCCATTTTGCTGTAATTTTCCACAGTAAGGACAAAGAGGTGTTCTTACACCTGGAAAAGAACATAAGAACATAAGAATGGCCGTACCGGGTCAGACCAAAGGTCCATCTAGCCCAGTATCTGTCTACCGACAGTGGCCAATGCCAGGTGCCCCAGAGGGAGTGAACCTAACAGGCAATGATCAAGTGATCTGTCTCCTGCCATCCATCTCCATCCTCTGACGAACAGAGGCTAGGGACACCATTCTTACCCATCCTAGCTAATAGCCATTTATGGACTTAGCCACCATGAATTTATCCAGTCCCCTTTTAAACATTGTTATAGTCCTAGCCTTCACAACCGCCTCAGGTAAGGAGTTCCACAAGTTGACTGTGCGCTACGTGAAGAAGAACTTCCTTTTATTTGTTTTAAACCTGCTGCCTATTAATTTCATTTGGTGACCCCTAGTTCTTGTATTATGGGAATAAGTAAATAACTTTTCCTTATCCACTTTCTCAACATCACTCATGATTTTATATACCTTTATCATATCCCCCCTTAGTCTTCTCTTTTCCAAGATGAAGAGTCCTAGCCTCTTTAATCTTACCTAAACCCCTAATCATTTTAGTTGCCCTTTTCTGAACCTTTTCTAGTGCTAGAATATCTTTTTTGAGGTGAGGAGACCACATCTGTACACAGTATTCGCGATGTGGGCGTACCATGAATTTATATAAAGGCAATAATATATTCTCAGTCTTATTTTCTATCCCCTTTTTAATGATTCCTAACATCCTGTTTGCTTTTTTGACCGCTTCTGCACACTGCGTGGACATCTTCAGAGAACTATCCACGATGACTCAAAGATCTTTTTCCTGACTCGTTGTAGCTAAATTAGCCCCCATCATGTTGTATGTATAGTTGGGGTTATTTTTTCCAATGTGCATTACTTTACATTTATCCACATTAAATTTCATTTGCCATTTTGTTGCCCAATCACTTAGTTTTGTGAGATCTTTTTGAAGTTCTTCACTATAAAAGGCTGATGCCTCATCTCCATCTTGTCTTCAGTCCTGCTTCTTACCTTTGGAGGAACTTTGCTACAAACAGAAGCTCTACACAAAGGACTGATGACCCATCCCTGTGGGGGATGTACTCCAGAGACTTGATTTGAACCTGCAGCAGTTTATTCTATCACTGCTACAAGCCTGAACCAAGAACTGTGCCGTTACTGTATGTAATTGATTCCATTTACTCTCTCATCTGTATTTTTTTCCTTTTATGAATAAACCTTTAGATTTTAGATTCTCAAGGATTGGCAACAGCGTGATTTGTGGGTAAGATCTGATTTGTATATTGACCTGGGTCTGGGGCTTGGTCTTTTGGGATCAAGATAACCTTTTTTCTTTTACTGGGGAATAACCATTCATCCCCATAACAAGTGGTGCTGGTGGTGATACTGGGAAACTGGAGTGTCTAAGGGAATTGCTTGTGTGACTTGTGGTTAGCCAGTGGGGTAAAACCGAAGTCCTCTCTGTCTGGCTGGTTTGCTTTGCCTTAGAGGTGGAAAAACCCCAGCCCTGGGCTGTAACTGCCCTGCTTTAAGCAATTTGTCCTGAATTGGCACTCTCAGTTGGGTCCCACCAAGGCCAGCATCATTACAGTAGGCACCATGCCAATGCAGGGAGATGAAAGGAAGGCAATAGAAAGCCACACACCTGAACATCAGAGTAAGGCGCAGTGTCTGGTTTGTTCCCTAATTGTTTTGAAGCATGTGTTGGGAGGGAAGTCGGAGGAATGGTGGGAAGATCGGGGTTTGAAGGAAGACATGCATGTTAAAGGTGGGCATGGAGGAGAGAGTGGGTACATGGCAGCTTGGTGCTAGGAGGGGGATCATCCAAAGTGCATGAAGTAAGTCAATTCATCCACTCCTGGGCTCTTGGTTCCCTGAATCCCTTCCCTCATTGGCCTGTAGTGCCCTGTCAATCAGGCTGACCTGGAGCGTTGGCCTCTTCCCATTGGCCCTTGGGTCTGTCAGTCTTCTCCAGATCCTTTCTTTTGGTTATAGGGATTGTGCAACCAGGAGCCAATCATGCTCTCCGGAGGGAAATTAAAAAAAATAAAATAAAAAGCAGCAGCCACTCCTTTGGAAGCCCAAAACAAGCAACAATCAATAAGCCACTTCAAGCAGGAAGCCCAAAACAAGAAATAACAAGCCCCTTAAAGAGCCGGAAAAGCCCAAAAACAAGTCAAAGAAATTACTAGCCACGTCCACTGAAAAAGAAGTGAAAATTGGCTTGTTTTAAACCTACTGGGCAAGCTGATGTGGGCGCTAAGCCGAGCTTCTTAACGAGGCTTTGATCCCTAAGCCCTTTATCACCCATCAGCCCTTAACCGGGGGACGGGGCTATTCAGGAAGACCAGGGCTTTAAAAAGCTCACTCCTAAGTGACCAGAGGAGCTAGTGAACAGGAGCAGCTAACAGGGGAGTTTTGCGAGGGGGTTTATAAAGGGGAACTGGAGGATGGGCTACTAGGGTGACCAGATGTCCCAGTTTTATAGGGACAGTCCCAATTTTTGAGTCTTTTTCTTATATAGGCTCCTATTACTCCCCAACTCTGTCCCGATTTTTCACACTTGCTGTCTGGTCACCCTACGGGCTACATACACTTAACATTCCTTAAACTTCTTTAAACTGAAGCCAAAAAACACCTCCTGATAAAAACAAAACAACAACAAAGGAACGAGCTGCAGGAGTAAAAAGAGAACGCAGGCAGAAGCCCAGCAACAGAGGTGCTACCCAGTTTATTACACCCAATGCAGCATGTATGATTCCCTGCCTTATGGGCGGGTGGTGTTTGTGTGCATTCGGTGCAAGGAGCTCCTGGCCCTCAGAGACTGTACGACTTTGAAGACCAGGGTGGCTGAGCTGGAGGAGCTAAGGGAGGCAGCAAGGTACATAGATTAGGCTTTCTGGGACAGTAGAATGGTCCCGCCTCCGGGTCTAACTGCCTCTGTGCTGTTGAGGAGGATGAAAGCCTCAGGGAAGGAGAACATCCCACTGGAGCAGAGAGAAACGATTCCATAGTTGGGATCCTCCTTCCAGATGATGTTGTGGTATCCTCTCGCACTGAGGATACCTCTCCAAGGGAGGGAACTCCAGTTTTTAGGGAGAGACAGCTATTAGTAATGGGCGATCTGATCATTAGAATGTGAGGCTACATTAACAACGTGTTAACCCTTGAGGCCTCAGCTGAGTGCTAGTTCATCATTTAGCAGCAAGGCATCCCTGGGAAATATCCCACCCTCTGACTCCACCACCTCAACCAAGCTTCACAATTATCATTGCTGTGCACAGTATTAAATTGTTTGTTTAAAACTTATACTGTGTATATGTGTGTGTATATATACAGTACATAGCGGAGGGATGTGGAGGGACAGTACCATGGGACACAGGGAGCAGGGAATCAGGCCAGAGACCTGCAAAACCCCACAGGACAGTGACCCAGAAATGAGCTGGGCAGGCCATATAACAGCAGGAAATTGGAGGGAAGGGAAACTGCTGACAAGGGAAATTGGAGGGAAGGACAGAAACTCTCTGAACTGGAGACAAGAGGATGACGAGCTGTGGGAGGTGCGTTGGGGAAGTAGCTATATAAAGGCAGCAAATCCCCATTGCGACATCCTCCCCTGCATCAAGAGTTGGTAAGCGGCTGTGTTAGCTGAGTGGGAGACCCAGGTCCCCTGATACTAGGACCGGGAAGGCAGGCCTGGGGCGGGGAGGGAGAAGAGACCCAGTCCCAGAGTGGTGAGGGGGGGAGGGAGGGAGAAATGGGTGTCCCCAGGGAGAGCAGTGGCCCCTGGGGTCAGGGCCAGCTCCAGGGTTTCTGCCACCTCAAGCAGCTTAAAAAAAAAAGGCATGATCGTGATCTGCGGCACTTTGGCAGCAATTCAGAGGCTGGTCCTTTGCTCTGAGTGGGAGTGAGGGACCCACTGCCAAATTGCCGCTGAATAGCCCGACATGCTGCCTCTCTCCAGGACTGGCCGCCCCAAGCACCTGCTTGCTAAGCTGGTGCCTGGAGCTGGCCCTGCCCGGGGTGGTGGGAAGCAAGGAGGGGGAGAGGGGCGGCTCCAGGGATGGAGGAGAGGAGCAGCTCCGGGGAGGGGGAGAAGGGTGGTGCTGGGGAGAAGGAGGGGGCAGCTTCAGGGAAGGGGTGGCCCTCGGGGGGGGGGAGAAGGGGTGGCCCCAGGGAGATGGGGAAGAAGGGAGAGAGAGGGGCTGCCCCAGCTGGAAGGGAGGGGGAGCCATGAGGGGAGAGGGGTGGCCCCCGAGAGGGAGCCATGACAAGAGGAGGAGAGGGGCGGCCACAGGGAGGGTAGGGGAGAAGGGTGGCCCTGGGGGGGGGTACCGAGGGAGAGAAGGGGAGAGGGGCGGTCCTGTGTGAGGGAGGAAGGGGGAGAGGGTTGGAGGGAGAAAGGGGCAGCCCCGAAGGGAAGGGGAGAGGAGAGGGGTGGCCCGGGTTGGGGAAGCGACGGGGAGAGGGGTGGTCTGGGAGGGGCAGTCCTGGGGGGGGGGGGGAAGGTGGGCGGAAGAGGGGGAGAGTTGCGGCTGTAAGGGGGGAAGTCTGGTGGGAGCGGGGAGAGGAGCTGAGTCAGGATGCCTGGGTTCTATACCTAGGTCTGTTACTTACTGAGTATGTGAACACGACCAGGGTGTTGGTTATTGCCTCTGCCTTAATTTCATCCTCTCTAAAGTCCGTGTAAACAGGCTCACCCTAAGCACCTTGGGATCTGTGGATGGTTGGCTGTGTATAAGTGCAAAGAATGGATAATCCATTAGTGTTCGCAATGTCCTTGCAACTGCTTGGAGTCCCGTAAAACGTAATTCTGCTCTTGATTAAGGAGAGGCGTGTGCTGTGTAATACTGACACCTAGTGGAGACTCTCAGCATTGATACAAACAAGTTACGTGTTACTCCCTAGATCAGTGGTCTCCAAAGTGGGGTGTGCGCACCCCAGGGGATGCAAGAGGATCCTTCGGGGTGCACGGCAGGAGGAGCGCTGCCAGAGCAGCGCTGCTTCGGCAGTTCGGGCGGGAGTCCAAGTGCCTTTTTCTTTTTTTTTTTTTTTTTTTGCTACGGGCGGCAAAAACTATAGAGCCGCGCCGCAGGGTCGTGCTCAAATTTTTTTTACTGATAGCGGTGCACGATCAAAAAAGTTTGGAGACCACTGCCCTAGGTATCGTTAGTTACCATCCTTATCCTTGTACATCGAACAAATCATCCTCATTCACTATCCTGCCATCCCCTCTTTATTTTTGAGAGGTCGGGGTGTTCCTGGACCATCTCAGGAAAGTATTTACATAGTTACTTGAGAACTCTTGTCTCTGCACCATCCTCTCAGATCAGGAACGTGTTTACTTGGTTAGCTGACACTTACTGTGTTACTATTCTGCCAAGGCCTACTCTGGATTGTACGTAGCTCCAGCAAGGCTACATTATGACTAAAATAGTGTGTAGGGAGCCGTACTAGGGGTCATTCTTCTGAGTTAGCATTAATAAGCAATCGTGAGGTTCCTTCCACCAATCCCTGCTTCTCCAAATTATTAGTAATTTGGGAGATTAAAATTACATCATGATCAACACCTTAAATTAAAACAACCCTTTCATTCCAGGTTGCATCCACAAGCACCGCAGAACTCCTTCCAATGGATTATTGACTTGATCCTCAGGAGATGGGTCTATCACAGGAGTGGGTGGGTGAGGTTCTGTGGCCTGCAATGGGCAGGAGGTCAGACTGGATGATCATGATGGTCCCTTATGACCTTAAAGTCTGAGCTTTGCTTAACAACTTTCCAATACTTCCTTTGCAGGAACGTTCCTGGGGCCTATGGAGACTCTCACTGAGCACTGACTGATCAGATAAGTATTCTCCAGTCACTCTGCTCCTGCTCAAACAAACTCTAATCCCAGTCTTGGTTCTCTGTAGGTACCATTGATTCTTTAGAGGATCTTTCTGCTCTCTCCCCTCAGGTTCTGCTCAGAGACCAGCTCATCATTCGTCCCAGGAAATGACAATCAGTTTATTTGACTACTGGGGAGGATTAGGCTGCCCATCCTCTGCTGGGATTTCTGATAGCTAGGAAGGGTTCAGGAATCTCAGAAACAGGCATGAATCAGGTGAGTGGCTTCCCTTCTGAATGACCCCAGGGGTTTCAGGCCTGGCTGCTTTGGTGAAGGTTGCAAACCCCAGTTTACTTTGTAGCTCCCCTGTTCTCAGATGCTCCTGAGTTTGTTGATTTCCCAGAGCTGGGAGGGAGCAAGGCCTAGATCCTCAATGGTATTTAGGTGCCTAACCCAAAATCTGGAGGGGTGTTTTAGTTTGATCCCAGCAGTGAGCCTGCTTAGTAGATGGAGAGGGACCTTGCAATTGGAAGGAGGTTCTCTGGCTGTGGGCTTCTCTCTCTGTGAGTAGCTGAGAGCACAATGAGAAGCTACAGCTGGTTGTACGGTTCAAGTGTTCTCAGCCTAGGAGGCTTGTGAATGGGTGTCAAACAGCTGCATTCGTACCTCCCTAATTGATAGTGGGGTCCAAGCTAGGACAGGGTAGGGGGTCCTGGCAAGGAAAAAGTTATAAACCTGTCATGGTTATAACCATGCATCTGTCCAAGTAATGAGAGCTCAGGAGTGACTCTGTTTGAATGGGATTGAGCAGGGTCAGTTTAAGGCATAACCATTATCAGCCCTGACTAGGGCCCTGGCTCCTGGAGTCATGTGATTACCAAAGACTGGCTTTTGGTTGTTTTTGTTTTTGTTAAAGTTTTGAGTCCTTGGGAAGAAAAGATTGGAACTGTGACTTGAATGTAAGCAATGCAGAAACATCTGCCTGAGTCTGCAGAGAGCCTGAGACCATTCTCTGAAATGGGGGGAGTTGCGCCATGCATCTCAATGGAGTGTTAACCCAAAGACCTGCTGTTGTGGAGGCCCCCCATGAAGATCATTCCAGTAAAGGACCCTGCATGTAGCAAGAGGGGAAGTGTACAGTGGGCCCAGTTCCTCTGCCCCCATCCAAATAAAGACACCAGCCTCTCATGATCTCCTTGCCCCCTTCGCTCCCCTGCATCTTGGGAGGAAAAGGTGGCATGAAGACCCTGGAGTGGGAATTGTGGACTTCTGTGAACTCTGCAACCAAGGGGCGATGCTGGGACGAGGACTGTGGCCCAGGAAGGGCGAAGGGCTTGTGTTGTTTTGTTTGGATTCTCGCTTCCCCTGGAAGAGGAGGGAGGACACTTGTTGGCACGGTGACTGTGGAGAGCTACACTGAATTTTCTACCCAACTGCTGAGGGGAAAATGAGGCATGGCCCAAGTTAAACTGAGGAACAGACCCACTGGATGCCAGGCCAGGTAAGGGCCTCTTACAGAACCCATTCACTGAGAACTTGTGGCTGTTTGGAGTTTTTGATGCACAGTTTTATGCTGCTTCGGAAGGTGGTGGTGGGGATTTTTGTTACGTAAAGCTATTTATAGCATGAAGCTCTGCTTTCGTATGTGATTATTCAGGTTTATACCACACCATCCCTGTGGTATCTGAGCGCTGTCCAGTGCTCTAGTGGTGTGATTAGCATCCGTCGTGCATGGTTCTGTTTTAGGGGTTTGTATTGCCTCCCATCCCCCACAATATCTGAGTGTCCTCCATGTAGCCCAATCTACAGATAGATAACTTGAGAATCCCCAGTCATCACTTTGAATGTTGACAGGTTCTTGTCCCAAGATCAGGCCCAGTATTATTAAAATTATTGTATAGTTGGGAACCCCAAGGTGCACAGTTGCGACACTTACAGTATAGGAATCTTCTCTATTTACAAATAGTTTTTTAATGCATTTAGCACAGTCACAAACACCCCAACTCAGTAAGGTAGGTAGAGGTATTATAGAGAGCCCATATACTCACCCCATCCCTCGTAGAACAACCTGAAATATTAGCCATCGTCTTCCTCATGACCATCATCCTTCGCCCTCATCATCAGTGGCCATCATTCGGGCACCTCCCAAGGGCGACATCTCCTTCTCCTACTGCCCCTAGGCTGGGATGCCACTTTTATAACATGATACACGGACGCCCTTATGTTTGATGCACATTCAGTGGGTCCTTTTTCCCCTTTTCGTTATTCTTATTTCCTCACCTTACTGGTAGGGAGGAGAGCGGGCCCGGGGCTGTCTAAGCGCGGGGTCCCCCTATGTGCGCTGATGGGCTCCACGTCAGAGCTGAGCCAATCAGAAGGGGCGGCAGAGTCTGGCCTCGCTTTGGGGCGGGTCACTTCCTTGGGGGCCCCGCGCTTGGCTCCGGGGCTGCCAGGTCTCGGGTCTCAGGTGAGGGCCGGGCGGCGCGTCTCCGAGCCGGGTCAGGGAGGCGCTGGCTGGAGGGGGCCGGGGCTGTTGCCCCCACACATCACGGGGGCAGTGGGAGAGGGAGGGAGGCAGCAGCGGAGGAGAAAAGCAGAAGTAGGTGCTGCGCTGAGCGCCGGGATTTCCGGAGCGATGGCGGCCCTGGGTGCGGGGGCGGAAGCGCCCCGAGCAGCCCGCGGAGGAACACGGGCCCGGCGCAGCGACCTGCGCTGCAGCCGTGGGGAGCTCAGCCCGGGGCAGCACGTCCAGATCTAGCCCGGGGGGCTACGTAACCAGGTGCCCAAACATAACGCGCCCCCCCCCAATGCAGAGCCCTCTCCTCTCCCTGGCCCCTAGACCTGCCAGTGCAGGGTGGGGCTGACGCCCCTCCAAGCCCTATGCAGCGCCCGCCCGCCCCGGGCCCCTTCCAGTGGTGTCAGTGCAGGGGGGAAGTGACCCCCCCCATCCAGATCCCCACCCCTCAGAGCTGTCAGTATATGGGTGGGAGGGATAAATTGTTCAGCGTGATTTCAAGCAGCAAGCAGGTACCGCCACTTAAACTGCCAGTTTTCATCTAGTTTGGCATTTTTACTGTTTAGTCACTTTTCCTAAAGGGAGGCTGATTTTTTGTCAAACTTTATTTGGATGGAACTCAGAATTAAATTACATTTGAAAATTCAGCATTTAAAATTTTTAAATAAAAATATCTTAAATATGCTGGATACATAACCTTTTTTCCCTTATCAAAACATGCTTTGTGTTTAAAACTGATTATGTAAAGTCATGTGTCCTGGCCAAGACCAGGGTTCCTGGATGCTATGATGATATAAATACATAACAAGGTAACAATTACCTGTAGTTAGTAAAATGAACTGATTGTTTTTAGTCACCATGGGTGGGATCAGCAAAAGTACTTAGATGCCTAAATCCCAGTTTTGGCTCTGCTGCAATCCACAAAGCTTCGGACGAACCTAATAGCCCCCCTAAACTCCCTTGGCACCTAAGTTTATGAGAGTAAAAGTTCTCTAGGTGTCTCCCCCCCCCCCCCCCCAACTTCCCAGAGTTGCCAGTGCCAGCGCAGTTCTGCATTCTGTTCCTAGTACACTCCAGATAAAAAAGACATGTGCACATCCCTGCCTTCACACTACACCCAGCGTCCATGTGTCCCTCTCCTGCCCAACTCCCAATTGAGGAGTGAGAGGAAATGGGGAATCTTCAATGAGGGGCCTGATGACACAGGAGGGGGTTGGTTACTGCACTATTCATACTCTGGACTTTTGTTCTGATGAATGGCGGATGGGGCACCACAAACAAACCCACTGACCCTTATGCTGTCCTGACTCTGTCATTGCAGATTCTAGGTCACCTGGGACTGGAGCTGACTCTGCCATGGCTGCGTAGAGCCATCTCTTTCAGCTGGCTCCGAGTTGATCAGAGTCCAGCACCCACTGCTGCCTCCCTGAGAGGAGAGATGCTGGAGGGAGCAGAAGCAGATCCCTCTGAACAGCCTCTTAACAGCTCCATAGACTTGAAGAGTAGAGGAGAACCAGGTAACTGGAGCTTCCCTGCCTAGGAACAGGCTGGAGAGAGATGCTGCATCTCCTCCCCCCGCCCCATGCAGCAGAGGCTGGATTGCTCCAATGGTCTCAGCTTGTGCTGCACGTGCTCTCTTGTGTGGCAGTTGCATGTATGGTTTTTAGGACTGTACATGTTCTATCCTTCTGAAAATGTTTGGCTCACGTCTCCCTGGGTCGCTACTTTCACTGCTCTTTCTTTCTGGTTGTTTGTCCTTCCAGTGTGTGAGTTGAGGTGTTTGCACTTGTAACACATGCAGAGCCCTGCCTTCATGCACGGCAAGGAGCGGGTGTAGAGCGGGTGTGGCCACAGCACATTCATTTGTGTTGTGCCAGTGAATTTATCATGCCCTCAGATGTGTCTCTGGGTGCTAGGGAAGAGGATTTGCTAAGATTGAACTCCAGCAGGGGTTCCCTGGATTTACTCTCCCTGGGATGGAGGAGGCTCTTCCAAAGTTCCTGCCAACCTTTGGTTGTTAATTATGACAACTCTGGATATTCATGTTAACCATATAAATGCTCAATCCCTTTTTTAACTTTCCTAAATTATTTTTACCAATTTCCTGTGGCAGTGAATTCCACAGTTTAATTATACATTGGCTGGAAAAAATAGTCCCTTTCCCACCTTTTTAATCTCATTGAACACCCCCTTGTTCTTGTGTTATGAGACAAGGAGAACAATGGGAAGGGGATAACTGTCCCTTTAAGGGACAGGCAGGAGGCTACATCTGGCACAGGTGTAATCAAGGCGGCCCTGCCCCACCATAGGCCTGGGCTATCTGAAGAGGAAGAGGGAGCTGAAAGAGAGAGGGGAGTTAGAAGCCAGGCAGGCTGCAGCAAGTGGTGGTAGTTTCTCGCAGGCTCTAGGAGACCAACCTAATCAGCCTGAGACTTGGTTTGATGGACGTTAACTTTGGGATCCCTGACCCAGGGTCCTGAGGTGAGGACCATATGAACTGTTTGTTGAAATTGCTCCTGTCCTGAAGCCTTATTAAAAGGGGACAAGCTGTTTTGTTAATTAGTGTTGGCAGTGATGAGCTGCCAAAATATTAACAACCTGTTCCCTCCTCCTCATCCCATGAGGGGGTCATGCCCCCCCCGGGGACTCCTGCCCCATCCAACCCCCCCATGTTCCTTGACAGCCCCCCCCCCCCGGGACCTGTGCCCTATCCACCCCCCTTCCCTGTCCCCTGACTGCCCCTTGCCACCCCATCCAACCCCTTCTCTCATTCCTGATGGCACCCCGGGACCCGTACCCCATCCAACCACCCCTTCTCTCTGTCCCCTGACTGTCCCTGGAATCCCTACCCCTAACTGCCCCCCACCGCCCCATCCAACCCCTGCTCCTTCCTGACTGCCCCCCCGGGACCCTTGGCCCCGTTCAATCCCCCTGTTCCCTGCCCTCTGACCACTCTGACACTAATCCACCCCCCAACTCCCCTGCCCTCTTCCAACACCCGCTCCCTGCTCCCTTACCGTGCTGCCTGGAGGTGGGGGCCCAGCTGGGCTGGGGCTGGGACAGGAGCTGCCCGGTTGGGGCCGGACCCGGGGGCCGGGCAGGAGCCACACCGCTGGGCCCCAGGGTCTGGCTGCGACCTCATCAGGAGCCCTCCTCCCGCTGGCGCCCCGGCCCCCCAGCCCCAGCTCACCTGGTGGAAGCCTCTGCTTTCTTCTCAGCCTTCCCGTGTGAACAGCTGATTCGCGGGAAGCTGGGGAGGGGGAGGAGAAGCCCGAGAAGCTTCAGAAGAGGAGGCGGAGTGAGGTGAGCTGGGGCCGGGGGAAGGGCAGGGAGCTGCTAGAGCTTTTGTTAAATTTAAAAGCCCTTTTGGAACTAGTTGTCCCTCCAGGAACAACCGGGTTCTAAACGGGCTTCTAAATTTAACAACCGGTTCTAGCGAACTGGTGCGAACCGGCTGCAGCTCACCACTGAGTGTTGGCTTCTCCTTGCCTTGGGCTTTTAAAACAAATGTACTGCTGTCAATCAAGGGAAATTAAGGAGGGGTGCACACACAGTGCCACACCAGGCCACAAGGGGGTGTGCAGGGACTGCCCACAGCTTTACCAACAAAAGCTCCCAGTCTGCCATCTGTCCTATCTGTTATTGCATAGACTGTTTATCCTGTCCCCTCTCATTCACCTCCTCTCCATGGTGAACAATCCCAGGCATTTCCTCAGACTCTTGTCATGGATTTTCCAGGCCCTTGATCATCCTCCACCCTCTGATATCTGAATCCCTCTGATATCTGCAGGGTCCCTTCTGGGGATTAATTGAACTAATTAACCACACAGTGGTGATTTGGGTGGCGATGTTCTCCTTCGCAGTCTGGATGGGAGTTCAAGTTAATATTTGTGTCCAGAGCTGGGACAGAACCATTTACGACAAAATAAATACCTGGTGTGTGTCAGATCAGAGCCTGTTGGCAAACAATTCTGGTCTCCGTAGCCCCAGGAACATTAGCAGTTTTTTATCTTCCAGAGGATCCAGCTAACGGCAACTTCAGGAAAGCTGCTGTATCTAAAGTCCGAGCTGCATTCATTGCCATAGTCGGGGTCTTGGTGGTGATCATCATTGCTTTAGCAGCAGCTTTGGGAGGTAAGTTTCCCATGGTCCCACCCCCTGATGATTCAGTCTCTGACTGTGGGGGACTTTTTCCCTTCATGACTCACAGCTTCAGGTCCTCTCTCCCTGGCCTCTCTGCTTTAGCAGTCAGGTCAGACAGGAGTCTCTCTAGGTTCTTTCATGCCTCCCGCCACCACTGTCATACTTGAGAGCATCACAGACACCAGTGGATTTCTCCTCACAGCCCCTGTGAGGCAGGGATGTGTCCTTGTCCTTGTTTTGTGGCCGGGGAGCCAAGGCACTGTGGCCCAGTTCCACAAAGGGCACTGAAGGCCTGAAGTTCCCATTTCAGGCACCCTGTGATCCGCCAAACCCCTGTCCAGCTGCCGCTGAACCTGGGGGCACCTGAGCTCACCTGGGGACGACACTATTGTTGTAGAAGTTCCCTCAGCGCTTCATGTTCTGCTTCCAGGCGTGTGCTGCTGCTTGGCCCTTGGCACCCAGAGGCCTGTCGTACCCGTGGGGCGGGATCTGGCAGGTGTGCTTAGGCTGCTGGCCTCTGTGAAACAGGTGGGGGACAAGGAGACCCCCCCCACCCTTAACCCTGCCCCAGTGGTTAGGGAACCCCCTTGGATGTGAGAGACCCTGGTTCTGGTCCTGCCTCTTTCTGAGGTGAGTCAGGGCCAGAGAGTTAGAATCCCTCTGTAATCTCGTGATTAGGGCATCCACCTGAGAGGTGGGAGCCCCCTGCTCTCAAATCCCTGCTCAGCAGGGAGAGGGGGACTGAAGCAGGGTCTCCCACATCCAGGGTTAGAAACCTTTAACTCTCTGGTTAGGGTATCTGCGAGGTCGTCTTCTCCCCCCCTCAGCCATTTTCAGTGGATTTAGGCACTTGCGTCACCCGCTTTCACAAGAAGTGACTTAGGTACCTGACCCCAGGGCGGGGGGGTTCCCGCTGCAGGTTGTTAGCAGGGCTGGGCCCCTCCTTGCAGCCAGGGCTGAGGGGCTGAGCTCTGAGAGGGGCGGGGCGTAGGGCACAGGCCTTGTCACTGTCTCCTATTGGCTGGCTTGGGCAGCCCCTGTCTAGCGAGCTGGCTGTTGTGGGTCCCGTTCTTAGGTCCCGCTCTCCCCCCCTGCCTTCACTGCGTGCGGCACCCGGGCACCCAGCTCAGGCCCTGTGGGTCCCGTTGTTGTTCCAGGGGTTTCCAAGATGCGTAAAAGTTCGGTGTTGTGATGCTGGACGTCAAATGCCACAGTCCCTTTGTGGATCCAGCCTCAGGGACTTGCTCTGGGTCAGGCAGGGAGTCTGGCACAGCTTGGAATTGAATCCAGATCTCCTGAGCCCCTGTTGTCCGGGGCAGTGAACACAAGGCAGTTGCTCTTTTCTGGATTTCAACCCCCCTCTGTTGCTGCTTTTTTATACTCGGGGACTCTCTTCACGCTCGTTTGGGTTGATGGACTGACACGGATCCCGTGTCTAAGCTTCACTGTCACTTATCTGCAGCTCGGTGCTCTGAGGTTACCGGCAGGGGCTACAGCATTGCTGGGACGAGCTTTATTCCGCTGTGGGGAGGTGCTGAGGGGGGAACCCCATCCCTGCAGTGGTGTTGCTGAGAATTTAACCCCGGGCTCAGGGATCTCGACAGTGAATGCTCCCCAGGGATGTTAAACTTGGCCAGTGTCCAGTATGTGCGATTACAAACTAGTTCCATTCAGTGTGAGCCTCACTCTAATGTACCACCCCACACATTGCTGCGGGGGATCAGTGGGGTGCAGGAGGCTCTAACAGCTGGGAGCGGAGTCCAAGTGGTGCTTTCTGGGGTTATTACAAGGGGCGCCCACTGCTTCCACATCCCACTCCAGTGTAGGGCGCTCTGGGGTCAGGCTGCAGATTCCGGGGGATCTGATGCTTTGATACACGAGATGGGTGAGGAGGGAAACCCGCTCAGAGGTGCTGTCAGAACTGAATGGATCTGAGGGCCCCTCGAATTCAAGGCGGCATTGGCTGGGGCCCATCAGGTCTGGTAGCGTCTCTGCTTGTGCCTCTGCCTAATGTACCTGCTCCCACAAAATCAGTAACAGAAGTGACACACTCAATATTCACTCTGCGCTGCCTGCTGGACTGAGGGTCCCTGCTCCATAGATGTGTCTTGCCTTCTGTAGTCGCACATGAAAGTGCAGTTAACCAGGCTGTAAGGGAATGGATGGGCTGGACATACCCTTCCCTTGCTCCCACCTGTCTTGTTCCCTTCTCTGCACATCTTGTACATCACCTAGCACGGTCGGGGCTGTGACCTGGTTGGCGTCTGGGACTACCACCATGTTTCTTAAAATTAACACAAACAAATGTGCTGGGTTGAGATTCCATCAGGACGTGCCCCACCAGGCAAAATAACTTCCTCATGTTTCCCCAGATCCTCACATAGTTCCTCTTCCTCATGGATTATATAAAACAAGTGTTAAACCAGAAACCTGCCCTTTGACTCGTGCGGAAATAGCTGCAGAGATCTGAGTCAAACCCCTTCTCCCAACCCAAGAACTCTAAACGTTTCCAGGGATTGCTCAGAGGTGACTTTCTTTGCAGTGAAGGGGTTAAGTTTCAGGGAGGAACTTCAAGTGGTTTTGTTTAACCCTCTCCCTGCTGCTTGCACTCCGGAGGGAATGCTGTGCCAACAAATTAAAAATTCTGACAATATTTTAAAATTCTGCAAATTTTGTCAATAAATGTGGAGTCTCCAGCAGGGCAGTGGGGAGCCCAGGCCACTGGCTGCATGGAGGTGGGAGATCCCTGCAGCCCCCCCACACCCCAGGACAGTGACTCAGTGGTGAGGCTGCACCCAACCCTGACACAGTGCAAGGGCCCGGCCTGCCCCAGAAACACCCTGGGGCCCTGCCCCTCTGTGTCAGGAGCACCAGGTGAGGACAGAAGGCTCAGCCTGGCAGGATTCAAGTGTGGAACAGCCTAATGTGGGGGATCCAGGTGTGGGGTGAGGGTTCTGTGTGGGTCAGTCTGGGTGCAGGGGGGTCTGTGTGTGTGTGTGTGTGGGGGGGAGCTGGATGCACAGAGGCTCGTTGGGGGTGTTCTGGGTGCAGGGGCAATGGGACTCTGGGTGGGAGGTCCAGGTAAAGGTGATCTGGGCTTGGTGTGGGGGGCTTAGCAGGGTTGTCCGGTTGCTGGAGGAGTGGGGCTGGCGGGATGGGGGTCCGGGTGCAGCTGGTTAGGGCTCAGTGGGGTGAAGGTGCGGGGGGTCCAGAGGCAGGAGGGGTGGGGCTCAGCAGAGTGGGGGTTCTGAGTCCGGGGGTCTTGGTGGGAGGATTCTGGGGGGGGGGCGGTGAGGCTCAGCAGGGATGGTCTGGATGTGGGAGGAGTCTGGACTCACACAGGTTGGGCAGATGGGGGAGCAGCTACATGTACAGTGACCCCTCCCCCTACAGCTGAGAGCAATGGGGGCACTAAGCATGGGGGGTGCCGAGCTTCCTGCAGCTGGGGGCGGTTTCTGGGGCACGTATGACCCAGTCCTGGCAGCTCCTTGCAGGGGAAAAGGAGCTGAGCCCAACACAGGGTAGGAGCCTCCAGCCGGGCTGTCTCCAGTCCTCTTCAGCCCTCCTGACAATTTCCCTCTCTGACTCCTGCTCCGTGTGCCCAAAGTAACACCCCTGCGCTGCTGGGGAGGGGCACGTGACCGCTCTTACAGCTTCCCTTTGCCTCCCCATCAGACAGTCATTTTTCTGCAGGGAAGTGAAGCATTCTGTGTGCAGGCAGTGGCACAAGATTTCCCCAAGAGTATTCTTTACCTGGAGGAAAAAACCTGAATCAACATAAGAATGGCCATGCTGGGTCAGACCAAAGATCCATCTAGCCCAGTATCCTGTCTTCTGACAGTGGCCAGTGCCAGGTGCCCCAGAGGGAATGAACAGACCAGGGAATCATCAAGTGATCCATCCCCTGTCGCCCATTCCCAGCTTTTGGCAAACAGAGGCTAGGGACACCATCCCTGCCCATCCTGGCTAATAGACATTGGTGGACCTGTCCTCCATGAACTTATCTAGTTCTTTTTTGAACCCTGTTATAGTCTTGGCCTTCACTACATCCTCTGGCAAGGAGTTCCACAAGTTGACTGTGCGCTGTGTGAAGAACAACTTCCTTTTTATTTGTTTTAAACCTGCTGCCTATTAATTTATTTGGTGACCCCTCATTCTTGTGTAAAGGAGTAAATAACACTTCATTTACTTTCTCCATACCAGTAATGATTTTATAAACTTCTATCATACCTCCCGGCTTAATCATCTCTTTTCCAAGCTGAAAAGTCCCAGTCTTCTTAATCTCTCCTCATATGGAAACTGTTCTATACCTTTAATCATTTTTGTTGCCCTTTTCTGAACCTTTTTAAGTTCCAGCATATCTTTTTTGAGATGGGACAACCAGATCTGCACACAGTATTCAAGATGTGGGCGTACCATGGATTTATAGAGGCACTATGATATTTTCTGTCTTATCTATCTCTTTCCTAATGATTTCCAACATAGTTAGCTTTTTTTGACTGTCGCTGCACATTGAATGGATGTTTTCAGAGAACTATCCACAATGACTCCAAGATCTTTCTTGAATGGTAACAGCTCATTTAGACCCATCATTTTATATGCATAGTTGGGATTATGTTTTCCAATGTGCATTACTTTGCATTTATCAACATTGAATTTCATCTGCCATTTTGTTGCCTAGTCACCCAGTTTTGTGACATCCCTTTGTAACTCTGTGCAGTCAGATTTGGACTTAACTATCTTGAGTAGGGCAACCAGATGTCCCGTTTTTAAAGGGACAGTCCCGCTTTTGGGGACTTTTTTTTTATATAGGCGCCTATTACCCCGCCTATTACATCCCATTTTTTCACAGTTGCTATCTGGTCACCCTAATCTTGAGTAATTTTGTATCATCTGCAGATTTTGCCACCTCACTGTTTACCCCTTTTTCCAAATCATTGATGAATATATGAAACAGTTCTGATCCCAGTACAGACCCCTGGGGGACACCACTATTTACTTCTCTCCATTCTGAAAACTGACCATTTATTCCTACCCTTTGTTTCCTATCTTTTAACCAGTTACCAATCTGTGAGAGAACCTTCCCTCTTATCCCGTGACAGTTTGTTGCTTAACAGCCTTTGGTGAGGGACCTTGTCAAGGGCTTTCTGAAAATCTAAGTACACTATATCCACTGGATCCCCCTTGTTCACATACTTGTTGACCCTCAAAGAATTCTAGTAGATTTAAGATTGAAATGATCTTTGGGAGCAAGAAAATCCAGCAGGTCACTCCCACTCATTGGTGTCTGATTCCCCCTAGTGGCCATTCCATGGAATTGATTGACTTATTTCTCTGTCTCCTGTTGCATTGAATATGTAACTAGCAGCTTTGTGCCCAAGGTAGATCGCTGCCACAAGATGTTACTGAGCTCAGCAGGATTCATAAAAGGACTGGCCCTTGATGTGAATAATGAGACCATCCAGAGTTATCCTGTAGAGGGTTCAGTGTCTAGGGGGTATGAACTCTCCTGCTTCAGGCCGTGAGCCAGCCACTGACGGAGAGGAGTGTCCTCCTGACCCCTCCGGGCAGGTTATTCTCTCTGATTCAAGATACAAACTGAAGGAATATGAATAGTGTGACCAGATAGCAAGTGTATAAAATTGGGATGGGGTGAGGGGTAATAGGTGCCTATATAAGAAAAAGCCCCCAAAATTAGGACTGTCCCTATAAAATCGGGATGTCTGGTCTCCCTAAATATGAACCTTCCTGCTTTGGGGCATAGCCACCCGCTGACTGCATTTGGGGGAAATGTTCTCTGGGGCAGGCTACCCCACCACTGCCCACTAGGTGTCCTGCCTCCCTCTGAAGCAGGTAGTGCTGGCTGCTCTCAGATCAGCCGCCTACCCCACTAGTCTGATCCAGTCCGGCAGTTGCTGTTTCTGTTGCTGATTGTCCCTTCTCTAGTCCCTGTGGAGAACAATCTCTCACCCTGGGTGCGCGCTCTCTCTCTCTCTTTTATTTTTTTAGTGGAAAAATCTAAGCGCTCTTCTCAGTTCCCCCCTGCTGCCTCTCGGTGCCCAGACGGCTGGATCGGGATCAAGGGGAAATTCTACTATTTTTCTAATGCTCCAAGGAATTGGACCTACAGCCAGAGCTTCTGCTCTTCACACGGTGCCTCCCTGGCCGGAATTGAGAGTCCGCAGGAGCTGGTGAGAAGCCGGTTAGATGCTTTGTGCCAAGCCCAGCGATCGCTGGCACCACTGACAGGGCTGGAGTCAGGCTGGGCTCAGCCCCTGTAGGGCAGAGAGGAGCCCGGGTGCCTCCCGGGCTGGGCAGCCAGAGTCAGTGCGGTTCTGGCAGCTGAATCCTGGCTGGACCTGGGGCTCCAGCTACGTCAACCCTGCATCTGCCAGAGTCACAGAGGGAGACTCGTCCTGTGCAGGGCTGGGCCAGCTCAGTCAGCTCCCATCCAGTGCGCTGCCTGGGGGCTGGAGGGGGTGAGAACGTCCCCCCTGCCCCCTCAGCTCAGCCCAGCCGCAGGGTTCCCATGGGGGTGGGGAGGGGGGAATCCAGCTGAAGGTGAGGCCTGTTGTGTGTCTGCTTCCCTCAAGTGCCCTGCTCCAGTGGCAGGGGTCTGTCTGCCCTCCCCCTGCAGCTCCCTCTCCCTCCTGGCCCTGCTGTGCTCTGAGAAGGGGCTGCTGGGCAGACAGTGACCTTGCAGCTCAATTCCTGCTACACCCAGTAGGTGCCACAGCCCCAAAAAAAGAGGACGGGGGAGGGTGAAGGGTTAATACTTATCTGATCCCATCACCCAATAACCATGGAAGAGGCCTCTAGAAATCCCCTGCAGCCCAAGGTGGGGGAGCAGCAGAGTCAGGGTCTAACACAGCTGATGCTTTTATTGGGTTTCTAAGGGTTCCCTGCTGCCATATGAAGGCAAACTGGACCACTGGATCGGCCTCCGGAAGGACATGGGCCAGGTCTGGAAGTGGGTCAACGGGACCGAGTTTGACCGTCGGTGAGTCTCTTTTTCTCTGCATTGGTCAGAGAGGATGGAAATGCCCCACTGGCTGCTTTAACGTCCCCTCCTGACAGGAGTGGGGGCTGGGGCTGGTGCAGGGAGTGGGGATCCAGCGGGGCTGAGTGCGCAGCTCCCCTCCCTGACTTGGGGTGTCACCCCTGGTCTGTGCCTGGTACATGCTGACTCTAGCTCCAATTGCTTCTGGGTTACAGGTTTCAAATACACGAAGGAGCAGATTGTGCGTACCTGGACGAAGACCTCAGAGTCAGCAGCTCCAGCTGCAGCACACTGAGAAAACAGATCTGCAGTAGACCTGATGCCCCTACGTAGGAAGAGGAGTGTGTAGTGGGAGGGGACTTGTAAGCTCAAGGGAATTGGAGACCAGATGTGGCAAAGGCTGGTTCTCATCCCCTCCATGGCCCTACATGCTACAGTCTGGTTCTTGTTTCTTAGTCTGCCTCCAGGGTGTTTGTCCAGTCCTAGTTGTCAGTTACCCTAATGCTTGGATTGTGCAACTGAATGACAATAGCCAATATCTCCAGTCCCAGACACAACCCTAGGAACCTCTGTCTTGCAGTGTCCAGTTATGCCTGCTAGACACTGCAAGCGTATATGAGTTTGTCAATTTAACAAAGCAATTGGTATTCATAGATTCTTAGATTCTAGGATTGGAAGGGACCTCGAGAGGTCATAGAGTCCAGTCCCCTGCCCTCATGGCAGGACCAAATACTGTCTAGACCATCCCGGATAGACATTTATCTAACCTACTCTTAAATATCTCCAGAGATGGAGATTCCACAACCTCCCTAGTATCAGAGGGGTAGCCGTGTTAGTCTGGATCTGTAAAAGCAGCAGAGAATCCTGTGGCACCTTATAGACTAACAAATGTTTGGGAGCATGAGCTTTCGTGGGTGAATACCCAAGTCTTGCATCTGACAAAGTGGGTATTCACCCACGAAAGCTCATGCTCCCAAATGTTTGTTAGTCTATAAGGTGCCACAGGATTCTTTGCTGCTTTTACAGTCTCCCTAGGCAATTTATTCCAGTGTTTAACCATCCTGACAGTTAGGAACTTTTTCCTAATGTCCAACCTAAACCTCCCTTGCTGCCGTTTAAGCCCATTGCTGCTTGTTCTATCCTTAGAGCCGAAGGTGAACAAGTTTTCTCCCTCCTCCTTATGACACCCTTTTAGATACCTGAAAAATGCTATCATGTCCCCCTCTCAGGATATGTACCAGGCTTGTTATCCCAAGGGCCATCTCTGACATGCTTCAAACCAAACGCACTGCTTCAGGTAGAACAAACAAACAGATTTATTAACTACAAAGATAGGTTTTAAGTGATTATAAATCAAAGCACAAGAAGTCGGATTTGGTCAAACGAAATAAAAGCAAAACACATTCTAAGCTGATCTTAACACTTTCAATGCCCTTACAAACTTAGATGCTTCTCACCACAGGCTGGCTGGTTGCTCTTCAGCCAGGCTCATCCCTTTTGATCAGCGCTTCAGTTGCTTGGTGGTGTTGTCCGGAGGTGGAAGAGAGAGGAAGAGCCTGGCAAATGTCTTTCCCTTTTATCATGTTCTTTCTTCCCTCTTGGCTTTGTGCCGCCCCCTCCCCCCCCGCAGGGTCAGGTGGGCATTACCTCCTCATAGTTCCTGACTGACCAAGGGAAGGGGGGTGACTCACTGGAGAGTCCAACAGATCCTTTTGTTGCTGTCTAGGCCAGTGTCCTTTGTTCCTGTGAGGCTGGACTGGGTTTGTCCCATATGTGCCCTGATGAGGTGTGAACTGCCCCTCTGCTCCTGGAGAGTTTTGCCTGGGCTTGTTTTAAGCCATGAGGACACATTTTTAGCCTCATAACTATATACATGAAATTACAACCTATAACATCACTGTAACAACAATGCTCAGTGCATCAAGAACCTGCTGAAGACACCCGACATGACAAACTTTGCATTGGAAACCAGACAATCATAAGGATGAGCATAGGGGTGCAGGGTGTTCCCCTGAGATACAGAATGTCACACCTGTGAGATACAGACTGTGGGTGTTTTCATGCAAACCCAGCCACTGAATTGGCCTGGGAGCCTCTTTAATGTGAAAATGTGGCCCTAGAGACAGCTTGCAACCTTTATTTTATTTTAACTTTTGTGCTGTGCCTGTTCACTGAGTGCCAATTTTCACACCCGCAGACTGCACATCAGGGATAGATTTCTGTAAGGCACTGACTTTCCTATGTGTCTTTTATTAGGAACCGCAGTGCAAAAATGTGCAGGGATAGAATGTCCAGGCTGCTAATTAAACAAATCCTAATTATTCCAAATTCCAGAGGGTAGATTGTTGCTACTTGAGTAAGGTGCCTTCTCTGCCACATTTTAGGTTCTCGAAGGTGTCTGAACTGTGTAAGTTTGCTTTGCACTGTTCCAAAGCTGGGATTCAAACCTGGTGCCCTAACCACTTGGCTCTGGTTAGCTGCTGTCTCCTCCTCCAGTCCCCTTGTGACCCTAGCCTGAATTTTTTTTTTTATTATTTTATTTTGGCTGAAACTACTCAGTGAATTCAACACCAGTGTGTGAATAGTCTTGTTTGACTCAAAACTACATTTTTTGCAAATAAACTATTCAGTGGAAAATTTCTCCCAGCTCTACTTGTGATGTCATTTCACTAGTTCTCCCTTCACTATAATCTTCCAGCCCAGACAGGGCCTGAATTTCAAATGTAAAAAAAGCCTTTCAGGCTGTCTTTATCCACCTTATAAAAGCAGAGGGAAGGGGGAAGGGCACAAGCCCAATTTTTCCCTTTGAAGCTCCCCTTCAATATTCATTATTCATGGGACAGATTGAAACTAAAGACGATTTCTCGTTCACACATAGAAAATACAGATAATTAATGTCACTCTCTATATCTGGAGAGGGTCTTTTTCACAAATCCATTTAGATTCAGCACTGCAGATTTCAAAATTAATCCCATCTTTTATCACCCCGCAGCTGTTCCCTTCAGCAGGATTCACTACCTTGAACCTGGGAAACACAATAAATAAAGAATCACTGTTGAGAATTTTTGAACAAGATTTTTAGCAGCTTTGCCTCATTCTGACACCTCTTGAATTTCTTCCTTAACACCTGAATTGTTCCTACAGAGCCCTAGTTGATAAACCACTTCCTAGTGCATGATCCTGTAGTAGCAGCTGGTTGGCCTTGGTCTATTTCTGGAAAACACTTTTCCATATTATAAAACCCAGCCCTCAGGATTAGCCCAACTGCTGTGGAAGCCATCGAATGAGGTTCAGGACTCTTCTCTCTGTGCAGAGGACTGTGCCTAGCACTTCACATTGCTTGCACCCATTCGTAGCCTGTGCCCCCAGCTGCACATCTTACATGGACTGAGAGGATAAAAACACTCACAGTGTTGGATTGAACAGGGAGCCGTCCACCCAAGTCCAATTCCTCGCGGGGGATGTAACAGTGAGTCCAAGCCAGATCTGGTTTGCGCCTTTGGTAGTATTTTGAATGAAAGTCTGTAAATGACATGGAAGAATGAAGTGATGGGGAAGGAGGGGCTAGTGGTTAAGGTGCTAGCTAGAGACTCTGGGAACTGGGTTCAATTCCCCAGACTCCCTCTGTGACCGTGGGCCAGTTATTTAGTTTCTGTCCTGACTGGGGCAGAATTAAGGCCTTAGTACAGTCTGTGTGGAGTAGGGCGGGGTCATGCTGTCGGTGAGGTGTCACCGCTGGGGGGCAGGGCACAGGTTATGTGCTGTTGCTGGCCTGAACTTTTCATTTCCTTCCTTTTTAGATGTGTGGAGGTATGTGTAGAGCAGGGGGTGGCCAAACCGTGGCTTGTGAGCCACAGGCATCTCGTTACAGTGAAAGTGCAGCTCCCGGAGCCCCCTCCCAGCCCCATTCTCTGCCTGCCAGACTTGGGGGGAGCTCAGGGCTTCTGCCCTGCGGTGGGGTGGTGGGGCTAGGAGGGGCTTTTGCTACAGGCGACTGGTGCCTGCTAAGAGTGGGGGCGGCACAATTTAAAGGTTCCTTCTCCCAACAGCTTGAATCAAGCTCCCCCTCCCCGCCCAGGCTGTCCCACCTCTCACCCTCAGAGCCCCCACCCTCCATCTCCCAGGTGTTAGCTCTGCATGGAGGGGCAACGCCAAACAGCTGGGAACTGCAGTGAGGAGCTCCCAGCTGTTTATCGCTGCCTCTCCCCACAGCCGCAGCTCCCATTGCAGGGAGTTGGGCCCAGCGGCAACGTGTGACTG
This sequence comes from Mauremys mutica, assembly GCF_020497125.1. Lineage (NCBI taxonomy): Eukaryota > Metazoa > Chordata > Testudines > Geoemydidae > Mauremys > Mauremys mutica. Next base: position 182,822 of record NC_059083.1, read on the forward strand.
AGTGGGGCCAGCAAACCCTGGGGAAAATCAGGGGGCACGTGCCCCCTCATGCCTCAGCTCTGGCTTCCTGCCCAGTATGGGGGGTAGGGGGCTCAGGCCTGTAGTCCTGCAGGGTGCACCTCCTGGGGCTCAGGGCTTCAGCAGGGGCAGGGCTGAAGCCTTGAATCCGGGCAGGTGCCTTCCATGGGGCTGAAGACTGAGGCCTTGTCTACACTACAGGACTATTTCGAATCTACTTAAGTCGAATTTGTGGATTCGACCTTAATAAGTCGAATTTGTGTATCCATACTAAATACACAAATTCGAACTTCTGAGTCCACATTCACGGGGCCAGCTTCGACTTTGGAAGCGGTGCACTGTGGGAAGCTATCCCACAGTTCCCGCACTCCCCGCTGCCCATTGGAATTCTGGGATTTCCCCCCAATGCATGCTGGGGGGAAAAATGTGTCGAGGGTGGTTTTGGGTTAGTGTCGTCATTGAACCGTCAATCACGCCCTCCCTCTCTTCCTTGAAAGCGCCGGCGGGAAATCTGTTCGCGCCCTTGTCTGATCGGTTACAGCGCGGACGCCACAGCACTGCGAGCATGGAGCCCGCTGTGATCATGGCTGCACTTATGGCCGTTGTCAACTCCTCGCACCTTATCGTCCACCTCTTCCACAGTCAGGTGATGAGAAACCGGGCGAGGAGGCTCCGGCAGCGCGTTGAGGAGAGTGGCGCGGACCTGTCACAAAGCAGGGTACGCCGGGCAGTGGAGATCATGGTGGCAATGGGTCACGTTCATGGTGTGGAACGGCGATTCTGGGCCCGGGAAACAAGCACAGACTGGTGGGACCGCATAGTGCTGCAGGTCTGGGATGACACAGAGTGGCTGCGAAACTTCAGGATGCGTAAGGGCACTTTCCTTGAACTGTGTGACTTGCTGGCCCCTGCCCTGAAGCGCCAGGACACAAGGATGCGAGCAGCCCTGAGTGTGCAGAAGCGAGTGGCCATAGCCCTCTGGAAACTTGCCACGCCAGACAGCTACCGGTCAGTAGCGAACCACTTTGGCGTGGGCAAATCTACCGTGGGGGTTGCTGTCATTCAAGTAGCCCATGCAATCGTTGAGCAACTGCTCTCAAAGGTGGTGACTCTCGGAAATGTCCAGGTCATCATAGATGGCTTCGCCGCGATGGGATTCCCAAACTGCGGTGGGGCTATAGATGGGACTCACATCCCTATCCTGGCACCAGCCCACCAGGCCAGCGAGTACATTAACCGAAAGGGCTACTTTTCAATGGTGCTGCAAGCTGTGGTGGACCATAGGGGACGTTTTACCAACATCTTCGTCGGGTGGGCGGGCAAGGTTCATGACGCGCGTGTGTTCAGGAGTTCTGGTCTGTTTAGACGCCTCCAGGCAGGTACTTTCTTCCCGGACCACAAAATAACGGTTGGGGATGTGCAGATGCCTACAGTGATCCTCGGGGACCCGGCCTACCCGCTAATGCCCTGGCTCATGAAGCCCTATACAGGCGCCTTGGACAGTGAGAAGGAACTCTTCAACTACCGGCTGAGCAAGTGCAGAATGGTGGTGGAGTGTGCCTTCGGACGTCTCAAGGGGAGATGGCGGAGCTTACTGACTCGCTCGGACATCAGCGAAAAGAATATCCCCGTAGTTATTGCTGCTTGCTGTGTGCTCCACAATCTCTGTGAGAGCAAGGGCGAGACCTTTTTGGCCGGATGGGAGGTTGAGGCAAATCGCCTGGCTGCTGTTTACGCTCAGCCAGACACCCGTGCCGAGAGAATATCCCAGCGGGAAGCGATGTGCATCAGGGAGGCTTTGAAAGCGAGTTTCCTCGCAGAGCAGGGTAACCTGTGACTGTCCACTTGATTTTAAGAGAGCCTGATCATGGGCCTGTGTCTGTATGTGTGGAGTTAGATCTGAGCTCACAAACCCGGTTCTCCAAGTTTCCCCCACTTCCAAAGCACGTTTTAAAACTAATGAAATGTAACAGTAATTAATAATAAATCTTTCGTTGACTTTGCATTTCTGTTTCTTGGTTGAAACATGGAAGCATTCTGTGGTGGGTAAGGTGTGCACTGATGTACAGACCGCTTGTCCAAAAGAGGACGGACAGCCTCCTGCTCCTACATAGGTCTGCGGGGTGGGGGACGGTTTACGGTGGTTGTGCATGTAGGGGGAGGGTTGCAGGAATGGGTGGGTTTGCAGGAAGGGGCGAGGGGTGCCGTCTTTGGATAGGGGTTAACATGACGGCTGTGGGTTTGGGCGTTGGAAGGGGTGAGGGCTGTGGGGGAAGGGTGAGTATCTGCCCCTGGATGAGGGCTCTTTTTGGGGCTCAGGGCACCGGGGAGGATCGTGGCTACGGTCCAAGTGCATGTGAAGGGAAGCCTGCCTTTACATTCGGGGATGGCAGGCACCAGGACCCTGGACAAGCATACACATCAAGGAAAGACCCGGGGCAGCATACACCACACAGACTGTCCCTGGTGCCTAGTGACTGCAGTCTGTGTGTGCCCTGCAGTTGACCCTGCAGCCAAGTCTGTACCATGGCACTGTGGGCTATGCACTGAAATTACAATTCCCCCCCCCCCCCCCACAGCAACAGAAAGTCTTCTGACACCAGAAACGTGACGGAAACAGTCAGTAACACCAAACCGCTTTTAATAATGTAGTACACAGTGGGGGGTTTAAACTTGGAGTTGGGACTGGTTGATGCTGTAAGGAAAGAGCTTGTACAAATTTACAGCGCGAGAGTTGTCTCGAACATTATCGGTGTGCTGCGGTGCAGGGACAGTTCTCACGGCCCCTACCGCCCCTCCTTCTTGTAACTTTGGGTGAGGGGGGGACAGGACTTCCTGGCGTTGGAGGGCGGTTGCAGATGCACTGCAGGGGGGCTCTCTCCTCCTGCCTGCGGTCTTGCAGAACATCTACAAGGCGCCGGAGCGTGTCCGTTTGCTCCCTCATTAGACCAAGCAGCGTTTGAGTCGCCTGCTGGTCTTCCTGCCGCCACCTATCCTCCCGTTCCAGGTGTGTGCGATGCTGCTGACACAGGCTCTCCCTCGACTGTCTCTGCTCTGCCGCCTCCGCTCTGGAGCTGGCCATCAGTTCCTGGAACATGTCGTCCCTAGTCTTTTTCTTTCGGCGTCTAATCTGAGCCAGCCTCTGCGAGGGGGATGCCGGGGCAGTCCGGGAAGGAGCCGAAGCTGTGTGATGCGAAAAAGTAGGTGATTTCCTTGAACAAATACATGTTTGCCAACAGTAAACACAGTCTAGTCAGTTTCAGTTAAGAAGACCAAAGAGGGAACCAAGTCTCAGGAGATCTCAGAACTAGTCCGAGATTTCGGAATACGCTCTCATTGGCGGCGCCATTGCACTGGATAGCGCACAAGCGAGGAGAGACAGCTGCATCCCTCTTGCACAAAGTCCTGGTAAGCCTTACAGTACAGAGTGCTTATCAGTTAGTGCTTAGCTGTGCTCTCCTGCTGAAGGCAATGTGCAAAGCAGAAAAGATGACCGTTTTGCGGCCCCTCCCGCCAGTGCACGGGAAAGATCACTGTATGCTTTTCCTCTGTGGCCTCCAACACGTGGCTGTTAAGCGAGGGTCATTCTTATGCAAAGTAAAAGTCTGTTAAGCGAGGGTCATTCTTATGCAAAGTAAAAGTCTGCCATTCACAATAGTAACAGTACACTAATTCCACTAATTAGATGCAGCACTTCCAGAACGACATTACCCTGAGGCGTGTCAGGCGGACTCAGAGAGAGCGGATGCTAACAGAAGCCCTGCACAGACCAGGACCATACGCTGCCATGCTCGTCGAGGCGATGGTCCCCCTTTACCTTAGGATGGCCTGGCGCGGAAGAGTGTGCTTCAACGGAGCACCCAACAAGGCACCTCTACCAAGGAACCTCCTGCTGAGGCTTTTCCAGCTGCTCTCTGAGAGCTTTTTTGAACTGTCCCCAGAGGACTATTGCTCCATTGCTATATGTGTAGACCTACTTTTTGTATAGTTTGATATTTAAAAATTTTTATATAGTATTTCTATTTTTTATATATATCCCTGTTTCTTAAAAAAATAAATGTTTCCCTGTTTGTAGCACTTACCGCCTGATCCTTCCCCTGATTCCGAGTCCGGGTTAACGGGCGGGGACGGTTGGTAGGGGATCTCTGTGAGGGTGATGAAGAGATCCTGGCTGTCAGGGAAAGCGGGAGTGGGTTGGATGTCGCCTGCGCCGTCCTCAAAAGACCCTTCCTCATCTTCCCCATCGGCGAACATGGAGGAGGAACTGTCCCGGTACACTATTCCGTCCTCGGAGTCCACCGTCACTGGTGGGGCAGTGGTGGCAGACCCACCTAGAATGGCATGCAGTGCCTCGTAGAAGCGGCATGTCTGGGGCTGGGCTCCGGAGCGTCCGTTTGCCGCTCTGACTTTTTGATACCCTTGTCTTAGGTCCTTCACTTTCACGCGGCACTGCATCGCATCCCGGCTGTATCCTTTCTCTTTCATGGCTTTCGAGACCTTCTCGAAGGTCTTTGCATTCCGCTTGTTGGAGCGCAGCTCCGAGAGCACAGACTCCTCATCCCACACAGCGATCAGATCCATGACTTCCCGGTCAGTCCATGCTGGGGACCTCTTTCTATTCTGGGATTGCCCGGACTCCTCTGCTGGAGAGCTCTGCATCGTTGCAGGTGCTGCGGAGCTCGCCCCGATGTGCAACCAGAACGTCAGATTCAAAGTGCCCAGACAGGAAAATGAATTCAAATTTTTGCGGGTCATTTCCTGTGTGGCTGGCCAGAGAATCCAAGCTCGGACTGCTGTCCAGAGCGTCAACAGAGTGGTGCACTGTGGGATAGCTCCCGGAGCTGCTAAGTTCGATTAGCATCCACACCAAGCCTAATTCGAGCTAGCCATGTCGAATTTAGCGTTACTCCACCTGTCGGGGTGGAGTACCAAATTCGAACTAAAGAGCCCTCTAGTTCGAATTAAATGACTTCCTGGTGTGGACGGTTGAGCGGTTAGTTCGAATTAACGCTGATAAATTCGAATTAAAGTCCTAGTGTAGACCAGGCCTGAGCCCCCCCCCCCCCCCCCCACTCCTTGCAGGGGTGAAGCCTGAGTCCCAGCAGGATAGGGTGACCAGCTGTCCCAATTTATAGGGACAGTCCTGATTTTGGAGTCTTTTTCTTATATAGTTTCCTATTACACACACACAATTTTTCACACTTGCTGTCTGGTCACCCTACGGCAGGAGCAGCCCGGCTCTAGAACGTCTCAAGATTGTTGTATGCGGCTTGGAGGGTCAGTAAGTTTGGACACCCCAATATAGAGCAACCTTGACAGACACACAACACATCGGTTTTGTGTATTAATTGTTACTAGTGATGCTCATATCCCCACGACAAGTTTTATTTACCATCTCATCGTGGTCCCGGATCACCAGCAGCCGAGAGCTCCTCCTTGAACAGTCATCGCGGCTCTTGTCCCAGGGATTTTTTTCTTTAGACACCCAGTAGCACTTGTTCCTGCGCAGCAGCCAGTTTGGGGGGCAGAGCTTGCACCCTGATCCCTCTGGGGGGAAAATGGAAACGTTTAATGGAGCTGAAGGTTCTGAACTGCATCACACTCATGCACAGGCCTTCAGGCTTGACATTTCCAGTAGAGCTATTGTCTTGGCTTTGTTTGAGGACAGGTCCAACTTTCCACTCACTGCAGGTGCTGCAGGCCGGGAGGGAGGGGTATTGGTGAAGCTGTGAGTACCTCAGCCCTGAAGTAGCACCGGCTAACGCAGGTCAGGCTCAGCTGGAATCCTTCACTTCCTCCCCTTTAGTGTAGTGTTCCTGTGCACTGGTTAACAACTATTACATTTCCCCTTAGAGATGGCTGCATGCCAGGTGGGGTAGATAATACTACATATAAAAGAGTTAAAAGAACGTTATTGTGGTTGCAAAGTCAAAATTGGAAATGCCACATTCATGGCTTGCCCATGCAACTATAATTCAGCCTGAGTGTGAGGTCATCTAGTACATTGAATGATTCGGGAGCCATCATGGACATGGAACCAAACAGGGCTGTGCACTGAATGAGGCAGCAGTCCTGAGATAAAAATAGTAGATAATCATGCAGTAAAGACCATATCATCAGGCACACACAAATGGGGGCTGAATTAAGGTTGTGCGGGTAATCTGGCATTTCCTAACTTTCAGAAGCTTGGCTTTGTAATCTTAGTGTTCTCTTAATCCAGTATTGTGTTTTATTTCCTAGTTTTTAAAAAACATATAAAACAATTCTGGAACTGGAACAACTCCACCATCCTGAATCACCAGCAGCGTTTGGACCTTGGATCTTCAGTACCACACCACACTGCTGTCGCTCCAGCAACAGGAACAACTCTGCTAGCTGGTTACAGGAAAAGTCTGTTATCCTGGGGGATGGGGGCAGGGAATAGGCCTGGGTGATCAAAGGGAGCCCAGCCAGCTCTCTCTCCCTCCCCAGGAGGAGCTTCTGCCCCATGTGGTGTTTTTATGGATGGAAGTTCCTGGGCCCATGTGCTGGATGAGGAGGGGGAGCCTGGCCCAGCTCTCACCCTCTCCTCCCCTCCATCTCTATCTGCTGTGGTAGCTCCCAGTGCAGGGTGTGCTGCAGTGGCAGGGTGAGCCCAGCATTTTGTTATTTTGTCGCACTACAGAGTTTTCCTGAGGATCACAAGCAAGGAGGGAAATCGCAACTCTCAGTCCCCAATGTTCCCATCTCAGTAAAACCTGGATGAAATTTTACGGGCCAAAGAAAATATGTTTCTCCGGCCTGAGGGCTCCCCTCACCCCCCTACTTCAAAGGCTGCTTTGAACAAGGGAAGTGTGAGAGCTCCTCAAAAAAGATACCGCAAGATCCTTTTACAATGGAAGCATTAGGGACCCTAAACACAGGAGTGGATACCAGCTGCCCTATAAGAAGTTATTGAAGTGGTTTGTGTCCTGCACCGGGTTACTCTAGCTGACCACTAGATGGCACCACAAAACAGGAAGCTGCTGAGAGAAGGCGCTGAGGTTACCTGCTGAGTTGCTGTGAGATGATTCACACACAAATTGTTTCAACTGGAAATGGAAATCTTTTAGGCCATTGCTGAAGTTGGATTGATGGATGATTCTCTCCCTGGTACTGTTGTTCTCCAGTGAATTCAGACGTCCTTTGAGCTGAGAAACTTCAGAAGAGTGTGAGCATGAGCGGCAACTACTACTTAGGGATTAGCAAACTGAGAATGAGGGTGTGTGTAATAAACCATTACATTGTTAACATACTGTAGCTATCAAATTCAGAAACCGGGCCAAAGAGAGAGAGAGCATTACAGAGAAAGAGAGAAAATCTCATTTATTACACATTATAAGGTGTCTTCCACTTTTCCCTGTGCACACTGAACAGTGACGTTGTGAGAGCTGGATCACATGGGGCTCATGTATCAAGTTCCAACACTACCTTCTTCATGCGATATTGTTCCCTTGTAGATGATAATCAAGAGTCCAGGATATTATTCACAAAAGCATTGGAATCAGAAATATGGGGGGAGAGGAAATTTCAGGGTGCTGCATTTTGCACAAATTAATTTTGAACTGCTTACCCCAAACGCCCATCACTATCACAGCTCCCAGCAGGATGAGGATCCCAGCTGCTCCAAGCCCTGCAGCGAGTCGATGCCAGCGGGGACACTGAGGGTGATCTGGAAGAGTCGGGGTTTAGTGAAATAGCTTCAGCACATAGTGCAAGAAATATTAATGGCCACCTGCTGTCCTGTGGAACCCGTGCAGCATCCTTGAATGGGCATTTGTGTTTCTCCTCAGTTCTCACATAATACTAGGAATGGTTTTAAACCTGTCAGTTAAGGGCCAGGTCACTGTTCGGGCACCCCATGAAGAAACAGAGCAAAATCCTGCAAAGGTGAAGGCAATACTAATATTTCTACTGTTAATTATTTAGCAACATGGTTCTATCCCACTTAGAGTGGTGCATATTTGACCATGCTATATGGCGAGTCTTTGCATCAGCCCCCTCAGGCTTTGTGTTGACCAGACCAGTGGTTTGTAACCTTTCTGGGGTCAGGACACATTTGTAAACCTCAATGGCCTGTCACGACACAGTAAATAGCATTAGTGCAAAAGTCACACACCTTACTAAATATCTTACCCACAACACATAATATACACATTAGTATTGGCCCCGTTAGTCTTTACAGATGTTTGTTATTGTGGATGTGAGGTCATAATTGGTGCTGCAGCTTTTTTGATGACTATAAAAACCAATTCTGGACAAACATGCTATCGCATTGAGTGCAACAAAAGGTGTTTTCCTGTTGTCCATGGCTAGTCACTCATTTTTTACTCTTTTTGAGTATAGAGAGCCACTGTTTATTGTGTTCTGTGATGCCTATCTCCAGACTGGATTGCCAACTGGAACGATCTTTCATAGACTCATAGACTTTAAGGTCAGAAGGGACCATTATGATCATCTAGTCTGACCTCCTGCACAATGCAGGCCACAGAATCTCACCCATCCACTTCTATAACAAACCCCTAGCCTATGTCTGAGTTATTGAAGTCCCCAAATTGTGGTTTGAAGACCTCAAGCTGCAGAGAATCCTCCAGCAAGTGACCCGTGCCCCATGCTGCAGAGGAAGGCGAAAAACCTCCAGGGCCTCTGCCAATCTGCCGTGGAGGAAAATTCCTTCCCGACCCCAAATATGGCGATCAGTTAAACCCTGAGCACGTGGGCAAGACTCACCAGCCAGCACCCAGGAAAGAATTCTCTGTAGTAACTCAGATCCCAACCCATCTAACATCCCATCACAGACCACTGGGCATACTTACCTGCTGATAATCAAAGATCAATTGCCAAATTAATTGCCAAAATTAGGCTATCCCATCATACCATCACCTCCATAAATGTATCAAGCTTAGTCTTAAAGCCAGATATGTCTTTTGCCCCCACTACTCCCCTTGGGAGGCTGTTCCAGAACTTCACTCCTCTGATGGTTAGAAACCTTCGTCTAATTTCAAGTCTAAACTTCCTAGTGTCCAGTTTATATTCATTTGTTCTTGGGCTTCCTAAGTCTGTTGCTCAATACCAAAGCATTTTAGGTCTTTTTTGCAGGCATCTCGAAACCCAAGTTTTGGGTGTCCTCTCTGTCTTTGACCCTCCTTTAACTCACCATATATTAAGATGTCTTTAGGAAGTCTTCTGTCTTGCATCCTATGCACATGACCTAACCAACAAAGATGGTTGTGCTTGATAATAGCTCTCAGGCTGGAGATTTGTGCCCTCATTAGCACTTCTTCATTAGTAATTTTACCTTGCCAGGTGATGTCTAGAATGGATCTCAGGCACCACAGAGGGGAGCTAGTGAGTCTCTTTTCTTGCCTGCTATATGACATCCATGTCTCACTGCCGTAAAGGAGGATGCTGACTATGCAGGCTTTATAAATCAAGATCTTAGTCTTCATCATAAGCTTCTTCAAGAATATACACATTAGTGTAACTAGTACTGGTACACCATACATATCACAGCAGCAGCATCTGCATCTCCTATCCCATGGGGCTAGCTGGGCTCAGCTCCCCACTCTGGGTGTTGTGACTTCCAGGGTCACAATGCTGGTCAGGTTTGGCCCGGCCTCCCTGACTGTGGGGGAGGGCAGCTGAGCTGAATTTGTGTGAGTGGCATTGTGACCCAGTGCCCAGGTTCGTAGTGCCACTCACACAAATTTGGCCTGTCATCAGCCCTGTCATCATGACAGAAGAGAGGCTGGGCCAAGCCTGAGAGATGCTATGCTCCTGTGCGGATCACAATGCCCGGAGTAGCTCCCACCCTGCAGACTGGAGTTGCAGGATCCACAGCTGCAGGGTGAATACAAGATGGACTCTGCAACCCCCAAGTCTTTCCTCCCTTTCTGCAAAAAGGAGTTACCTGTGTTCAGTCTGTTACACCTCTGTTCAAGGACAGCCAGGTGTTTGCAAATAAACAAGCTCCACTAAGAAAATAGCTTGAGACCGGATCACTAATTTGACCGCCAATGGGAAACTGACCTGCCAGGCCCAAAGTCTGCCAATGCTGGGCAAAACAGCAACAATATCAAGGAAGTCAGAGTCACTGGATCAATACCAACTAGTTACACATTTGCCTAGTGATCTAGAACAGTTGAATATAACCAAAGGCTCGCACACTCTGTAGCATCTGCCAGCCAAGCTTGTTGAACACACCAAGGGCTCCTTCCATCCCTCTATTCCCCCCCACCCTCTCCCAGCTTCATGGGTGCCCCCTTCACCTCCCTGTACTGCACCTCCCTGCAACTCCCTCAATCTCCCCCTGCCAGGAGATCTGCGCCCTCCATTCCCTCATCTCCCATACCAGTGTCCCCTTTTATTTCCCCCATGCTGTCCTTCTTACACCAGGGTCCCCCATTCCCCCCGCCCCACACGTCAGCAGTTCTGTGTTCCCCTCATTCCTCCCTCCTCCCCATTCCAAGTCCCCCATTCTCCCCTCATAACAGGGATGCTGTGTGCACCCACATGCCCCCTTCCTCCCACTTCCATCCATGCCAGGGGCTCGAAACATAGGCCCATTCACTTGTGTTAGTACGAATCAAGAGTAGATGCTAACTGCATTTGTCTGTAGTTACCGCCATCCTGTTAGATGTAACCAAATTTAAGCTTGTAGTTGCTAAATCTTTTTCGTCTCTTTACATTATGTATGTGTCCTGTGCTCAGTCAACCTGAAGATCAAAGATGTGTGTATACTGCATGAAACTAATAATGTTACCTGTATGGTCTTCAATTACCTGTCCCTGTTGCAATGGCTGGCAGCAATTACATTGATTTACATAATGTAACAGGATTATTTGTGCATGTAAGGAAAAAGCAAGGGTCCTTGGTTTAAGAATGAAGAGAGCAATAAATACTGGACCTTGGGGATGGCCCTGCTATCTCTGATCTGCTGAGGCTACGTCTATGCTGCCAATTGAGTAACAAAACTTTTGTTGTTCAGAGGTGCTAAATCCTCCTCCTTTCTTCCTGCCCACCCCCCTGCCCCAAAGACAAAAGTTTTGACGTGGCAAGCGTCAGTGTGAACTGCGCTTTCCTGCCAGCAAGATGAATGCTGCTCGTTCGGGGTGGGAGTACAGCGGCTACATTGCCCGACTTTCGCTAAAAGCTGTGTAGGGTAGACAAAGCCTCAGCTCTGACATAGGGGAAGCTTAAACTATTGGACTGAGATCCCCAGGGGGATGCCCTGAAAGATTCATGAAAGGCCTCTAAGACCTTGACAGAGGGTTAGCTGACATTATAGCACTGCCAACAACTGGACTCATATATTCTGATGCAACAGTAATGTATCTTATCTGCTTTAACTTTTACCAACTCTCTTTTCCTTTTTTAATAATAAATCTTTAGTTAGTTTACTAAGGTTTGGCTACCAGCATTGTATTTTGGTAAGAACTTGGGCATCCTGTTACCTGGGGGTAAGTGACTGATCCTTTGGGATTGGAAAAACCAATGTATGTGATTTTTGGTTTTAATAACCTTTTCTCATAAAGTCCAGTTTGCCTGGGTGGTAAACAGGGGAGTGGAGAGCCTAAATGGACTGTGTGGCTTCATGATAACTAGTATAGTATTTTGGAGGCACATATTTGTTACTGGCTGGTGAAATCTTATGATAGAATAGGGTGACCAGATGTCAAGGGTGAAAAATCGGGACAGGAAGTGGGAGGTCATTGGTGTGTATAGAAGACAAAGCCCTGAATATCAGGACTGTCCCTATAAAATTGGGACATCTGGTCACCCTATGATAGACTATACCACCAGTCTGGGGTACTTGCCCTGTAGTTTGGCAGTCTGACCTGAGATTGGCCCTCTTAGCTGTGTCTCAGTGTGACAGTATCACTCTACAGTTATTGTGTTACAAAGAGACAGACAGAAATGCCACCCAGCTGAGTGTAAGGCCTTGCAAACTGGGCCAATTACAATTAACATGTTCCATATGCCCTATGTAACAGCATAGTTGGGATATTAATATTTATTTAGCAACTGCAATGTTAGTAGAATAAATACAGAGGCTGACAACGTAATAATCTAAAATTTTCTCACATATATCAGTAAGCTCATGTACCTATAGAAGTTATACTCCAAAGATATCTATTTTGTAAAACAACTTGTATAGTTACATTTCAAATACACCCAGCCATTTTCAAGGGAATCCTTTAAGAAAAGAGAGTGTCAATCCTTTGTTAAAATTTAATTCATGATTTCTTGTTTCCTCGTTATTTTAGAAATACTGATGCATATTCATTGCTCACCCCGAATCTCCTCTCATACTTACCACAGGTTCCCTCCTGTCTGTTCTAAGTCACAACTTCCCAAACTTCGACTGATCCACAAATACCGAATCTTATAGCTTCTCTCTGCGCTCAGGAAATGTGAACACCTCATCCCTAGCCTTGGAAATGCCCCTGGCATCCTGTCCATTTCAGAGCCTAGGAGAAGATATCCCTTTGTGCCTTCATCATTCCCCCTGGACCAGGCTTCCCACATTTCATCCTTTTCAACAGTCCCCTTTCCTGTATTCCTCAGATACGGGACTTTATTCTTGTCTGCACAGACACTAGTAGTCCCTCTCTACACTTCACCCATCGAGTGGCACGGACTTCACAACCCTCTGCACTGAATTGGCTCCCCAACTATTTTCAGATCTCATCATTCCTCCTTGGACTGTGAGAATCCCACACCTCTCCTAAAAGAACAATGAAGTCCTGCCAGATCCCTTCTGCCCAGTCATTCCTCTCAAGACACCACATTTACTAGCTTTTACAATATATACTATAGTAGGGCAAGTCAAATGGTAACTGCAATACTTCATTTGCATCCTTCAAACAGGTTTATGAAATATATGATTTATTTTATTGCGGTCACACCCAAAGGTTCCAGTCTGGAGAAGTAACCTATACTCCTACTAAGGCCAGATCTACACTAGGAAATTGACAGGTGTTAGTCTGTATCCACAAAAAGAACGGGAGTACTTGTGACACCTTAGAGACTAACAAATTTATTTCAGCATGAGCTTTCGTGGGCTACAGCCCACTTCATCGGATGCATAGACTGGAACATACAGCAAGAAGATATTTATACATATAGAGAACATGAAAAGGTGGAAGTAGCCATACCAACGGTAAGAGGCCAATTAGGAAATTGCTCTTATACTGACCCAATTTCCTAGTGTAACTGTCACTCAGGGGTGGGGAAACTCCACACCCCAAGTGATGCAGTTACACCAACCTAACCCCTGGTACAGACAGTGCTGTGTTGCTGGCAGGGCTTTCTCCACTGACATAGCTACTGCCTCTTGGGGAGGTGGAGCACGTACACTGATGGGAGAAGCCCTCCCGTCAGCATAGGCAGCATCTGCACTGAAGCGCTACAGTGGCTTTGCGGCAGTTGCACCACTGCAGCGTTTTAAGCATAGACCTGCCCTAAGAGACTGTATCATAATCTTCTCATGCCAGGGACATAACATAATCTTCTCATGCCAGGGACGCTCTCACTGAGTACAGGACACAATGGAAGAGAGCCTGAGGGTAACAGTAATAAGATCACACATTACAGAGATTAGCTGTGTGCCCAGTTTGATGGTGAATTTAATTGTATAATTATGTTAGGATACCTGGAGCCTTGGGTAAGAATCTTTGTTATTTTAAATCTAAACAAACAAACAAATAAAATAATTTGAAATTTGTTTCCTCCTTTGGTAAAGTTAAATAATTTACCCCAAACTATCATTCAACTTAGGCATCATTGGTTGCCTGATTTTTTTGTAGGTATCACAGCACAGATAGGGCTTGAGGAATTTGAAAGAAAAGAGGGTCATCAAAATATAACAGCCTGACCCTTGTATTTGTATGTAGAGCCTGTCACTGACTATGACATTGTCTGAGACAGTTTGTATTTACACTGAAGTAAAGTGCCCCACAGGGCATTAAAGAAATTCAGCATCCAGCTCCAGGAGTGGTAAAGGACTCAGATTAGCTAAGTCCTGCGAGATGCATGTTGCATAGAACACAGACCTGTCCTTTGTTGCTAGAAAACCAGTGTCTAAACTACCTGACTGTGCTTCGAGTTACCTATGTGGGGTAACTATTGTGTGACCCCTGTTGCACTTTTAATATAGCTGGTGGATTGCTGGTGATGCCAGGGGTTTGGCTGATCACCAGTTTGGAGGTTAGAAGGGATATTTGCCATATGACAGAATTGGCAAACTGCTGTGTGGGTTTTTTCCACCTTCCAGTCAGCATCAAGGTGGTCTGTGTTTAGATTATAATTGTTGCAACTTTGACAGGTTCCCATGTGGTTGGTAGATTAGAAAGGGTTTGTTTACAGGTTCCCGTAACCCAGTGGGCTGCCTGGGCCATGGTCCTAGCACAGTATTAATTGGTGAGGGGGGTTGCCTGCGCTTTGAGCTGGGGGAGCAGTTCCCTGTGCTAACTCTGACTGAGCTAGAGCCCTAGAAACAGAATGTAGCTGCAGCAACGTGACAGGCAGGAGGGGTGTTAGCCACTCTAAGTGCCTGTGGTCTCGGCTGGGTTCATACTGATGTGCTTGGGGTGATGAGTCCGTCCTGCTGCTCGAGCTAGACACACTATTTTTTTAAATATCCTCTAGTTTTAGCACACTAGCTCCCTCAGAACTAGTGCAGGGTTTGTCTCCCCAAGCAGGGTATCACACCTCCAGCTCAAACTGTAGACATACCCTGTGTCTCATGCAGCTTGTGGCTCACCTCATCTTGTCTCTCTTGTCTCTAGCATGGAGGAAGGGGTAGGATTCTGGCTTACAGTAAGGGTGAGGGTGGAGAAGGGGCATGACTGTCACATTTACCCTCTGGTCTGAGGTACACCACGGCCATTCGTGACAACTGAGCTCCGCACTGGGACAACCTTTCTGGGTAGTTACCCTAGTTAGGTAATAATTTAAGTCACAGCCTCCACATTTAACCATATAACGGTGTCTATGTCTCATTGTCTTTATGTCCACGTTAACTTCTAATTGTACTTTGTCAAGTGGCTGAATTTTTAAATGCAGTTTAAAAATAAAGCAGCCAGTCTGAGCTTCGTAGATGTGGAGCAATGACAGGGGAAGAGATGCCCCCTACCCTGATCACCAAATAGCCTCCTTCTTCCTCAGCAATACTCACAATTTCCTACTGTGTCACACACCATACAGCTGTTTCAGGATGCCTTCCCACAGCCCAGTGCTATTGTCGGCATCCCCTTGGAGACCTCCCCCACCCTTCTGTAAGGGAAGAAATTGGATTGTATCTGTATCCCAACCCATCAGCTCCCCTTGTGACCCAACATAGAGAGCCTGTCAAGCTATCAGGACAGGTAAGGCAAAGGCAGCCCTGCATTAAGGTGTAGGTACCTCTCCAATATTGTGGTAGAAAAACATTACTCAAGTGAGAATTGTGTGACAGTTGAATGTGTCAGTTTCTTCATGTAAGAGGCATGTCCCGTGAATCCTTTGCTGAAAGCCCTCTGTCATAGTAACGCTATGTTTGAAACACTGTGTCATCATAACTCCTAAAATCCTCTGTGGAAACAACTCCTATACTGGTAACAGAGTGTCTCCTGAACTTGGGTGCCAAAAAGCATTGTATTATCAGTATCAGACTCCAGGGTTCTCTTTTTGTCTTTAACACCAATTACCTGAAGAAAACATTAAGCTCGGAAGTAGATATTTATAATTGTTATTGTATTAATTCAATTGTCATATGGAAAGTAATATGCAAGGCAAAAACACAAAACAAAAAGTTCAGAAAGTCAGATTTGTTGCAAAAGAGCTCTGAAAGAAGGTAATACACCCCCTTAATTTTATTTTTTTGATAATTGGAGGTGGTATTAATCTGTGTTTATCACAGAAATGTAGGGATGGAAGGAACCTCAACAAACCATCTAGTCTATCAGCTGTGCTGAGACAGGATTAGGTACATCAGGTCCTAGCCCAACCTTGACAGGTGTTTGGAAGCACCACACGCCAGAACTTTCAGAACAGACAAACTGCATCCAGACGTGACATTAGTGTGTGGTAAGCTGGTGCTCTGTAGAGTCACACCCTAGTTTAATGCACACAGGGGCCTGTAAAGTTTCCAAGTAGACAAGCCCGTACATACGACACTCCTGTTACTACAAACCAGAATGACATTAGCCTTTTTTTGCAGCAGTATCACACTGTTGACTCATGTTCAGTGTGTGATCCACTATAACCGCCAAATCCTTTTCTGCAGTACTAGTGCCTAGCCAGCTATTTGCCATTTTGGTGGTATGCATTTGATTTTTCTTTCCTAAGTGTAGTACTTTGCACGTGTCTTTACTGAATTTTAGCTTGTTGATTGCAGACCAATTCTCCATTTATCAAGGTCATTTTGAATTCTAATCCTGTCCTTTAAAATGCTTGCACTACTCCTAGCTAGAAACTGTCATTCACAAATTTTACTAGTGTAGTCTCCACTCCGTCATCTAAGTCATTAATGAAAATATTGACTAATATTGGACCCAGGAAAGCCACCCGTGGAACTCCACTTGATATGATCTCTCAGTTTGACAGTGAAGCATTGTTAACTACTCTCCGAGTATGGTCTTTGAACTAGTTGTACACTCATCTTATAGTACATTCATTGAAACCACATGTCCCTTGTTTGCTTATGCGACTGTCGTGTAGGACTGTGTCAAAAGCCTTGCTAAAATCCAGATACATCATGTCTACTGCTTCCCTCCAGCCCCTAGGCCAGTTACCTTGTCAAAGAAGGAAGTTAGATTTGTCTTGTATGATTTGTGCTTGACATATCTATGTTGCTACTAATTATCGCCTTATTGTCCTCTAGGTCTGAACAAATTCATTGATAATTTGTTCCAGTATCTTTCCAGGTATTGACTGGTCTATAATTTCCTGGGTCTTCCTTTTTCCTCTTTTTGAAGATGAGTACTGTGTTTTGCTTTCTCCAGTCCCCTGGGTCCTCACCCATCCTCCATGAGTTCTCAAAACCAATTAATGGTTCTGATATTGCTTTGGTTATTTCCTTAAATACTCTATTGTGAATTTAATCAGGCCCTGCTGTCTTGAATGCATCTATCTTATCTAAACATTCTTTAACCTGTTCTTTCCATATTCTGGCCCAAGATCCTTCCCCCTTGTTAACAGTGTGTTACGTAACTGCTCAAAGTTAATGTTTTTAGTGAAGATTGAAGCAAAAAGGGCATGAAACACCTCAACTTTCTGTGTCAGCCTTTATTTGCTTTCTTTTCCTGTTAAGTAATGGACCTACATTTGCCAAACTAACAGGTAAAATTCAAATATCAATTTTAATTTGTGTTTTATTCATTGTCACTTTTAAATCATTTCTTAATACTAAAGGCTTAATACTCCTATTAAAAGGCGAACTGCCACAGTCTTATTGGGTTATCACTCTACCGTACTACCGTGAAAAGAGATTAACATCTACACTATTTTATCAGTTCTAAAAGATCATCATAAAGATTTTAAAGTTTCAAATAATACCAGTTTTCTGGCAAATCCTTTAAAAATTGCTCTGTAATTTTTATGCTTGCATTTTGCATCCTTTGAAGTCAAGGATTCTTAGCCTCACTGGGGCATAAACAGGTTTCAGGGGGCTGTGACCACAATCCCTTTCTTTTTGGATACGTGGATGGGTGCCCTAAAACTTGTAGTAACATGGAGTCAAGTATGGAAAGCTTGAGAACCTCTGCCTTAAGTTAACATTTAGCTCAGTTCCTTATTTCTTCATTATTCTGATATGCATTTTCCCTCTCTCCTCTCATCCTTGCTACTATGTTCCTCTTTGAGAGTCTCCTTTAAGTTACGACTTTTGAAAATTCATTTGGTGGGAGACATGTTTATTCCTCTTCTGCACTCAGAGATAGAAGGGAAGGTGGGAACGTGTTCCCATTTCTGAATCCTGTGTAAAATCCCTTGGTTGCCTGTAATTTTTTCTGGTAGCCAAACTTCCCTTTTTCTCCAGCCACAGTTCCTAACCTCCTCAAATAAACATTGGGCCTTTAACCAGAGGCTACTAAATCCTTTTCTTCACTCTGCTCCTATTAGTAATGCAGGCTCCATGACACAGTTACCTAAATATCTCCTCACCTCTTTTCTTCTAATCCTCTCTAATGAGACAATGAAATCCTCCCTGTTCCTGGAGCCTCCCAGGTTCCTTCTGCTCTGTTCACTCTTCCCAAGACTTGACCAATGCCCTGCTCCTTACCCATTTGACTTATCCCACTATAGTAAATTGTAGATTCTCTAGCTTACTTCAATCCTCCAAATATGTATGAAAGATAGCATACAATAATGTATTGTATTGCACTTGTAATTGTGTATAGGCTGCCAGTGGCTACTCTTGTAGTGTTGTGGCTGTTTTAATACTGATATAATGCACATTATAATAATGCTTTAAAGAAATTCCATATCCAGTTCTGACAATTGTAGGTGATTTCACATTCTCAGAAGTCCCACTCTGTGAACATAACATATAGAGCTGCTCCTTGGTTCTAAAGACCTTCTTTCTGAGCTATCTGTGCTACAATTCAAATAATAAAAAAGTACATTAGGACTGCATTTTTGTAATCAAAAAGAGAGATCATACTAGTACAAAACTAAGAAATTAAAGACTTACTGAGGTGCCGAGGTGGATGCAATGGGCTGGAAGTGGCTCCCAAAATGTTTAAATCAGCATAAACTATTTCACCTGCCATGATAAGCGCAGAGGAGGGAGAGCACGTACAGAAGAGGACGGAGTCTAAGAGCAGCCTCATTTATATATGAGCTAATGTATCCAAACTCAGGAAGTGTCTGTCATCTCTCTGAAGCTTTTGTACTTCCTTTCCCCTTGGTCATTTGAGAAGTCCATGCACCCAGGCTAATGAATTAATGCCTATGTGCTAGCAAGCAGGCTGAGTTGTGCTTGAAAACATTCAGGACAGGAGAGCTGTTCTGCAGTAGGGTATTTAGGATTTCAGAAGCACAATTATTTTTCAGTAGTACAAGTAAGCTGAGCCCTGATGCATTTAGCATGGCAGCTCTGAAAAGTCACATGGCAAGAAAGTCTTGTTAAAGCATAAAAGAGGGAAATAGTCAATTGGCGTTTCCCCTCGCCGGTCAGTGGAGCAGCCATCTTCCATGTACGCCCTTCACTCTAGTTCTCTCTCTGTTGTTGGGCACTCAACTCTTGTGGAGTGAAAAACGCTTTTGCATGTGGTGGCTGAACTGCCTTCCCCAGGGAAAAGAGGCTCTGCTGGATCAGGACCTGAACGCAGGAGTTGTGGTGCAACCTCAGCTCCCACTGAAGTCAATGGGAGGCCAGGGCACTGTAGCAAGGTCAAGACTCACCACTGCGGTGTCTCCTGCTGGTCGTCCTGGGAATTAGCTCTTTTCCAGCCTCTGGAATTCCTCCCGATGGCTAGTGTCTCTCCTGCCTCAGGCCCCCATGGTGCCCTTTACCTTGGAGGCCTGCCCAAGCAGGACCCCCTCGCTCTGGGTCTCCCCTCCCAGGGGAACCCCCAACCCTCTATACCCACCTTGCCTCAGTGGCTACTGCCAGTCATCACTCAGCCCCCTTTCACTGGGGCAGACACAGTCTGTAATGGCCACTCATCACTGGCAAGGGTTTCGGACCAGCTTCTCTGCCTATTCCTGGGCTGCACCTCCCAGCCCCAGTACCTGCGTATGCCTTTATCAGGGCCTCAGCCTGGGGAGCTACCAGGCTGGAGCTCCCCAGCTCAGCTCAGCTCAGCTCGCTCTGGGTACCTTGCTCCCAGACACCTAGCACTTCCCACTCCAGAGTCAGAGTGAAACTCTGACCCAGTTCCTCCCTTAGGCCTTCTTATACTCCCAGCCCGGCCCTGATTGGCTGCCTCAAGCCTGCTCCTGATTGGCTTCCTACAGCAGCCCTTCCCCAGGGCTGTTTTTAACCCCTTCCATGTCAGAGCAGGGTGAAGGCCCTGCTACAGGCACTCAGCACCACACAGGATAGGACTCCATGTCTGAGGACTGATAATACCAGAATCAGTTCAATAGACTGCAGTACTGCCAGCCCCAAATGTTCAAAAATCATGAGTCAGGCTCACCAAAAATCATTAGATTGGCTTTACAATCATGAGATTACATAAAAAAATAATAGAGTTGATGTTCTTTATTTGCCTTCTGCTTTTTGAGCCCTTAGGGTGCAGTGGGGTCACATTTTGAAGCTTTCTCCACAGCCATGAGGGCTAGAAACTTTCTTTTTTTTTAGGCATGAAGCCTCAAATCATCACATCTCCACTTGACTCCAGGAGCTGGGGCTTTAAGGAAAACAATAATTATGAGACTCCTGACAAAATCATGGGAGTTGGCAGCACTGAGACTGGCTCAATAGAATTTGTGCCCACAGTAAAACTGTTCGGTTTGCATTCGCACAGTGTCATGTCAAGTGGGAAATAGAGTTGGAGGGCACTGGTCATATGCTGGTACCCTGCATCTCCTACAACACTCACTGCCACTCTCAATTCGTTAACTAGCAGGTTGACAATACAACTATAAAGTCTCAACTGTACAGCAAGCCCAGCATCTTATGTACAACAAGGAAATAACATAGCATGGAAGAGATGGGAATTGAACCACTTTAAATTCACTCAGAAATTTTATACTTTACCTATATATCTATACAGATATATAGATATGTGTGTGTGTCACACACAGAGAGAGAAATTCTGGTGGATTTCCTGCCAGTAAACGGATTAAGAGGAAGAGAAAGTTTAAAAAGTCCTGATCCATTCTTACAAAGACCAAAAACCATCTCTATTCCTCATTGGGAAGCAGTGTTGTCCACTGGCTCTGCTACTAGACTTGCACTCAGGAGATCTGAGTTCTGTTCTGTTTCTGGTTCTACTACTAGCCTGCTGGGTGACCTTGGCAAGTCACATTAATCTCCCTGTGCATCAGTTTCCCCAACCCTACAATGAGGATAATGATACTGGACCAGATTTTCAGAGATATTTTGGGGCTTTTGAAAATCTGGCTAATTGACGACATGCTTTGAGATGCATAGATAAAAAGTGCTTTATTATAGGTGACACAGCTAGTGAAACCTATACTTAATGTTGCTTCACACTTTCCATTATAAGACCCTGTTTTCAGTTGCTTATAACTTTGCCAGATTTAACTGTTCATGCTGAAATTTCCTGCTGTGTGTCTGCCTCAGGCTGATTTTTTTTTTTAAGTTTCAGCAAAAGTATTCAGCCATTTCGGAGTGAGATTAGGGAAAACCATATTGTTCTACCCATGTTAATGACCTGGTTATGAGAATTTTCTGCAGAAGCTCTAGCACCTCCAGGCTTTGGCGCAGGGACTTCAATATGACATTGCGGAGTGGGAGAAATCACCCTGCTATCAGGGAAAGGCTTTAGCAGTTCCAGTGAAAAGCCACTCAAATTTGGCCAAGTTATGAGCCTTTAACAAATTGTACTTTGCACAATTTCAGTAGAGACTTGTTAGAGCTCCACTGCTAAACCCCCAAATCACTGAGCATGCTCCATTCCAGCACAGCCCCTATACGTGACAGGATTTCACATGTGCCATCCCAGAAAGCAACCGAGCAGGAAGGGATTAAAGACTGCCATTCTCTCAGCATGTGCTGAGTCCATTGGCTATGTCAGCCACCATCACCAAGACTGGTTTGATGAGAATGATGAGAACATTCAGGGCTTGCTAGACCAGAAAAGAAAAGCTCATCACATATGGCAAAATGACATATTACACTAGCAGAAGAAAGAGTCATACAAGCAACTCAAAGCTGAAGCCCAAAGGAAAATCCATGACATCAAAAATAAGTGATGGTGAGCAAAGACCAAGGAGATTGAGTTTTATGCTGATAAACATGACATCAGAAGCTTTTTTCAGGCAATAAGGGCCATTTATGGTCGATGCTCCCATGGTCCCATACTACTCTGAGCCCAAGATGAATCGACATATTTTTTAAGAAAGCAAAGCCATCAAAGCCAGATGGAAGGAGCATTTTGAGTTACTCCTGAACTGTGGGTCAACTGTCTCTGATACCACTATCAAATCTATACCTCAATAAAGTGAAAGAGAATCTCTTGCTGACCCCTCTGTCCTTGAAGAAGTAACATGAACCATTATGCATACCAAGAACAACAAGGCAGCAGGACCAGTTGACATACCAGCTGAAGCCTACATGTTTGGAGGTGAAGAACTGGTAAGGAAGCTCCACAAACTTTTTCTTCATATCTGGTATAATGAGAAGATTCCAGAAGACTTGAGAAATGCCAACACTGTTACAATCTTTAAGAAAGGAGATCAGTCAGAGTATGGAAATTGAGGTATTGCATTGTTATCTACAGCAGGGAAAATTCTTGCCCGTATCCTCTTAAACCGATTACTTCCCCTTGCTGAGGAAATATTGCTGGAATTTCAGTGAGGTCTTAGACCATTCCACAGGACAACAGACATGATCTTTGTTGTCTGCCAAATGGAGGAAAAGTCTCGGGAGCAAAATCAGGATCTGTACATGGCCTTTATCAATTTGACAAAGGCCTTTGACTTGGTCAACCACGAAGCTCTGTCGAAGGTGCTGGCCCGATTTGGCTGTCCTCCAAAATTTATTAAGATCCTAAGGTTTTTTCATGATCAGATGACTGCCACAGTTCTCTGTATGGTCTTGAGATGGACCCTTTCCATCATCAAAACTGGGGTCAAGCAAGGATGCGTTATTGCCCCAACCCTGTTCGCCATCTATTTAGCAGTCATTTTGGTCCTCATTAAAGACCTCCTTCCCAGTGGAGTTGACATTCAATACAGAATGGATGTGCGACATTTTAATCTTCGATGTCTCTGCTCAAAGTCTAAAATCCTCAGGCATCCATTAGTGATCTTCAGTATGTTGATGGCTGTGCCATGCTTTGCACACTGAGAATGACCTTCAGTCCACACTGGATTTTTTACACAAGCTTACAGAAACCTAGGACTCTCACTCAATATTGAGAAGACTAAAGTGCTTTTTCAGCCTGCTTCAGACCTTGCACGTGACCCACTACAAATCACTATAAAGGAACAGACTTTGGAGACAGTCGAGCACTTTTGCTACCTTGGTAGCCAACTCTCTCAAAATGCAAAAATTGACAGTGAGATCCAGCACAGGATCCAGTGTGCAAGTACTTCCTTTGGGAAATTGCTCCAATTTGTTTTCATGGTCTGTTACCTATGGCAAGACACCAAGATCCAGGTCTATAAGACAATTGTTATTCCAACACTCCTTTATGGATGCGAAACCTGGGTGACCTATTGACAGCACCTCAAGAGTCTGGAGAGGTACCACCAATAATGCTTCCGGAAGATCCTTCGCATCAAGTGGGAAGATCGCTGCACTAATGCCAGCATCCTCACTGAAGCCAATATCATCAGCATGGAAGCAATGACCCTCATGCACCAACTCTGCTGGGCTGGACTTTGTGTGCGGATGCCAGACTCTCACCTCCCAAAAGAAGTCCTCTATTCTCAGTTCACCCATGGTCAGAGATCCCATGGTGGTCAGAGGAAACACTACAAAGACACGCTTATGACTTAGTTATCTACCCTTACACTGAATTACTTTAATGGAATGCAACATCATCATGCAATTTGCCCTGCTTCCCTGGTAAGCAAATATTACCTCAAACTCTGGCTTGAAGTTTCTTTTCTTTAATGCAATTTTTTTGTCTGCTCCACTATCGTAGTGGAAATTATTTACTACAGAAGCTTCAACAGTGACAGGAGCCTGCCTAAGCAATGGTTTACCTTGTGCTTCTTTCCTGTGTGATCTCAGGTGTCAGACCGTGCTCTGCATTTCAGACTTGTGAAGGGCCTCTTCCCCTGCACCTTCTTTATAATCACTGAAGGGGACCAAAATCCTACCACAGGGGAATTGACATTTTCTTAGAGAACATATACAAAAATAGACTGTGATACCGACATGCAAATATTCACAATTTCCCAGTGAAACAGATTCTCATGAGAGTGCTGTCCACATCCAAATATTGTACAGACTCGTGCTGTGTACTCTACACAGTTCTGCCAGCATACTTCAACCACCACCACCACAAATCCCCAGCTAGTCCAAACTTGAACTTTTCTATACAAGTTTCTTACTTGTACAGTAACTGGAGTTTGAGAGTTCTCTATATGTATATTCTACTCTTGGTGTGCATGCACCCTGGTGCTTGAGATTGGGGTGTTTTGGCCAGCATTGTTTGTTTGGGCCACATGTGTGCCCTGGTTGCCCTCCTGCTCCTGTATCAAAGCTATAAAGGGCAGTGTGGATCCAACTGCCACTCAGTTCCTTCACCACCACAGCATCCACGTACGTAACAGGACTCTAAAGTAAGAGGGAAGGAGGACAAGACATGGAATACACATATGGACAATCCATCTTGACAAACTCCAACTACTCTCCAAGTAAGTAACTTCTCTCTTCAAGTACTTGCCCATATATATATTCCACTCTTGGAAACTCACAGAGATGTAAAATAAGAACTTGGGGGCTCAGACTATCTAAAAAGAGATTGCAATACAGGTCTCTACAGGAAGCATCTGCTCTGGATGCTTCCACCAAGAAGTAGTGTTTGGAAAAGGTGTGTATGGCAACCCAAGTTTCTGCTTTGCGGATGTCTAGAATGGGAATGCTTCTCAAGGAAGCAGCTGAGGCTGCTTGTGCCCTAGTGAAAGGGGTTCCAATATTATCTGGAGGATGTAATCTAGCTGACTCAAAACAGAGTATAATGCACCCCAAAATTGATTTTGACAATCTTTGGGCAGAAACTGGTTGGCCTTCATCCTCTCAGCCAGGGTCGGCTCCAGGCCCCAGTACGCCAAGTGCGTGCTTGGGGCAGCATGCCGTGGGGGGTGATCTGCCGGTCGCCGGGAGGGCGGCAGGCGGCTCCGGTGGACCTCTCGCAGGCGTGCCTGCAGAGAGTCCGCTGGTCCCGCGGCTTCGGTGGAGCATCCACAGGCGTGCCGAGCAAGACAGGTGTTTACACAAAATCAGACACAAGTAATGATCCCTGGTACAACCCAGGAAAAGACAAATGATGGACCATTAGTGGTAAGACACAGAAGCCCCAGCTACCAAGTTGAGAGGGAATTTCACCCCCACTCCCCACCTGCTGAATAATTGTGAATTACCATAGTCTGGGAGAAAGAAAAAACAAAGAGCCCGCAAACCCAGTTAAAAGAAGGGGGTTGAAGTGAAAGGTATCCAGAAACTGAGGGACAGCCTCTAAGCTGTCCGTGAAACACCGGATCCCCTCTATGACAAGGGCACACTGGGAAACTGTTCAGAGGCAACAGGTAACTCAACGGTTCCCAAACTAGGGGGTTGGTTGGGACTCCAAGGGGAGGTCACACCATGAATGAAGGGGGTCCCACTGTTTTGCTTTTCACAACATGACCTTGCATGTACGTTGCATGCAAGGTCAGCTATGCAGAGGCCACCATTTTGTCAAGGCACCCTTCATGGTGTCTGAGGTTGCAGAAAGCCATAAGGCTGAAAATGGGGTCATGCAGGGAAAATGTTTGGGAATTGCTGAGGTAACATATCAGAAAAGGGAATTTATCTGATATAGAAGTGCAAAGCCTGAAGTTGCATCTCTATGTTTATTTTCTGTGTAACTTGGGTTTGCTTTTCCTTACTATTTCATTTACTGAATCTGATTTTTCTCTGGTGTCCAAACTTTGTGGAGGGTGTGTGCCAAAGGATACAGGGCAGATGGTTACAGATGCTCATTGGATTGGATGTCATGTGACACACTATCCCGTTTTGCCCTGTATTTTCTCCTCCACATCAAGGACATGGTCCACGCAAGATGTCCCTTCCTTCCTTTGCTCTCCTGCACCGAGGCACACTTCCTCATTGCCTGTATCAGGCCTGTAAACCAGCACTGTGTGTGTCCTGGTGGAAATCCTTTCCCTTATCCTCATGTGTTGTGCAGTGCACAGTATGCCCCACTAACACAATTTGCATTATCTACACTGGCACCCAAATGGTTTAGTAGGCAGAGCCATCGTGTCTTCAGTCAGCCAAATGCACATTCCACCACAGTCCTGCAACTGCTCAGTATTTAGTTAAACCTTGTGCCAGGTGCTCTGAAACCAGGGTCAGGCTTCATGAGCCAGGGTAGTAGAGGATAGGCTGGATGTAATAAAATAACAGTGGGTACAGACACCGCATTGAATGATATACACACTATTAAGAAGGAATAAATATGAAAGTGCCAGATCTCTGAAATATCCTGGCATCATGCACCCTGCCGGTGAATCCCACACTTGCGTTCACAAACCTTTCTCTGTGGTCAGC
Organism: Mauremys mutica; assembly: GCF_020497125.1. NCBI lineage: Eukaryota > Metazoa > Chordata > Testudines > Geoemydidae > Mauremys > Mauremys mutica. Next base: position 209,238 of record NC_059083.1, read on the forward strand.
CAAGGCCTGCATAATGAGTGATAAATATTGAAAACCAGAAAGGACACTAATGTGCATATGTGCCACTGATGACTCTAGCACAGTTTGGGAAGCTCATTCGCTGAAAGCCAGCTATTATTTTGGGGACATTAGCAATTTTCACCACCCATGGGTAAACCACAGCAATAATTGCCTTGCAAACCTCCCTCATCACTACACCAACAGTTGACTACACCAAACTAGTTAGCCACCAATCCACAGCGGTCGGGGCAAGCCAGCTTCCAGCAACCCGCTTTGGCACTGGTATGGCCTCCCTCATCTGCATATCCTGGTGCTGGAGGGTCAGGGAAAATTCCTCACACAGCTCCAGAGTGTCCTTCCTCATGAGAACAGTTTTCAAGTACATAAAAGTGGAGTTACAAGGAAGAGGGAGAAAAATTGTTGTTCTTAACCTCTAAGGATAGGACAAGAAGCAATGAGCTTAAACTGCAGCAAGGGAGGTTTAGATTGGACATTAGGAAAAACTTCCTAACTGTTAGGATGGTTAAGCCCTGGAATAAATTGCCTAGGGAGGTTGTGGAATCTCCATCATTGGATATTTTTAAGGGTAGGACAGACAAACACCTGTCAGGGATGGTCTAGATGGTGCTTGGTCCTGCCATGAGTGCAGGTGACTGGACCAGATGACCTCTCACGGTCCCTTCCAGTCCTATGATTCTATGAAATATCATGACCTTTAATATTTCCTCACCATCACCAGTATGGATAGAGGATTATGTTCTCACCAACACAGAGACATTCACATACTTGGGCAGCACCATCAGCCTGAATAGTGGAAGCCAAGACATCAAGAACAAAATCAGGTTTCATGAGTGCTAATAACTGGAACAGGTCATCATCCTGAGCTGGATCTATACCTTGCTATTGGTTGGCATGGAGTCTAGAACATGCCAGCTACGAAGTGCTTTACTTTACTGAGTTTGTGGGCTGAGAACACTCCAGCAGAAGGGCCCAGAAAGGACAGACAAGTTCTCCCACAATACACTGCCAAACAATTCATACAACACTGCAGTTTTGTGCAGTGCTAAGCAGAATGGGATATGCTTCTAGAAGTCCTAGTACCTCACCCACGTTAGTGTAGCACCAGAGTGGCTGTGGCTACACAAGTATGACTCAACTGTGGCCTAGCACTATGGACTCTCGTACCTGGGTTTAGCTAATTTGGGTTTCCAGAATTAACTTGGGTCTGCAGTGCACATATACCCTCCGTGTGGCAAACGTGCTCAGTTAAAGTCAAGAAAAGCAAAAGTTAAGGCTCCAAAAGCCTAGAGAAATAGGAATAGGAGAGGGTAAAGTATTTTGTAACTTGAAAAACTCTTAGAAGAGGTTCCCACACTATTTTACTGCACCTTCTCTCCAGAGAGTCATGTCCCATGCATGAACACCTCTAAGGAAACAGTTTTCCCACAGAGGCTTAGGGCCTGATAGCCCATCCCAGCTGGGGCATCCTGATGCTCCCCAGTACACAAGCATCCCCAGCCAGGCACATGCTTTGACCAGGCAGCCCCAGCAGGACTCAGGCAGCCAGTCTGAGCCTCTCTCCTCATGCTCATGCCCTGGGACCCTCCAGAACCACTCACAGACCTCAGGCTCCTGGCACGATCCCAGCAAACATGCAAGAGCCTGTGTGGGAAGGGAGGAACTACTTCCCAAGGGGGTGCCTATACTTCAGCCTCTGGAGAGGTGAGCAAGATAGACCAGATCCTCCTCTCCTGCTCAGGGAGAGGGCTTGCCCCTGTCGAAGAAAAACTAAGTTTTTCTGCTCTGAGGATCTCAGAGCAGACCTGCTGGCCCCCGTGTCCACAAGACAAGTAACAGATTTTCCAGCAATATTACAATCAACAAATGGGCCTTCTTGATTAATAGGAATTAAAGGATTCATGATGCAGTTACGTTCCCTCAGGCTGTCCTAGTAAGGGGTTCCTTGTGGGGAAAAAACAGGCACTTCAGGATTTGGGAACTGAGTAGGATTTTGAGCTAATCGATTTGGACACTCATTCCTCCAGTGTCCCTCCTGACCACAAAAGTGGCATGCAGTGCTCCCAGTCGGGGCAGGATTCTGGGCAGGATATGAGGAACCCCTTCCCATACCTCTCCCACGACCTCGTCCCCGTCCTCTTCTCATTCCCCCACGACCCCTGTTCTGATAAGTTTGTAACTGCAAAGCCATAAGTTTCGTTTCACTATTGTCTTTCTTCTGTTCTATGCAAGCTGTACAATGATTGGCAACTGTCACCAATTCTGAAAGGGGTTTAGTTTGCCAGCCAATACAAATAGTTCTTAATGGTTGCTGAACTTTTGGCAAGAGTCCCTGAACAAAAGCAGCTCCTACCGCTTCCCTGGCATTATCAGCCGGATCAGTAATTCCCGAATGCTGTTCAAAGACCTTTGTTAGTCGATCAAGATAATCAGCAGGGGATTCACCCTTGTTCTGTTTACAATTCGCAATTTTAGTCCAATCTGTTTTCTTAGGACAAACTTCTGAAATAGAGGTCAAGAGACGATTCCTAGCCTCTGTCAAATCATCCCCAATACCAGGGTCGGCATCAGGCCAAGCTGCCTGTCTGTTAAGCCGTTGCTGAACTTCAGCTGGCAGTACAGCTCGTAAAAGTTGATTAATATCTGCCCAAGATGGATTATAGCACTGAATCACTGTCTGGAGCTCTTCTCTAAACTTTACTGGCTCCTCCCTGATTTTAGGAAATTCTTTTACCAAGTTTCTAAGATCGCCAGGTGTCCAAGGGGCATGTACCTTAACTAACCCCCCTACAGCTCCAGCTCCAGGCAAGTCTCTTAAAGGAGCCTGGAGTGCCTGTGTCGTGCTTCTAAGAAAGTAGCCGGCATTATTATCAGCAGAGGCAGGGTTAACCGGACTACTGGTGTCAGTCAGTAGGGAAGAAGATAATTCTTCCGAAGAAGGAGAATGAACAACTTGTGCAGTTGATACTCGCGGCGGCGATACAACCACTGCCTGCATATTCCGAGAAGGGGGGGCCGTGGGAGGAACCGGCTGCGGCTGTGGAATGCTGCTAAAAAAATCCACTATGTCTTCAGCAGTCTCCTCCTCACTTTCAGGCTTAACTAATTGGGGATAAAGAGAAGCAGAGGGCTGCACTGGAGCAGGAAGACATTTGGATGTCTTACATTGAAGTTTTAAATCCTGTACTTCAGTTTTTAATTTGTCCTGGGAGTCCTTCAGACTCCGCACCCGAGACTCATGGAGTCTCTTTGTTGCTTCCTCCCACCAAGACAGAAACTGCTCGCACTGCGCAGCAGAGGCGTGTGATTTAAGGGTTTCTCTGAGGTATGTAAGTTTATCTAACTCAAAGGTACCTTCTAATGGGCATTGTTTAAATGAATTTTCACGCGTGTACAGATTCCAATCATTTAAATACCTGCAGGTTTTAGGACCATAATGTACGTACATGTAATATGCTGGGGTACCCTTAGGGGGTAAGGTGGAAAGTTTAGACTGTCCCCCCCCATTTTTCAGTCACACCAACTGAGGGGGTCCCTGTCCGCGCTAACGGATCAGAATCTAAGAATCCCTCCCTACAGGGTACTCACATACAGGAGAGACTCACAAGAAAGACTACGACCCTCGTACACCTCCTTTCAGCAAAGAGCGTCGGCTAGTCTCTGGGAGATAAAGCCGCGTACTCTAATTGCTTCCAGGGAGACGATCAGATTGTCAGTAGCCCACACAGAAGGGAAAGGGGAGGGAAGATGGGTTCACACACTCCTAGACCCAGGCAGCCTCCTCGCCAGACTATGCCAAGCTGAGTCAGCCCACCATGGGTCGGATCTCCTAAAGATCCACTAGTTACCGGGCTTGCGTTAGAGCAGTCCTGATCATTAGCTTCCGCTTCACAGGGTACTCTGGGCGTCTTCCGATAACGATCACTCACACTGGTGTACACACACACACACATCAAGGCCTCTTTTCCTCTTTTTAACCCTTTTTTAACCTTTTATCTCTTTTTAAAAAAAAATTTTTTTTTTTTTTTAACCAAGATGCATCGTTACCTGGTCCGGACCAATACCATGAGGCGGTATGACAACCCCTCTTGAGGCGGTAAAAACCCCTCAGCACCGGTGCATTCTAATGCATTTACCTATGCATTACCTTATGCATTACCATATGCATTTACCTGTTGGCCAACTCAGCAGTTCCCAGTACTGCTATAAACTAACCTTATTGGGGCCTCACCCCAATACCACTCTGCATTTGATCCTGCTGCACAGTCAATAAGTTCAGATGGCGTGAGCCCAGCAGAAACAGACGTCCCCCACAGACAGTCCTCCTCCGACACCCCAATAGAGATTTCAAAAGGTCTCTTACCTCTATTGTGGCGCCATGGGGTTCGAAGGGGAACGATCCGTAGCAGCTGTCTGTGTGTCCGTGGGCGTTGCCATCCCGGACGAGCCCCCAAATTGTCGAAGAAAAACTAAGTTCTCGCTTTTTGTTTGGGTGCAGCAAAATTAAATACTTTATTTCTCTAGTGAACACAAGAGGGAGAGAGTGTCAGGAACTGGGTTGCCCCTTGTCCCGGACGGATCTCTCTCAATTAGTAAACAATCATAGCAATTTTTATACCTTTGTTAAAGACAGTGGCTAGCAAACCTGGAGACAGTAAAAGTAAACATTTGCATTTGTTTATACATAAGCCTATTCGCTATCTTATTTGTCTGCAATACTAGAACAGAAAACAAAACTGCAATTCACAAGGTCGTAATGACTTTTCACACAATTCTCTCTGTACCACATTAAGATCCCTTCAAACCTTCATTAATTAATTCTTGGCCTCCACACCCCCTTTCTCATAGACTTTAAGGCCAGAAGGGACCCTCCTGATCATCTAGTCTGACCTCCTGCACATTGCAGGCTACAGCACCTCACCCAACCACTCCTGTAGTGGGTCCATAAATACTGGCTGAGGTGCAGAATTCCACAATTCTTGATTTAAAGACTTCTAGTTAAAGAGACTCCATCATTTACTCCACTTCAAACCAACAAGTGTCCCATACTCCATACTTCAGAAAAAGGTGACCCCCGCACAGTGTTGCTATAAATATAACCCACTTCCTGACCCCAAAATATGGCAATGAGTTAGACCCTGAACATTTTAGCAAGACCCAACAGCCAGACAACAGAGAATTCGTTCCCATGGATAACTCAGAACTCTTCCTATCTAGTGTCCCATCACCAGCTATTGGAGGTATTTTCTAACTGCAGTAATGGATAGACTATTTGCCAGCGTAGGCAACCTCATCATACCACCCGCTCCATAAACTTATCAAGCTCAGACTTAAGACAAGGTAGGTTTTTCCCCCCCACTACTTCCCTTAGAAGGCTGTTCCAGAACTTCACTCCTCTGATGGTTAGAAACTTTCATCTGATTTCAAGCCTAGATTTGTTGACAGCCAGTTGATATCCATTTGTTCTTGAACTACCACTGGCCCTTCACTTAAATAGCACCACTCTCTCCCTGGAGTTTATCCCTCTGACATATTTATAGAGAGCAATTATACCTCCCCTCAGCCTTCATTTTGTTAGGCTAACCAAGCCGATATCCTCAAGTCTCTTCTTGTAGGAGTTTCTCCATTCCTCTGATCATCCTAGCAGCCCTTCTCAGCACCTGTTCCAGTTTGAAATCATCTTTGTGAAACATGGGAGACCAGAACTGCACCCAGTACTCCAGATAAAGTCTCATCAATGGCTCGTACAATGTTAACACTTCCCAAGTTCCCTATCTCTACTGGAAATGCCTTGCCTGACACATCCTAGGATTGAAGTGGCCTATTTCACAGCTGCATCACATTGGCAGCTCAGTCATCCTGTGATCCGCCAATGCTCCCAGGTTTTTCTCCTCTTCTGTCACTTCCAACTGATAAATCCCCTGCATATTCTTGTTGCTAGTCCCTAAGTGCATGACCTTGCACTATTAAATTTCATCCTATTTCTATTACTCCAGTTTTCAAGGTCACCCAACTCATTATGATATTCCATTCCTCCTCTGTATTGGCAATACCGCCCAACTTTGTGTCGTTTGCAAATTTTATTAGCACACTCCCACTCTGTGTGCCAAGGTCATTAATGAAAATGTTAAACAAAATTGGTACCAAGACTGATCCTTGAGGAACTCCACTAGTAACCTCCCTCCAGCCTGACAATTAGGGTGCTAGACATCCCGATAAAATTGGGACTCTCCCGATATTTAGGCATTTGTCCCGCGTCCCGACCGATGTATGGTTGGAACGCAATTTGTCCCAATATTTTGCACTCCTGTTTTGGGGGGGGGGGGTTCCTCCGCCGGTGGGACTCCCCACCAGTGTGTCCTGATATTTTCTTCCGGTCACCCTACTGACAATTCACTCTTCAGTATGACCCAGGGTAGTCTCCCCTTTATCCAGTTCCTTACTCTCCTTTTGCTTTTCATATTAATCCCCAGCTTCTCCAATTTAACTAATGGATTTCCCATATGAAATTGTATCAAATGCTTTACCAAACTCCAGGCAGATTAGATCTCCTTCATTTTCTTTGTTTAAAACAGTGGTTATCTTCTCAAAGACAGATCAGGTTGGTCTGGCTGTCTGGCACATCTATCTTTTGTAAAACCATGTTGTATTTTATCCAATTTGCCATTTACCTCTGTCTTTAATTACTCTCCCAAAATTTGTTCTAAGACCTCGCATACAGTTGAGGTCAAACTAATGGGCCTTTAGTTTTCTGGATTGCTTCTGCCCCCTCTCTTAAAAAAAGGTACTGTATTTGTTCCTCCTTCCTCCTCCTTCTTCCAGCCTGGCAGCAGCAGCAAGAAGTAGGAGGCTCAGCACTGTTAACCAGTCAGGTCCTCACACTTGCCTTGTAACCCAGGAGAGCACACCTTACAGTTTGAAAACCAAAGCTTTAAAATGAACAGCACCACAACAGCATAGAGCTGGAAGCAACTGTGCATTTTTAAACAAAACCTTAAGATCTTTGGAAACATTCTGAGAGACTGTGCAGAACAGCTAGCAGCAAGTGCTCTGGTTGCTTAGCAGAGGCAGGCAGCAAAGAAATGTGCAATGTTAGTGGTTACCAAGTAGTAACACAGGTATGCATGGCCGCACAGACTTTTGCTAGTAGTAAATAAACAAGTCTATTCCATGAACTAAGCGGTGTTAAGATGTCTTTATAAAAAGGCAGCTGAGCTGAGGAGCTTGAGGTACTGCACATTGAAATGTACAGTTGTATTGTTGACACCCTGCATTTCCTTTTGTTGAAAAGAAGTAAACTGGAGAAAGTTTTGCAGAGCTACATTTAAATGAATGGGTTTAATGCCCACTCAAATGAAAGTTACTAGATGAGAGAATAGATTTAGAGGGACAATATCAAGATGTTTAACCACATTAAGCCTATCTTGAGGTGGTGTAGTCAGTTAAGAAATGCCTATAGAGTCTAAATCTCTTTACAGTAAGTTCTCAGTATACAATGCCCATTAAAGTAGTCGTATTACTGCATGGATATTGGCATGAATGGCAGCTGAAGAAAAAAATATTCTAATTACAGCGATGCAGTTACCATATTGTTCTTCGTATCTTGATCTAAAGTGATGTGTAACGTTGCTGTATATTAAACATTTTATCCCAGAGACAATTGCCGTGAATGACTCTATACATTAGAGCAGGGGTCGGCAACCTCTGGCACACGGTAAGCACCCTGGCGGGCCAAGCCAGTTCATTTATCTGCTGTGTCCGGAGGGTTCGGCCGATCGTGGCTCCCACTGGCCGCAGTTCACTGTCCCAGGCCAATGGGAGTGGCGGGAAGCCGCGGCCAGCACATCCCTCTGCCCGCGTCGCTTCCCGCATCCCCCATTGGCCTGGGACGGCGAACCACAGTCAGTGGGAACCGCAATCGGCTGAACCTGCCAACGCGGCAGGTAAACAAAATGGCCTGGCCCACCAGGGTGCTTACCCTGGCAAGCCACGTGCCAGAGGTTGCCAACCCCTGCATTAGAGCATCTAATCCTGCAGTCCTTATTTCAATATAGGGCCAATTTTCAAAAGTCAGTTTACGCAACTTAAACCACCGACTAGATTGTGCATACAAAATCCTGACATGTTTAATAGGTAGGCTATAAGGTCACTTTGAATATTTTGCTTCAGTATATTTTTCCATTAACAAAATCTTTGCTTTAATGAAAAAAATCCCCACAAACCCAAGAAGTTGGGTAGATGTGATGGGTTTGGGCCTTTTGATCTGATGTGCTAGGGTGCCACTGAGTCAGCCTATTATGCCAGCCTGGGTCCCCTTTACCTGGCCTGGCTGTGTTAGCCTCACAAGCCTCTTCCAGCCAAGCACACAGGCAGGCAGGGACGGCTCTATGTTTTTTGTCGCCCCAAGCATAGCAGTCAGGCGACCTTCAGTGGCACGCCTGCGGGTGGTTCGCTGGTCACACGGATTTGGCGGCATTTCTGCAGGAGGTCTGCTGGTCCCACGCCTTTGGCATACCTACTGCCAAATTGCCACCAAAGCTGCGGGACTGGCAGACCTCCCGCAGGCATGATGTCAAAGGCTGCCTGACTGCCGCCCTCATGGCAACTGGCAGGCTGCCCCCCGCGGCTTGCCACCCCAGGCATGCGCTTGCTGCGCTGGTGCCTGGAGCCGCCCCTGCAGGCAAGGCCACACCCACCTGCACAGAGAGACAGAGATCCCCTCTGGAAAGATTCAGCTTTAGGGGCTCACCTCAACGCTCTGGTGCCCACTCCCTTTAAGGGGTACAAACCCAAAGGTTTTATGAAATTCACCCCACCCTCAATGTGGAGGGAGATATGCAATGTGGAGGGCGATACTACACATTTTTGAAAATCTGGCTTAGTAGCCAAAAAGTGAGCAGGAGCTTAGCATTACATGTTATGTAAAAAGCTGCCAATACAGCAATACAAAGCACCTGAGTTACTTTTTAAAACAAGACCACCTCTTCCATTACCACAGCATCAGTAGCACCTTGCTAAGACATTGATTCAGAAATAACTTATGCCATGTGTACACTAGAAGACGTTTGCCAGTAAAGCTATACCAGCAAACCCTCCTAGTGTAAATGCAGTTTATAATAGCAAAAAAGTGTTTTTGCCAGTAGAGCTTATACCAGTTCCCCGAGCAAAATAATATATACCATCAAAAGTACTTTTATGTTGCTATAACCGCATCTATACCTAGGACTTTGCCAGTATAGAACAGAGACGTCATGATAAAAAGTCTCACCCCTGACAGACAGTACTATACTGGCAAAAGTTTCTAGTGTAGCCCTGGCCTTAGAAGGACAGCTAGCTAATGATCTATTAACACCACTGCTTGAGGCATCCTGTTGTTACATTAGGGGTGGTCAGTAGTGGCATAGAAGATCTGCAATCCTGTTTTCCTCCAAGATCTTTAAATGCACATAAGTCCTCTAGTTACTTTTAAGTTTCTGATTTGAAATAGTTATGCTTCTAAGCAGCTTGTTACAGCTGAAGTGAAGCAAGTTACTGACAAGGCTAAGAATCACAGTCCTGAATATTAGAGATGGAAAATTATTGGCCCTATATAGTCCAAATGACAAGGGTAACACTTGGTAGCAAGCAAGTTTTTAGCAGGTTAAGAACACTGGAATTAAATGCATTTAGTACCTACCCAAACAACCATTCAGATTCTAGGCATGCTGCATGTGATATCAGTTATAAAGCTCTAGCCCAGTTCACTACAGTATACAACGCAATAGTGTTGACTGGATTTGGAGACATCAAACATGGTGGAAGTTAGCGTACATGGACCCAACCTGACCAACCCCTTCTCCCAGCCTCAGGTCCCCCCAATGTCCTTGACTGATTTCCAGTAGTGTCCTAGGCCCCATTCCCCTATTTTCCCCTACTCAGTAGTCAGAGCAACCACCTAGATCCCAAATCTCAGTCTTGGCTGACTCTACCTAGTTACAGCCAAGAACCAGTTCCCTATCTCCCCTCTCCACTCACCATTTGGAAAGCTGCAGTTCAGTTCCACTTCCTGACTCCACGATCCACATGCTGCAGGCGTGAGGGGGTCACCAGCTGATGCAGGGCAGGGAACAGATGAAGGAAGGGTTATCAGAGCTTGAAGGCAGTCACAGATACAAAGGAGAATTTGCAGGGAGACCCCAATCAGAGGTGACTGGACAGGACTAAAGTAGACTGGCACACTGCCTCCCCAAACTCGATAGGGTGACCATATTTCCCAAATGGGGCTAGTCTGAGCATCCCCCACCCCCGGGGCTGGCCCAATCCACACATATGAGCCCCCACCCCATGGGGCTTACCCAAGCCCTGCCCCCTTCCTCCCACCCTCAGGCTGGCAGCAGGGCTGGTCTGAGCCCTACCCCCACCCCACCCTACCCCACCCTGAGGCTTGGGCTGGCGTCACTGTTAATCTGAGCCCTGTTTGCCCCACCCCCCCATGTGAGGCTGGGGCAGGCATTGCTGCTCGCCCAAACATCCTGCCTGCCCCCCCGTGCAAGGCTAGGGCTGGAGTCACTCCTGCACAGGACTGTAATCGCTGCTCACTCCCCTCCCACCACAAGTTCCTCCACACCCCAATTTTTTGACAAAAGTGGGCATTTGTCCTGTTTGCTCTTGCTAACTGATCAAGTTGGCAAGAACAAAGGGGACAAATGCCCACTTTTGTGAAAACAGTCAGGACAGGGCTTAAAAAAGGGACCATCTCTGCCAAAACGGGACATATAGTCACCCTACAACTCTACCAAAACTTCCCCCACCCTCTCCAGGCTTCTGCAATTCCCCTGACTAATCTGCCAGTACCCACCCCTGGAGCTGCCCCAGCACTAGAGCTGGTTGGAAATTTTCAAACAAAGACTTTCAAATCAGAAAAACCAAAACTATTTGCGGGAAGGATTAGTTTTGAGACAAACCTCCTGATTTGAAAGAAATGTGAGAAAGTTTTGAATCTGAAGTGTCCAGTTGTGATGTTGTCAAAATGAAGTTTCATTTTTTGATTCAAAACAACTTTTCATTTGGAAATTTTAGTTAATTTATAGTTTAAAAAAAGGTTCAAGGTCAATATCAAGTGTTTCAACTGACCTGAATATTTTTTCTCCTCCAGGTTCATGAAAATTTTTGGATTTTGACTTTTTGTCGTGATTCAGGATTGCAAGACTTCAAAGACTGCAGAAATTCTCACAGGATGGGAAAACCGTTCCCTACCCTGCTCTATCCAGTATTTCTGGAGCATTTCCCTTCAGCTAATTGCCGCTTCTCCAGGTGCTGTGATATCCTGCAATAACTGATAGAACTGACTGAAAACATTTTTCTTTGGTGAAAAATTTCAACACAACAAAAAAAACCTTGTTTAAATCAAGCTTTCAGGTTTTGATTGAAAATGGAAGAATTTGCAAGTTGTGGCAACTGAATCATCAATATATTCTGTCTTTTAGACAAAAATGCAATACCGAGGTAAACTTAATTTTTTCTCCATTTTAGTTTTGATAAAAAAGACAACAAAAAAAGGCTCAGAATGAAAATTTCAACCAGCTCTGCTAACTACCAATCTGTCTCCCGTTCATGCATTGCCAGAACCCGTTCTCAATTGTTCACGTCTGTACCTCCTTAGTAACTCCCCCGATTCTGCAAGAGCCTCCCATTCCTACACTCTACCCCTCATTCTGTTTCCCATTCACAGTCAGACTCTTGCTCTTCCAGAATCTTCCATCCCTACAAACACACCCCTGACTGACTGTCTGCCCGAAACTAAGAGCCAGAGCTTCCTTCCCACCCCCTTGTGCTATTCCTGACTAACTGCTGGTCTATTCTCTACCCCACCCCCATCCCACCACCACCTCCTGGAACTGCCCTGGCTATGGCAGAACCTTCTAGCCCCCGACTCCACAATCTCTGATTAACTGTCAGGCTCTGCCCCCAACGAAACCAAGCTCTTCCAGAACCTTCCATCTCTATACTCCTGATGGCCATTCAGTCTGTGCTTCACTAATAAACCCCATTACTTCTCAAAGCTGTCCTCCACACACCATCCCTGACCTGCCTCCCTGCTAGTCTGTCCTCTGCCTCCATCTTATTAACTGCCCCAGCCCTGCCAAAATCTTCCCCACTCCCCTCCACAGCCCCAGTGATATCCCTAACTGCCAGTCAATTCCCCACCACCCGCAGGCCCCCATCCCATGAGCTGAGCTCTGTCACAAACTTTCCTCCACTGTTCTCATCGCTGACTTACTGCCAGGGGCGGCTCTAGGCATTTCGCCGCCCCAAGCACGGCAGGCAGGCTGCGTTCGGCAGCTTGCCTGCAGAGGCCATGCCTGCGGGAGGTCCGCCGAAGCCGCGGGACCAGCGGACTTCCTGCAGGAAAGCCGTGGAAGATAGCCTGCCTGCCGCCCTTGCGGCGACGGCAGAGCGCCCCCCACGGCTTGCCGCCCCAAGCATGCGCTTGGAGTGCTGGGGCCTGGAGCCGCCCCTGCTTACTGCCAGTATCTCTCCCCTCCTTCCCCCCCACAACTTCACAAACAGAACTCGGCACTTCCAGAACCTTCCTTCTCCCCATATGCCTGGCTGACAGTCGGTTCTTCACTAATGGAAGTTGCTCTTACAGAAACTTCCATCCACCCATTATGAACTCGAGTGCAGGTCTGTGTCTCAGACAGAGCCCCGCTCTTCCACAGCATTCCCCCCACATCCCCGACTAACTGCCAGTGTCCTCCACACACAGAGCCCCGCTCTTCCCAATGCCCCCTTTGTCCCTGACTAACTGCCAGTCTGTCCCCCACAGACAGAGCCCCGGCTCTTTCCCGATCTTCCCCACGTCCCTGACTAACTGCCAGTCTGTCCCCCACAGACAGAGCCCCGCTCTTCCCTACCCCCCCCCCACATCCCTGACTAACTGCCAGTCTGGCCCCACAGAGAGAGCCCCGCTCTTCCCAACCCCCCCCCCCCCACATCCCTGACTAACTGCCAGTCTGTCCCCACAGACAGAGCCCCGCTCTTCCCGACCCCCCAACATCCCTGACTAACTGCCAGTCTGTCCCCACAGACAGAGCCCCGCTCTTCCCCACCCCCCCCACATCCCTGACTAACTGCCAGTCTGTCCCCACAGACAGAGCCCCGCTCTTCCCAACCCCCCCATCCCTGACTAACTGCCCGTCCGTCCCCCACAGACAGAGCCCCGCTCTTCCCGACCCCCCCACGTCCCTGACTAACTGCCAGTCTGTCCCCACAGACAGAGCCCTGCTCTTCCCAACCCCCCCCACATCCCTGACTAACTGCCAGTCTGTCCCCCCACAGACAGAGCCCAGCTCTTCCCGACCCCTCCACATCCCTGACTAACTGCCAGTCTGTCCCCCCACAGACAGAGCCCCGCTCTTCCCGACCCTCCCCCACATCCCCGACTAACTGCCAGTCTGTCCCCACAGACAGAGCCCCGCTCTTCCCAACCCCCCCCATGTCCCTGACTAACTGCCAGTCTGTCCCCCCACAGACAGAGCCCCGCTCTTCCCAACCCCCCCACATCCCTGACTAACTGCCAGTCTGTCCCCCCACAGACAGAGCCCAGCTCTTCCCGACCCCTCCACGTCCCTGACTAACTGCCAGTCTGTCCCCCCACAGACAGAGCCCCGCTCTTCCCGACCCTCCCCCACATCCCCGACTAACTGCCAGTCTGTCCCCACAGACAGAGCCCCGCTCTTCCCCTCCCCCCCACGCCCCTAACTGCCAGTCTGTCCCCACAGACAGAGCCCCGCTCTTCCCAACCCCTCCACGTCCCTAACTAACTGCCAGTCTGTCCCCCCACAGACAGAGCCCCGCTCTTCCCAACCCCCCCACATCCCTGACTAACTGTCAGTCTGTCCCCACAGACAGAGCCCCGCTCTTCCCAACCCCCCCACGTCCCTGACTAACTGCCAGTCTGGCCCCACAGACAGAGCCCCGCTCTTCCCAACCCCCCCCATCCCTGACTAACTGCCAGTCTGTCCCCACAGACAGAGCCCCGCTCTTCCCGACCCCCCCCCACATCCCTGACTAACTGCCAGTCTGTCCCCACAGACAGAGCCCCGCTCTTCCCGACCCCCCCATGTCCCTGACTAACTGCCAGTCTGTCCCCACAGACAGAGCCCCGCTCTTCCCCCCGCCCCACATCCCAGACTAACTGCCAGTCTGTCCCCCACAGACAGAGCCCTGCTCTTCCAGATCCTTCCCCCCCATGCAGAGACAGATTTACAGTAAAACACAGGTTGCCCTGGCATGTGGTCCCCAAATGACAGGAGGCCCCATGGCTGGGCAGCTGCTGGGGCAGAAGCTCGGTCCTGCCAGCTTCTGGGGCTCCTGCTGCAGGCTCCCCTCCCTCCCTGCCTTTTTTTCTCCCCCATCTACCACCATAGCCCCCTGTGATGAAAGTGGGAATTTACTTTTATGAACAATAAATGCAGGGGGCTTAAGTGCTTCCCCTGGGCCAGAGAAAGCAGGTGGTGTTTGGGACATGGAGCCACTAGGGCTGTCTAGGTTCCAATCCACATCGTTGAATGGGAGACCCTACAGAACAATGGAAACCTCAATGCCTGGGCATGAACACCTACCTGTGATGGGCTCGGTCACAGAAACCCCCTTGGGACTGTCACCTGATGTGCTGAATTTGCCTTTGAGACCATTTTTCCTGTCAGCTTAGGACTCCAGAACCCTGCCTTGTTGAGTCAGACACGCTTGCCAGCTGCAAACACAGACCCAGGTCTGGTCCATGTCCCCAAGCTGCAGACTTTAACCAAAAACTGCTCAGCAGGTCACCTATCTCCAGCAGCCAGACACCCAGTTCCCATTGGTATCCAGACCCCAAATAAATCCATTTTACTCTGTATAAAGCTTATACAGGGTAAATTGTCCACCCTCTATAACACTGATAGAGAGATATGCACAGCTGTTTGCTCCCCCAGATATTAATCACTTACTCTGGGTTAATTAATAAACAAAAGTGATTTTATTAAGTATAAAAAGTAGGATGTATGTGGTTTCAAGTAATAACAGACAGAAAAAAGTAAGTTACTAAGCAAAATAAAACAAAACACGCAAGTTTAAGCTTAATACATTAAGAAATTGAATACAGGTAAAATCTCACCCTCAGAGATGTTCCAATAAGCTTCTTTCACAGACTAGACACCTTCCTAGTCTGAGCCCAATCCTTTCCCTGGTACAGACCTTGTTAGTTCCACCAGGCATCTTAGGTGAAAAGCAGGGGATTTCACATGATTGAGCCCCTTTTTTCTGTTCCACTCCCTTTTATAGCTTTGGCACAAAGAAGGAATCCTTTGTCTCTCTCTGGGTTCCCACCTCTCCTTCTAAATAAAAAAGCACCAGGTTTAAGATGGATTCCAGTATCATGTGACATGGTCACATGTCCTCTGAGACCCCAGCCTTCATCCTTCCAGCACTGGCCTGCACATACCCAGGAAGTTTTGCAAGTAAACAGAGCCATTGGCAATCAATTGTCCTAGTTAATGGGAACCATTAAGATTCCAAGCCACCATAAATGGCCCACACTTTGCATAATTACAATAGGACTTCAGAGTAATACTTCATATTTCTAGTTTTAGACACAAGAATGATACATTCCTACAAATAGGATGACCACACTCAGTGGATTATAAGCTCTGTAATCATAATTTACAAGAGAGCTTTTGCATAAAGCATATTCCAGTTACATTATATTTACACTCGTAAGCATATTTCCATAAACCTATGGAGTGCAACATCACACTACCAAAGGGGAAGCTGAAGCACCTGAGCCTGGATGTGGCTGGACAACAAAGGCGTGAGGTTGCTGCTGGAGTCAGAGCAGGACAAGGAGAGAACAAAGGTGGACCCCACGGAAGCAGGCATGGTGAACCCATGGGACCCTGACCCATCTGATCCCTGGCCTAAGGCTACCTCTTTGATGCTAGCCTACAACCTTTCAGCTTCTGTATTGCAGGTGACTGATGAATTGGTACCTTATGTTGAAAAGGCTGCCTGGGGTCACTGCAGATATTCACTGAGGGCACTGCACCCTGGAGAGGAAAGTCTGAACAGGACCCTACCTCAGTTCAGCTGCCAAGTGGGTTGCTTGAGCTCCAAGGCTCCGGTTTCAGAGTCACTGAGGTTACAGTCTGGCTGTTGCAGAACAGTGGGGATCCTTGGGGTCCAGGACCCTAAAGTAGTTACTAGCAGGAGACTGATGGAAGGTTCGAGCATAGCACAGATGCTGTGAGTCAGTGACACTGCCCTGCCCTGCCCCCACCACCAGAAAAACTGGCGGGTCAGACTGGAGGAGCAGGTTATGGGCAGACAGCAGTGACTCTCAATGGCTAGCAAGTGCCAGCTCTGAATCCTGTGAATTCCCAGAGCAGTATCTGCAAAGATTAGGATCAGATTTTCCAATGGGAGGTCTCACTGTGGACTGTAGATTAGCACACAAAGAACTGTACCTACAAGGGTGTTTTCGGAGGCAAATACTGTGACAAAGTGGGCATTTCCTGTAATATTTTGACACCTGTGTGCCTCAGTTTCCCTGTGTGCTTTTGCATTGCTACCCACGGGGTACAAATGGGTTAAATCTGCTCTTGGGGGCAGATTAAGAGACAGGAGGTGTTTGTGTCACACAGCTGTCCGGGTGGTATAAAGGGGGTCATTAAAGGACTGGTAGAAACTGACCCAAATCAATGGAGAATTTTGAAAGGCAATGGGAACCCCACTGGCCGTGATGTTCAGACCTAGCAAACACCAACTAAAACAAAGGAGATTTCCCCTGTCACATCTTGGAAGAGAAGCAGGACAAAGGCCCCAGCTAGAGAACAAAGGGGAAAGGTGATGGCTGGAGAAGGGCTGGCCTCTGGGGAGACAGAGAATCTCGCACTTGGGACTAATAAGGAGACTGAGACAAAAATGGATCCCATGCCAGCTCAGCTAGTTGATTGCACTGGCTTGGCCACTGGGGACCAGGCCTTAACCTTTGCCTCTCTATGCTGCCCTAAGAACTTACAGATTCTGTAGCCAGGTGACTAATAAATTGTTACCTTGTTTTGAAAAGGCTGCCTGGTGTTGCTGCAAATACTCCCTGGGAGCAGTGTGTGCTGCAGGGGTACAGTGTACACAAGCCTCCCGTAGGAGTCTGGAATCGCTGCAGGGAGCCAGAGAGAGAGAGAGAGAGAGGAATAGCTGGCTGCTGAGGGCCCAGTTTCAGAGTCCTGGAGGCCACAGGCCAGTCCCAGCCCAGTAAAGGTACTAGTTACAGGCTGGGCATAGACCAGACCCTGTGGATCTGTGACGAGAACTATTGTGTACCCAGATTTGGGTGCATAAATGGTAAGCAACTACCAGATGTGGGAATACAAACTGGTGCTTCTTCCCCTAAATCTCCCACAGAATTAGAGGCTATGGCTGAAAGTGGGGCAGGGTGGAAGAATGTTCAAAACGGCGCCTTTCTGAGATGTGGCCAGATGGCACGTAGGTCTCCAGTGGTGACATTGGGGCTTTACAACTTTTAATTTTCAAACTGTTCCTGAGAGCCAAGAGTGTCTGCTCCCACACGATGCCCAGGAGGCAGCCAGCTCCTCGTGAAATCAGACCCAGCTCCTGAGGAACAAGTGAATGGAGCTTCCTTGGAAAATGAGTTTGTCGGAGGCTTTAGAATTCTTTAATTAGCAAATGTGTTTTCTTTTAGAAAATAAACAAGGACACTTGCTATTTCAGTTACGCAAGTGCAGCTCACTGGTGTGACTGCTTATTTCAGGGCAACTTTCTCACAAATCCATTTAGCTACAGCCGTGCAGGTTTCTGAAATAGTGTGGTTCCCTGTGATCATCCCACAGCTCTCCCTGTCAGCAGCGCCTGTTAGCTGGAACCTGGGGAACAAAGAGCAGGCTGAGGCGTCACTGGGTGTTTAGCTTTAATGAGTAAGATCTTTAGCAGCTATCCCTTGTTCGGAGCGGTGGCCTATCTCCAAACTAGCTTCCTTCATCCCTACTTTTCTACAGTGCCCTAGTTAGTAACGTGCCTCCCAGAGTGGGGAAGGAGCTGGGGAGGCTCAGTTCAGTGCTGGAAAACACTTGTCCACTTGCAAAACCAACCGCAATGATTGACCAACACTGCCCGTGGGTGTGTTCAAACCCCACTGCTGGGGAGCCAAGCCGAGGAGCCCAACAGCGCCTGTGTGGTTCTATTTTGTACAATTGTGCCATGTGCACTGAGCAGTGTCTGGAGTGGGTGGGGCTTAGTTGGTGGGTGGGGCTTGGGAAAATACCGCCACTTTCCCCACCCCCATTGCAGCCTTGGTGAAGGTAAAATGTGCTGCTCAGCAGGAGAGGGGACCTTGACCCTGCATTAACGAGCGCATTGCTGGACAAGGGCCACCTTACTCAGGCAAAATAGCACAGCTGAGAGCTAACATAGGCGTGAACAGCTAAGTGCCTCTTCAGCAAGACAAGGATTGTGCTTAAACTAGTGTCGTCCCAGACATGCCCATTCTCCAAACAGACCCTGGCCTGACCCCCCTTTATCCTGTGGTCTTGCAAGCACACGGGGGCTTGAGACTGACCATCTCTCCATGGGGAGGACTCTGCCTGCTGTTTAACTTTACTTGGGCTCACAGACAGCCCCTGCTCCTGCTAGCACTAGAGAGCACTAACCTTGTGTTCCCACTTGTGCACCATGCAAAACACACTCAGTTTCAGAGCCAGAATAGGAACCATGAACACTCACAGTGTTTCATCAAATGTGGAGCCGTCCACCCAGGTCCATTTCCTCTCTGGGGATGTTACACTGAGTCCAAGCCAGACCAGGTTCAGTTGTGGAATACTCAGTACATACACCTGTAAGTGACAGGACGGAGGAGTCTGGGTGAATATAACCTGCTAGAATTCTCTGGATTCTTTGCTCTCTCAGCAAATGACAGAAGAAAACCTGCTACACAGCTCTACAATAGATATAAACCCAATTTCTGATGTTTCCCTTTCCCAGTCTCACCCCCTTCTTCCCTTCCACATATCAATGATATTTTAATGTGCTCTGTAATCGATTTTTCTTAAGCCAAATGTCATACAGCTGGGGCATTGTTGTTTTGCTGGAAGCCCATTGTATTACATTACATCTAGCGACACTCATCTCTCAAGTATCAGGGGATAGCCATGTTAGTCGGTAGCCACAAAAACAACAAGGAGCCCGGTGGCACCTTAAAGACTCACAGATTTATTTGGGCATAAGCTTTCGTGGGTAAAAAACCCATTTCTTCTCAAGGGGTGGGTTAAGCCATTTTTATTTACTGTACCATGTCCTCCTTGTCTTGGATCATGAGCATCTGAGAGCTCTTCGCTGAGCAGTCCTCACGACTCTCATTCCATGTTTTACTTTCTTTAGAGACCCAATAGCACTTGTTCTTGTGTGGCAGCCAGTCAGCGGGGCACAGTTTGCACCCACAGCCCTCTAGAAATAGACATGGAAAAGGCAGCATTAAATAGGCTGGAAGCTTCTGAACAATGCTTAGCTTCCCTCTGTTCACGAAGGGCTTTCAAACGATAAACATTCTCAGCCAAGACATTTCTCTTTATTCATTGTTTGTTTGAGGAAAGGCTCATTGGAGGTGTGGGTCAGGAGAGACGTGCTCTGGCAGAGCTGTAATGTGAATAGGAATTCATAAGCTCGGGCACACCATTCACATTTTACAGGCTCAGTATCACACAATGCATTTCCCCCCAAGGAGCACCGAATCACTGAAATGAAAGACACAACAAAATTGTCACCTTCTCTGCTGAACCACTTCTGGAGCACTTTAAAAGTAGTAGTAGGGAGGTAAGGGATTCTCATAGGAAGCTCTGAGGGCTGCGTGTTGATCACACACACAAACACACACAAAACCACCTTACAAGAACAGTATTGCGGTTGCAAAGTCAAGCACTCAAAAGTTAGGAAGTGTCAGAATTAAGGTTGCCTGTGCAATCTTTCTTGGGCTCCTTGTGCATATGCATTATGATCCAGTCCGTAATTACATAGTCACATACCAGTTTTCTCCACCAGACCCGTGTCATTCAGGGCACATGACGGATGGGCCTTTAGTTTCCTGGATTGCTGCTACCAGGTGGTGTTACAAGCCTCACGTATAATCTGCAAATGCACATCCTGAATACCTGTACTCAGTGCCTCAAAAGTCAGTATAGGGAAAGCCAGCGCTAGCTAGTGGTGGAGTAGGGAGGCTGAACACCTGGGTTCTAAAACCAGCTCGGACACTGCCCCACTATGGCTGTGTCTACACTCGTGATCATTAAAATCCCAGCATCCTCTTTTGACTAACAGAGGATTTACCAGCTTGTGTAACTACATTTTTTTCCTCCCTAAAAATCTCTCTGGAAATTTCAATTGGATGTGGCAAATATTTCCAAATTATGGTCTATGAGGTGCTTGTAGGTGCTCCATGAAAGCTGACAAGTCAGATGTGCCTGGCTTCTCCTTGTTTCCAGCTGCTGTATCTCACTACAAGACAGCTACACTTACATGTAATGCTTTCCCAGTACACCTCTACCCCGATATAACGTGACCCAATATAACACAAATTCGTATATAACACGGTAAAGCAGTGCTCTGGGGAGGCAGGGCTGTGCACTCCAATGGATCAAAGCTAGTTCGATATAACGCGGTTTCACCTATAATGCGGTAAGATTTTTTGGCTCCCGAGGACAGCGTTATATCGGGGTAGAGGTGTACTACTTTTCCTATGAGCAACTTCTGTAGTTGCCATTGGGATGTTATTGGATTGCAAAAGAGAGGTGAGGAGGGTGGGGTCTGGGAGTTTACACATGGGAAGGCAGGCATCCATTAGGTGCTCTGTGTTAAAATATGCTGCACCATGCAAAAACATTTGAAACTACCTGGGATTTGGAATTGTTTTTCACTTCCTCTCCTGTGGTATTGTATAATGTTGTGTGCTACTAAACAGCTAGCAAGTTTCACCCCACATGTGATCACACTACAATGGTAAGTGAAAGGATATAAAATGTGCTTGTTTTGTACACATTAGAAGTACTTTGAATGACCACTAGATATCACTCCTACTACTCTGCACAAACAGCTGAAAACTTATTTATCAGAGCTGCCTGAAACGTGGGATTTTCCCTGGCAAATTATCAGAGGGTTTTCCCGTTTTTTGCTTTCCTCCCCACTGGAGAAAAGATGTGAAAAAGATAAAATGTATAGGAAAGTGGGGAAAAGGCCATGATTTTGAAACTAAATATTTAGTTTTTCTCTGAAAATTTCCCCTTTGGAAAAATTTCAGAAAATTGAAAAATAAATTTTATCATGAAAAATAAAATTTGACAAAACCCTCTTTTCTGATTAAGAATCAGAAATGTTTCAGCCAGTTGTAGTATTTATTTTGCAGCCATCAAACAGAACAAATGACAAGAAAAATAAAGCCGGGAAGATGAAGCTCTGGCACATCTCAGCTATGTATAAGTTATTGTGACACAGTAGCTGAATTTTCAATCAGCAAGTTTGGAGGGAGTGTTCTTCCAGGTGGACACAACGTTGCAAAGAGCGCAAAGAATAGCAGATATAGTTACCTGTTGAGTTGTTGTCTGGCTTTGGATACAAATTTTGATTCGAACAAGACTGGGAATCCTTCAGGCTGGAATTACATTCAATTCCATTTGTTGTTCCCTGTCTTCCAGTCTGACCTTCACAAGGACATGTAACAAAAGAGAGAAGGTAAAAAGTATCAACTCACCAAATACCATGGGAGATCTATCCAGTTACAATGGGGACAGAGAAGCAGTGTGAGATGGAATCTGACTCATTATCCATTGCAAGGTTATTCCACATTTTTGCACTTCTCACAGTGGAGTTGTTACAGCCAAATAATGATGTTTCATGTATCAAGCTCTCAACTCTGCTTTGTTTATGTAACACTTTTGATGTCTATGGCAGTGATGAAATGCCTGGTAATTTATTCAGAAATGTTTTGGAGGCCAAAAAATAGAATCTAAATGGAATTGCAGGGGAAGAGGAGAATTCTCTGAGCCAATGAATCTGTGGTGCTGAGATACTCACCCCAAACACCAAGCACGATCACAGCTGCCACCAGGATGATGTTCCCAGCCCATCCAAGCCATAGAGCCATCCGATGCCAGCGTGGGCACTGAGGGATTTCTGCAAGAGTCAAAATCTAGTGTAAAGATTCATAATGAAACATGGAAACTTCTTCTCCGTTGTAGGCTGCTCAGCTGGAGATAAGGATTAAGTTCAGGCTCATGAAATATGAGGAGGAAAATGATCATGCTCAGAGTTTAAAACTCTGAGGCCACACATCACCCTCACAAGGGCAACATTAATTGTCCAACTAGATGGAAGTAGAGGAAAGCTGAAGAAAATACCAAAGATAACTAATGTTTACTAGTTAGCAAGTTCACATCAATGGTCAAGCAAGAGGTTTCCTTCTGATTATTGATTAACCAGGTGTGGGGGTTTTTCCCCAGAGTTTGCAGCCTTGCGGCCCCTAAAATGCCACAGCCCTTGTATTGGTATCCAAGGCATCATATGTCATGTTAAGAGGATGTTTACCCATTGTACAGCCCCTCCAGTACCGGTGCCCTAGGCCGCCTGCTTCTGTTCCTCTGGAAGAGACTCCAAGAGGGGTTCAGGGTATCCCAGAGAGCACAGATCTACCTAGCCATTACTGCTTGGGAACTCAAGACTCACAGTCCTTGAGAGCCTGAGGAATATTCCCTACAGCCAAAGGAGACAAATCTTTTCCTTTCCCTGTTTGTGAGAGCAGAAGGCAAGGCTCTGGGCCTGTCCTGGACCACTGACACCATCACAGAGTTGGGGGTACAGTGTTGCTGAAGGAACTGACATTTTTCTAATGGGACAGGATACATCTGGCCTGTTCTCTTAGAGACGAGGGGGAAAGGCACAAGAGTCAGCCAAACGTCCTTTGTAGGATTTGTCAGCCCCTGTCTGGTGGGAATAACATTTTCTTTCACCTGGGCCTGCAGAACATTGAACAACTCCACTGCAGAGGTACCTGCCTTGAGCTCCAAGTATTGGCCTTCTTCGGAGATGCTCTTGAAACTGTCTAGTCACCAGGAGGTGACACTACAGAAAGACAATGTTCTCATGCAGGACAAGGGCATAGTAGTGTCCCCAAATGGGGATTCTTCCATGTCCTGGAAGCACCACTGCCCCACACGTCATCGTCTCAGAAACCAGTGTGGAGGGACAGTAGGCTAGGCCGGTGCTGGCTCAGCCAGTGCCAGTGCTGATCGATGAGGCACCAGAATTGGAGCAGACAGTGGCTGATGGAGCTTCCACCAAAACCTAGAGTTCTACTGGGGCAGGAGGTTTGGGTTTGTCATCTCAATTAAGGTTTGAACAAATTCCTGAATATCTGGCCCGCATCAGTGACTGGTGGGGCTTAAAAATTCTTGGAGGAAAGATCCCTTGCATCGCCTTCCTTTTGCATAGTCTGTCAAATTTACGAATATTCATGTTGTACAGCAACGTCTTCTGGACATGGGAAAGGTACAACTTGAGCTGGGAAAACAGGTCACCTCTCTTTTTCTTTACATCTGCAAGCAGATCGTGACTATCTTGACTTCATTATTCAAATCCGCAGAATAATTTCTGAACATGATTCAGTTTTTAAATCCCTTGAACAGTAAATTCTTTGAATGCGAAACTAGTTTCCTAGTAACTTGCTATGTTGACATTTGCACATAGTTTTCAAATTTTAGGGAAGAAAGTGATGGTTGGTCGAATGGTGCAAAAAGGCTGTGAGGGAAGGACTTAGAAAATTGTCAATGGACCGTGGCAGAGAGAACATGCTCAGTCCCTTAATTGTTCACTTCTTGACATTCTAATGTTTGATGCTTTTAAAATGGCTCTGATATTTTCCTACTGTAAAAAAATTAGAAAAAACACCAGGAAGTACAACCTTAGAAATCACTTTACATTTTCAAAGCTGTCTTCAAAGAGGAAAAGGGCTAGAGACTTAAAAACGTAATTTAAAATAAAAAAAAGTAACAGTCTTTAGGCTCCACTGAGTTTGTAATCACAACAGAAGACTTCAGTGCTTTCAATATCAAAGAACTTAACTTCAAGTAATTTTTAAAACTGTAGCCCATTATTCATAGAAGTCCATCTTATGTGAGAGTTCTCATTGAGACTTAATAAAAAAAAGTATGACCTTAATAGAACAAGATATTCTAGAGACATAGGTGGACAAAAAAGCGGTGTATTTTTAAAAAAGTAAAAAAGCTGCTTTTCTGTTTAATTAAAATAATTAAATGATTTGTTAAATTGACTTCAAATTTTCAAAAAAATAAAAATAAAATTCTTGTCTGGTCCCAGATTAACAAATTTCAGGATAAAATGTGGAGGGGAAGAGGGAGGTGAGAGTTGGTGTTAAAAAATTAGGCTTATACTAGAAACTCTTTGACAAATGTAACTACTGTGGGTCCACAGTTTAAGCTCCAGATTCCAAGGAAAGTAAAGGACATGTGTAGGGACCCACCTCCTGGCCACAGCAACCCATTTTCATTTTCCAGCCCCAGGGGGCACCACATGGGGCTGGAGCTTCCCCAACTCCCTGGGGGCAGAGAGCTGGGTCAGGTTTTCCCCAACAGCATCCGGGACCCAGCTCGTGACCCCAGTGGCCTGGGTGCATTATAAGGGACAGGAGTTCCAACTCTGGAGGCTTGAAGGGAGAGAGATCTGGCATGGACTGGGCTCCCCCAAGAGCCATACCACAAACCAACACCTGAACCCAGTGGTCTATTTCCTCCCTCTGTGATAAGTCTTTTGCTGCAGCCAGCTAATTAAATTAGCCTTGTTGTTCAAGCAGTAGCAGTTTGTGCTGCAATGCTGAAGCTTCAGGGTTCAAACTTTGCTGAAAATACATGATGGGGGTTGCTACAGTGGCACATAACAGAATTTGGTTTTACCCTTTTCCTTTAAAAAAAATCTAGTACATTACATACAAAGAAAACTCCCAAAAGAATGATTTCAGAGGGGTAGCCATGTTAGTGTGTATCAGCAAAAACAACGAGGCGTCCTTGTGGCAACTTAGAGACTAACAGATTTATTTGGGCACAAGCTTTTGTGGGCTATAATGCATCTGATGAAGTGGGTTATAGCCCATGAAAGCTTATGCCCAAATAAATTTGTTAGTCCCTAAGGTGCCATAAGGACTCCTCTCATTGTTTTTTCTTAAAAGAATGTTATTTAGATTGCAAAGTCAAGCACTCAAAAGTTAAGAAATGCCAGATTTACAATTGCCTCAGGAAACTTATCTCTGCTCCCTTGTGCATATCCATTATGACAATGTATGTCCATGTAATTAAAGACTACTTTTTTTTTCCAAAGGATCCCTGCCTCATTGAATACACAAGATGGTTACACAGTGAGGCAGAATTAAGGTTGTACAGCAACTGTATGTCTGGCATTTCCTAACTTTTGAATGCTTCACTGTGCAAACTAAGTAATGGTTTTTAACTTTTTATATGTAATCCTGCATATACTGTACTATACACAGACTGAGTGATAAAATATCTGAACTATTAGTATTTAATTTGCTTGTCAACTGAAATATCAGCATTATATATTTTGATTCTAAGATTAACAGCATAATAGTCATCTAAAATGGCCTCTCATTAGTAGCCTGACTCTATTTATAGAAAATATGCTCTGAAAATAGCTAATATATTTACTATTTTATTATATTATTAGGATTTTTTTATCTCCAGATACCAACCTTTTCAGGAGAGTCTTGTAAAAAATTATACTATGATTTATATATTTACATTTTACATCCTTTTAAGTTTAGTTTACAGTTCCTTGTATATTCATTATTCCTGGAACACTGACAGCTATTATTTGTCTTCCTCTTCTTCCTACTGTGATCATCTTTGTTAAGAGTTGTCCAAAGTTTAATTGCTCTGCAGTGTAATGACTTGACTCCTCACAAATCCTCTCTTTCCAGGTCTATTCAGAAACCGGTACAACCCCCAGCTGCATCCCCCGCTGTTTTCTTCATCCTTTATAGACCAAGTTGTCTTTCATTTCTTTCTCTTCTCCTCACCTATTTCCTAACCTGGGATACTAGACTTCAGTCTCCCTACTTGCCTCTTCATGAATCCTTTTCTCCTCACTTCCCTCACCATGTGGAATCACCTCCATGACCCTCTGCACTGACTTCTCAGCAATTTTCCAAATCCAATCTTTTCTCCTTGATCCGTGTGATATAAGGTTCTCTCCAAGAAGAAATGAAAGACACTGAAACGAGTCTCCCAGATTCCTTGTGTTCAGTCTTCCCAAGCCTTGACCAGTGCATTGCTCTTTACCTCTGACTTACCCCATTACACTACGTACTGCATCTTCAATACAGCATGAATATCCACCCCCAAGTATAAAAATGCCATAAAATAAAGCTGTCTTGTTCTTCACATGTAATTTGCATGTATAGACTGTCAGTAGCTCTGAAGATTTCTGTGACACTTTGTATTAACATTAAAGTAAAATTCACAATATTACATTAAAGAGATTCAGTTCCTAGTTCTGACAGGTGGTAAATTACCTCATATTTGCTGAGTCCTAACATAAAAATGGAACATAGAGACTCCCACCTGCTCTTTGTTTCTAGAAAAATCTTTCTTTAAATATCTGTGCTACCTGTAAAAACAAAAAAATACAAAAAAACCCCACAAAAAACAAAAAAGTGGAATCCAAACCAAAAAAGAGAGCCTACCACTACAAAACTAAGAAGCTAAATACACTTACTGGGGTGCTGAGCTGGATGCAGTGACTTTGAAGTGGGAAAAGCTCCAGGAATGTTTAAATCAGCATATACTATTTCTCCAGCCATGGCAAGTGCAGAGGAAGATGAGAGGGTACAAGAAGGCGGACTGTCTAAGAGTTGCCTCATATTTATGCATGAGCCAAGATGACAGACGTATCCAGTAAGAGGAAGTGTCTATCAGAAGATTTTGACTTTCTTCTTTCCTAGCAAGCTAAGAGAGAAATCCAGGCACTAGAGATAAAAGTGTTTGAAGTACAATTGCACGAGCTAATCTGAGACATTCTCTCAATACATTAGAGCTGGTACTGGGATCAGATGAACTGTTGATTTTTCCTATATTAAAAGAAAGCTGCTCCCTGTTATGTTTGGTTCAGAAGCTCTGGACATTTTAAGATGAGAAATTCTTATCATCACATTAAACTGGAAAACAGATTGAAAAATAAGAACTTTTTAATTACAATTCGTATTTCCCATTGGAGACAGATGTCTTTAATTTATCTCATCACTAGGGACAGTCATACCCCCCTCTCTAGCTGTTCTATTCAGGCTCTACACTGTTACCCCTTTTAACCTGACTGTCTGCTCAAAGTCGGGAGCTCTGTGGGTTGTCCCAGTTAGGAAGAGAAATTGCTGATGGAGTCTGTTACCTTTGATGCAATCTTATTTACAAAGAATGTACAAAGTCCTGTTTCCCCAAACACAGGAGGAACCAAACAGGAGCCAGTGTCCTTGTTCACAGGTCCAAAACTCATTTCAGCTTTCCAACCCAAATCCTCTCTCTAGGCTACTCCCCTGGCCAAACCATGCTCCCAGTGGCTTGTTGCTGAGGCTGCGTCTGTTCCCCTCTCACCCTCCACCCCCGGTTTCACTCTCTCTGCTCTGTCTCATGCTTCTCTTCACACATCCACACACACATATATCTCTGGCCAAACAATTCACGGTGGAGCCTTCTCCCACACAGTGTTCACGTCCACCTTTGTCTTAAGTGGGGACTTGTGATTATAGAATCACAGAAGATTAGAGTTGGAAGGGACCTCAGGACGTCATCTAGTCCAACCCCCTGCTCAAAGCAGGACCAATTGCAACTAAATCATCCCAGCCAGGGCTTTTCTCAACTTATCTTAAATCGGGAGTTCTCAAACTGGGGGTTGGGACCCCTCAGGGGGTCGCAAGCTTACTACATGGGGATCACAAGCTGTCAACCTCCACTCCAAACCCTGCTTTGCCTCCAGCATTTATAACAGTGTTAAAGATACAAAAAAGTGTTTGTAATTGATAAGGGGGTGGCGGCACTCAAAGGCTTGGTGTGGGAAAGGGGTCACCAGTGCAAAATTTTGAGAACCACCATGGCTTAAATGAAGGCCAATGGCTAAACCTGCAATAACATCATTAGTATCATTCCTTTGAGATATTCCGACTCTTGTAATAGCACTTCCTTGGCAACCTGCACCTGACCCAGGGAAAAGCTGCTCTGTTGCACTAGGACTACAAGGCACTGAGTGACATCCTACTGAAGTAATGGGAGGAAAGGGTGCTCAGCATTGCACAGGACAGACCCCTGTGTCTAATCCCTGGACTGTAGGAGTCAGCCAAGGTTCTGCAGAAATTTTGCCCACAGGAAAATAATCAGGTTTCCTAGTCACACAGTGACCTGACAAGTAAGAAGTACAGTTGGAGGAAACTGGTCTTATACAGTAATGCCGGCACCTCTACATCTCACGTAGCACTTGCTAGTAACATTAGTTTATTAACTACCTGGTTGATAAATCTGCAGCTCCAGAGGTGTCTCCTCCTCACTTCTCTGTCCATCCCTCGTACCCCTCCTGTTACTGCAGCAAATCTGCCCCTCTGTACAGAAATCCTAATGACTACATGTCATAGGTCTCACCCCCACTTGGAGCTGTTGGGTTCCAATGTGGGGACCTGCCTGGTTTCCCTCTAAACTAAAATCCTAGTTTAGATCTAGTAAAAGCTGCCACCACTCAATCAGGAAATGTGGATTGAGACACAGTCCTTCCCCAAAATCCTAGGGGATTCCAAGAGCCCCAAATCATGGAGTTCTTACACCCAGGAGAAATAAACCATTCCTCCCTGCTTCCTCCCCCCTCCCTTTTCCTAGGAGAGACACCGGGATTTAACTACAGAGGGAATCCTCCCCCTCTTCTTTCCCTGAGAATCCACCCAAGGAAAGACCAACCAAGTCCTTAATAGAAAAGAATTTATTAAAGAATAAAAAAGAAAAGTCACTGTCTCTGTAATCCAAGATAGAACAATACAGGGTCTAAACTTATCAATCTCTGGAGAGAATCCCCCCTCCTTTCTTTCTTAGTAAAAGCAAAGTAACAGCAAACAGGAATAAAAAATTTCCTTTAGCAAACACACAATTGCAAATATAGAAATCAACTCAAAAGACTAATCCGCCTTTCTAATTTATACTCACTATTAAATAGTAGAAACTACTCCAGGAGAACTTGGAGACATGACTGACCTCTCTTAGATCCAAAGAGAGCTCTGAGCAAACAAGGAACACAGACAAAGGCTTCCCTCCACAGAGATTTGAAAATAATCTTGTTCCTTGATTGGTCCTCTGGTCAGGTGTTTCTCAGGTTACTGAGCTTGTTAAGCCTTTACAGGTAAAACAGACTTTAACCCTTAACTATCTGTTTATGACACTACAGCACTGCAGTAAAGGAGGCAAAACAACGCATCTGATTCTCCAAGATCCATGCAGCAGAATTATAGTCAACGGAGCTATTTTGCACAGTGAACTGGCTAAGCAATCCAGGCTGCATAGCCCAAACATCAGACCCAGACGTCAACTGCTGTGAAGAGCTGTCAACATGCTTCACTGACAAGATCAATCAAATATGTATGAATGGAGCTGACTGGGAAAGAAAATTCCATTGCTCACCAGATTGTATTATTCACCCCACCAGCCCTTAGTTGGTGAGCATTGCACCAATATAATGTGTTGTGTGTCCATAGGCCGATATGCTAAGAAAAAAATACTTTATTTAATAAACAGCCTCAAATTCTGACCTCAGCCCTGAGTTTGCCCCCATCTGGGAGAACCAGTTTGACCCAGATGGTCTGAAGGGAGTGGGTTTTGGAGAATAGAAAGTCCACAAACAGGAAAACAAAGAAACCAGGTGGTGATTTTCACCAAAGACTCAGAGGGACTCAGAGACAGAGGAAGTTTGAGCAGGAGAGACGAACAGAGAGGCATGCTTTTGTAGCAGAGGGGACATTCTTTGACTGTGGGACCAGCCAAGGTCGAAAGAAGCAGGCAGGAGGAAAGAGCAGACTGCATGTTCCAGGGGAGAAGTCATGAGGAGAGAGGTACAGAGGAGGGGACTTGGAACTGAAAGGATACTCCCCCACATCGTGACAAACACTCCAGCATGATGAGGAAAGTGAAACAGGAATGGTGTATAGATGTTTTAGTGTTTTGACAAGATCTGTACATCTCTGGAGCTATCTAAAAGAACAGTGATTGGTTTGGGAGCCATTTGCAAAGCCTCTGTGTTACATGCTTCAACTATCACACTTCGCAGGAGAGGTCAACTGTAAACCCAAATACCCATAAGGTCAGACCTCTGGAGAAAAGTGCTTAAGCTACTGGGATGTCTATGTGGAGGTCAGTACTGGTCCTGGGCCCCTAGGGTAACTGGACCACAAGGTCCCATTGCCATGAAGGGGCAATAGACATACTGTCTTTGTCCAGGGAGCATGCCAGAGAAGCCACTGAACGAGAGCGTGCTGAGGCCTGCTCAGAGTCGGGTAGCTTACAGCACAAGGGTCTAGCATGATGGGACCCAACCACAGAAACCTGGTGAGTGTCCAGCAGGGGGAGCTTTACCAGGACTAGTTAATTAATCTATTAACAAAGAATTAATGGAAGGTAATATAATCAATGCTAATCAATAAGGGTTTATGGAAAATAGATCCTGACAAAATAACTTGATATCTTTTTTATGTTGACATTACGCGTTTAGTTGATAAATGTAATAGTGTTGATGTAACATACTTACGTTTGACTTGGTACCAAGTGACATTTTGATTTAAAAAACTAGAGAGCTATAAAATTAACATGGCAAACATTAGATGGATTAAAAGCTGGCTAATGGATATGTCTCAACGTGTAGTTATAAATGGGGAATCATCATCCAGCCAGTCTGTTTCCAGAGGGGTCCTGCAGGGTTTGGTTCTTGGACCCACGCTATTTAACATTAATAAAAATGACCTGGAAGAAAACATTAAATCATCACTGATAAAGTTGGGAGATTAATTGGTGGAGAGGTCACGGATACAGAACTATCTGGATCACTTGGTAAGCTGGGCACAAACGAACAATATGCATTTTAATATGGCTAAATGTAAATGTATACAGCTAGGAACGAAGTCTGCAGGGCATGATTAGAGAACAGGGGACTCTCTGCTGGGAAGCAGCGACTCAAAGAGATTTGGGGGTCATGGTGGATAGTCAGCTGTACATGAGCTCCCAGTGCAACACTGGCCAAAAGGGCTAATGCGATCCTGGGGTGCATAAAGAGGGGAATCTAGAGTAGGTGTAGAGAGGTTATTTTACCTCTGTATTTGACACTGATGTGACAGCTGCTGGAATCCTGTGTCCAGTTCTGGCGTCCACAATTTAAGAAGGATGGTCATAAATTGGAAAGGGTGCCGAGAAATCCATGAAAATGATTAAAGGATTAGAAAATAGGCCTTGTAGTGATGAACTCAAGAGGCTCGATCTATATAGCTAAACAAAGAGAAGGTTCAGGGGTGACTTGATTACAGTCTAGAAGTGCCTACAGGAAGAACAAGTATTTAATAATGGGCTCTTTGGTCCAGCAGAGAAAGGTCTGACGTGATCCAATGACTGGAAGCTGAAGCTAGACAAGTTAAGGCTGGAAATAAGGCGTACATTTGTAACAGTTGAGAGTAATTAACCACTGGAACAACTTACCAAGCATCGTGGTGGATTCTCTCTCATGGACAATGTTTAAGTCAAGATCAGATGTTTTTTTTCTAAGAGATCTGCTCTAGGAATTATTTTGGGGCAGGTCTCTGGCCAGTGTTCTATAGGAGGTCAGATGAGGTGATCACAGTGGTCCCTTCTGGCCATGGAATCTCTGAAGGGCTGCGACAGCAATAGCTTACTCAATCCTCAAGAAACCAGCACTCGACCCTGAAGACCAGGGCATATTTAGTTTTGTGAAAAGAACCCTGTGGGGTGGGAACCTGATAACAGTCTTCAAATATGTTGAGAGCTGTTGTAAGGTTCTATGGTCATTTGCTGTCATTTACTGTTATTTTGAAAATTTTCCTGTCGTCGCCATTTTGAATCTGTATATGTTGTTGTTTGGGGGCCATATTGGGGTTCCTGCTTGTTAAGCTTTTGGGGCTCTTTTCAAGTGTGGCAGGAAAAGACTGAGCACGTGACCTGGCTAATCTGCCTAGATGCTGCTGGGTATATAAACCCTGTGCGCCAGTCACCGAGTGCTGTCCGCCCCAGAGGCACTCCGTGTCAGTTGTGTTTGTGCAGTCTTCAAGAGACAAGTACCATCATCAGCGCTTACCTGAGGGCCTGCTTACCTGAAAGATCATTCCAACTGATCCAAGTTCCTCCTGTGTTCATCCATCACACGGTCAAAGGTCTGGATCCACCTCATCAGGAGCTGTGGCAGACCAGATGGACACGCCTGCTTTCCTTGTTCTGATTGTCATCTCATCTGTAAAATATTAATCTTGTTGTTAGTCCATAGTCTGTATTGGGGAATAGTAAGACCGGCTCCAAGCCCTCTGTTTCTCAGACCACCAAGTTATTATTATTATTATTGCTTTATCCTTGTTTACCTAACACTGTTATGTTAATAAACTCTCTTTGGTTCACCTTTAATTCTAGTAAAGTGTCATTGTCACTGTGTCTATGGGTGATAGACCCTAACTCAGGGAAGCAGAACACAACCTTTAGCAGGGGTCCTTTATATCTCTCCTCTTTTCCCATAACACTGTTATTAAGAGGACAGTGATCAATTGTTCTCCTTGTCCACTGAAGGTAGGATAAGATGTAATGGGCTTAATCTGCAGCAAGGGAGATTCAGGTTAGACATTAGGAAAAACTTTCTAACTCTCTGGGTAGTTAAGCTCTGGAATAGGCTTCCAAGGGAGGTTGTGGAATCCCCATCATTGGAGGTTTTTAAGAACAGGATGGCCAGTCACCTGTCAGGAATAGTCTAAGTTGACTTTGTCCTGCCTCAGTACTTTATGTTTTTTTGAGGTCCCTGTCAGACCTACATTTCTGTAATTTTATTTGCTAGGTGGATCTGCAAAAAAGGTTAGACTGGAAGAAAAATATATAATTCACACATAAGGAAGTGCTAGACTCAGATTACTGATTGATGTAAATTGCCAAAGCTCCATTGAAGTCAATGTCATTGTGCCCATTCGTACCAGCTGAGAATTTGACCCCTTACTCCTTATATCAAAGTTTATCGACATCTCATGTTGTAATTAGGCATCATAATCAATGGCCAAATCTTTAAAAGACTCAGCATGTCAGGTGAGGAAACAAGCAGCACCGTCTGGTGTTAGAATAGGAGGTTGGGTTGTATTTCCAGCCCTGGCTCAGATGAACTGGGTTGTTTCAAAGTGGGTATTCTTCGGATGCTGCTGAGTAGCGTAGCTGGGGGGGAGCGGGGTAGTGGCCGCTCTCCCACTGAGCACAAGTGGCGCCTTTTAAATTTCTTGGCGCCTTTACTCAGCCGGCAGCGCTTCGGGTCTTCGGTGGCACTTCGGCAGCGGGCCCTTCACTAGCTCCGGGTGTCTTCAGCGGCACTGAAGGACCCGCCACCAAAATGCCGCCGAAAACCCATGGAGCACATGAAGGTCCCACCGCCGAGGTGCTGCTGAAGACCCAGAGCGGCGCCCCATCAATAAAAGTGCCGCCAAGTGAGTAAAAGCGCCGCAGTGGGTGGCACCTTTTTTGGGGATCACTCCCCCTGTTCCCTCCACCTGGCTACGCCACTGATGCTGCTGTGGGGAGAGCTATGCAAACAACTGTATTTTCAGTTCACGGACTGTCCCGAAAATTTGAAAAATAAAACAGCAAACCAAAAAGTAACAAAAAATGTAGTGAATTCACAAAATGTTTCACTCACCCTGAATCTGCATTTTTAATTAAAAAATAGATTTGGCCAAAGAATTTCACCCAGCTCTAGAGTTAAGGTTGTTTAAAAATGGATTGGGGAATATGAAGATGGGACCACTGCTCTCGTCTCTTTTTTAAATGTTTAAAATACTATATAAACATAAAGGGCTTGTCTAAACTACTGCTTACGTCAATGTAAGTTACCTCACTTGGTGTGAAAAAGCCCCCCCCCCAGTGACATCAGTTACGTCAACATAAAGTGGTGTTACACCGTGCTATGTGGGTAGGAGACACTCTCCCACCAACAAGGCGCACACCTCTCGCTGAGGTGGAGTCATTATGCCGAAGGGAGAGCGCTCTGACCTTCACCAGACACGCTGCAGCAGGGCAGCTGTATCGGTCCAGCTGCACCGATGTAGCGCGGTAGCGTAGCCGCCCTGATGCTTTTAAAAACATTCTGTTAGCTGCTCTACTCACTCCCTCCTTCGCTTCTACACTTCGACATTTACAGCTAGAAGAGGGCAGGAGAACAAGGGACAGGTGAGAAAGGAGAGGAGACAGTATAGAAGGTGCATAGGGGGCTTAAAATGGAAGCAGGAAGGGGGATGAGGAATGGAAATGAAACAATTTTTCAAACTTCACTCACAAAGAGGCCCGTTCCGATTCTGCAGGTGGGATTGTTGTCCATCACTAACAGAAAGGGAAGTGGCAAGTATCATTCTTTCATAAGACAGAAGCCATGTTATTCCTGAGTGCTGCCAGGCCCAAGGAGAGGGGGAATGAAGTGCCCTGAGCTTGCTACCCTTACACTGAGGTTCTCTAGTGCATTGCACCAATATAATGTGTTGTGTGTCCATAGGCCGATATGCTAAGAAAAAAATACTTTATTTAATAAACAGCCTCAAATTCTGACCTCAGGCCTGTGTTGTAGGCTGGTGTTTGTGTCACCTCCAAGAAATCTATACCACAGAAGCCTCGGCAATGACCAAATCCTGCCTGACGACTGACTAATGTTGTGCCCTTTTCCTGTGTGATCACTAAATATAACAATTCTGTTATTTCAGATACATTTTGTAAAAAGACCTCTTACTCTGCATCCTCCGGATCAGTGAAACCGATAAGGAGGATGAAAAAAATGTTGTTATAAGCAGAGTAATTGAAATACCTCAAAGACAGTGTAAAGGAGTCTGAATGCGATGCATTAAGTTAAGTACCCAATTATTCCTCTTGAATTTCAGTGGGATTCGAGCGCTTAAATCTCAGGCTCAGATGAAAATCTCCCAGTTTTGTTCTTTGTTGCTTGTAAAATGTGAGTGAATTTGTTCTCATGAAAGGGAGGGTCTTTCAGTGCTATCCAGCAACAACTACTGAACGGGCTGTTGTGGTACAAGTCTCCGTGTCACAGGGCACTGTCTGCCGTCTTTAACTGTGACCACAGAACCTGCCACTGCTCCATCAACCCTGGGATGTTTTTAAGTATTATCTACTGAAAGTTTTATTCCAAAATACTACATCGAAATGCACGTTCATGTTTCACTCAATGGTGTTTCCTTTTAAAAAATTAGGAGATTTCATCCGAGCCTGAGATTTAAGCACTCAAATCCCACTGAAATTCAATAGGAATTGGGTACTTAACTCCCGCAGGCTGCTTTGAAATCTCAGGCTAGACGCAAAAAGACCTGTACTATTAATGTAACAGTAAAGTTGCAGTTAAAGTGAGCAAGAGGCAGGAAGGGCAACCGTGCAGGTTTCTACAGCACAAAGCAATATGATGGGGAGTGTTTGTATGTAAAGTATTTTGGTACTTTAAGATCCTTTACGGTGAACATTTGATCAGGGCGTTATTTGATCTAGGGCAAAGGGGGCTGTTGCCCCCACGCCCCCGCACCAGCCTTAGTTTGCTCCCCACCCAACTTTTCAGAAGTCCATATGCTCCTCTTCCCCCTCCCCAACCTTGCAGGATAGAACACAATCACATAGAACGTTCTATATGCTGACACAATCTTCCCCCTTTCCCGCAAAAAAATTTCTGAAATGACACCACTGGATTAGAGTAAGTAGCATAAAGTTGAAAACAAAACTGTGCAGTTATTCAGCAAAACCGTGAGGTCTGGGAACATGTATTTAGTGAGCAGAGCAATTAGTGCAAAAATGATGCGGATGTTTAGCAAAAGCAGGTGGCCAATAAGGGGGAAGAATTTGTGGTTAACAGGATGATGCACAAAAGAGACTTTGCTCGCTGTTAATCATTATGGCACCCTTCTGGTGACCAGAAGTGCGAAAAAATTGTCATCTGGTTTAGTTTTCTCCAGTGGGTTTCAAAACAAGTTCTCACCCTGCAAACATTTATACAGACGCTTCGCTTTCCGCATGTGAGCAGTCCCACTGGCATGAAGAACAGTATGCACATGCTTTAAATTAAATAAGCAGAAGTGCTTGCAGAATCAGGGCCTAACTCTTTGTAAAAGGTATCTGGGCTCAGGGGCTTGTGGTGTCAGAAGTCTGAAGTGTTAATTGTGCTGGTGAAACGCTCAGTTTCCTTTCTTGTACAAACCTGCAAGCAAACAGCTGAAAACTGTGCAGGGCTATCTTTAACTCGGTGTGGGCTGTGACACCCACTCTCGTGGAAAATACAAAATAAAAAACAGAATTAGAGGGACAACATTAAAAAGTTTAGACCAACATCTATCATCTCTGGAAACTGTTGTAGTCCAGTAAAGAACACCACAGAGAGTCTTAATCTCAAGCATCTCTACCTTTTAAAAACAATAGTATTACTGAAAGATAATAGAACTCCTACCTTTTCCTTCCCTGGTTTGCAGGTAAAAACCCAAAATAAACAGTGACTCCCATTAGTATTGCAATTCATGTTTACGAAGGACAGCAAGAGCAGAT
This sequence comes from Mauremys mutica, assembly GCF_020497125.1. Classification (NCBI taxonomy): domain Eukaryota; kingdom Metazoa; phylum Chordata; order Testudines; family Geoemydidae; genus Mauremys; species Mauremys mutica. Next base: position 246,140 of record NC_059083.1, read on the forward strand.
CCAAAAGCAGTTGCAGCAGGTATTGACACACTGGACTAGGGAAGGGGGAGAGATGGGGCCCAGCTGGAACGACTCCCTTCTCTTCCCCTCCTCCCCCAATACCTCTAGAGACAGAACTGTGCAGGAGCATCTCTCCCACCTCAACCTACAAGAGCACTAGGACCTATGCAGCAGCAACCCCCCACCCCAAGCCATGATCTGGGGAAAGAAAATGTCCATGGAGGAACTAGTCCCAGAGGCCAAAGAGACAGTAGCCTGCAGGAGCAGATGCAGAAGCTTCCTCAACAAGTGCTACAGCAGGGACTGGTTTGCTCCAATGCCTTCCCCTCTGTCTTCCCCTCAGCCTCACCCCATCATGCTTCCATGTTCCTCTCCCCTCTGTCTTCCCCTCAGTCTCACCCCATCATGATTCCATGTTCCCCTCTCCCTTCCCCTCAGCTTCACCCCATCAGGCTTCCATGTTCCCCTCTGCCCTTCCCTCCCTCTCCCTCTCCTATGCCCCTTAGCCCCCTTCCTTTGTCTGTTCAGCAGCTAATCCCCTCCTAACTAAACCCCATCCAAGGAATACAAATAATTGGGGCAGTAGCAGGATATTTACAAGCCATCACATTTGTTTACTCTGCTTTTCTGTTATGCCCATTCCCTGGCCTCTATATTTAGACTGTTACAGTTTTGGGGGCAGGGACAATCACCTCTATTTGTACAACACATGCTATAGTGGGGGCCCATTCTACCTATCGTAAGTACCTATATGGAACCCATGATCATCATAGATCTGAGCCCATCAAAATCTTTATCCCCACTCACCCCAGTGAGGCAGGGCAGGGTTATTACACCCATTTTACAGCAGAGGAACCAAAGCGCAGAGAGGCTACGTGACTTGCCCAAGGTCACAGAGGGAGTCTGTGGCAGAGCAGGGACTTAAACTCAGATTGCCCACGCCCTACAAACGCACCTTAAACCGCTGGATCATCCATCTCTTGATGGTCCCCAGGCACTACTGCAGTGAACCTGCTATTACCTTGATCATCTTCAGTTCTTGTCCTAAAGTACCGTGCAGTGTTACTGTCCACTGTTCAGCAGCACATTTCACCCCAGGAGAACTGCTGTTCAGCAGAGCATGACACGTACTATACAACCCAAGCCTTGTTCAGGCAAAGCTCTCAGAAGAAGACGGCCATTTTTTTAAAAAAGAGACTTTAAGGTTACAATATCTTTGCATGCAAGTATTTGTACATGAAAAGCACATTTGATGTGCAGAGGATCTTTGCTCATGTCAATCATGTAGTTCTATCCAATCTATGTATAAAAGTGTTGGTTTGGATGCACAGATTTTGGCTACCATGCATGAAACAACAGTTTTAGCGGCCAAGTAGCAACGTCACCTTGGACACTTTGTACATATGTTTAGGTCCCAGGGGTATACATCAAACGCTTTTGGGGCAGAGAGAGAAAAAGAGAGAGAGAGTTACACACACTCTGGAATAAACCTGAAGGTGGGACACACTTTGTACATAAGTTTAAGTCCCTTTATAAATATATCTGTACCCTTCTGCCAGGTGATATTGGCAGGAACAAGGGCCAGTTTCAGTATCTAGGGATTCCTCTAAACACTGCAAAAGAGAACCAGCTCAAGCCCCCACCCAGTAATCTGGGAAAACTTAACACCACCCTGGGCACCTCTAAGAGGCAACACTTCCCCATTCACAAGCACTGAGTCTGCATATGACAAACACTTTCAATAAAAGGGAGAGGTCACTCAGCATTTCTTTGGGAAAGCACTGCAACAGTAATTCAAAAGTATTCAAACCATTAGTAACCACCTGTTCCACAATATCTTGGGCAGTGTCAGTTGCCTCAGTTTCCCAGCTTGTGGTGTGGAAGTCTGATGGATGAATGTCCCTTTAACACACAACTCCCCTTTCCCTCTGCTGCACCCCACTCACAGTTCGTTGTCCGAAGTCAGCAAAGTCCCAGAATTCAGGGGTGTGTCCACATGGCTCATTCCCACCCCTGAAAGGGGGAACTGATCAGTACCTCTGCTGCTGACCTCTGTAGCCTCTACCACTGCTTTGCTGCTGCTGCTGCTCACCCCGTCTCTATTGCTGCCTCTGCCTCTAGCCGCAATGTCATGTTCTGAGGCTCCACCACTTAGCAATTTCACCAGGTAGTTCTCCCCAGGCCAGGTCTAAGGTTCAGCCCCTTAGACTTATTAATCAGCAATTTCACCTCTAGTGACCACTGAACAAAAACAAAGACTCTCAACTGAGTTCGCTACATGCTGCCTTTAAACACTAGAGGGAAAGGATCAAACTGTATTCAAAAGCACCCTTTAAACAGACTTGCCACCACCATATAAGACTCTGAAGAAGCTCTCACTCTCATCTATCTCCCCCCACTTTCACTAGCATGTGACATCAATACCCCCTGCTTAGCTACTGAGGTTACAGTTAGGGTGACCCTCAACAATTCTGCTGCCCTTCAGTCATACAGGAAGGAAAACAACATTTTATTACTGCCACATTCAAGACTAAAGTGATTTTTAACTCAAAACAGCAAGAATTGGTCATTTTGGCAAAGCAGGTCTGCCTGCTGATCACCTTGGCAAAGTAAGTCATTCATTCATTCATGCCTGTCACCCCAACCGGGGTATGGGCCGCCAACCACAGATCTCCATAGTCTTCTATCCTGGGCCATTCGCTCTAGCTGGTTCCAGGTATAGCCCATTTTTTTGCTATCAACCTGAAGGTTGCGTCGCCAGGTATTTCTTGGGCGGCCTCTTTTCCGCTTGCCTTGGGGGTTCCACTGCAGTGCCTGTCTGGTGATGTTGGTTGGCTGCTTGCGTAGTGTATGTCCTATCCAGCCCCACCTTCTCCTTCTAATTTCTTCCTCTGCTGGGAGTTGATGGGTCCTCTCCAAGAGGTGGATGTTACTGATGGTGTCTGGCCAGCGGATCTGGAGAATCCTTCTGAGGCAGCTATTAATGCGTCCATCTTGTCTCGCTAATGCCTAGTAGGGTCAGGTTGTTGCTCCTCATCTCTGCTGCAACCTGCGCCGTCTTTCCTGACTCGTACATGGTCCTCACGTTCCATGTGCCGATGGTAATCCTCCTGGCTGCAAGAAGGGTGATCGGCTTAGTGGCTTCCTCGCGGCTTTCACCACCCAGCGTCATGCATCTTCGAGTTGAAGACCCTTCTTTTTCTAGGCTAAAAGTCTCTGTTAACTCTATTGTTGACGTTTCTGTAGCAAGCTGATTTTTACAGGGTGGAGTTGCTAGCCCCACGCCCAACCCTCCTCCTTTACCCTGACTTGGGACAGGCAGATGGCCCCAAAGGACCTCTCTGGTGGAGTTTGGCAAAGTAAGTGTGTCTATGCAAATACGGTCTGCTCCTGAGGTCTTTTTCCCCCAGTGCATGGACAGAAGGAAAGGGAGAACACATTCAGATCCTTACTCACCTATCATATGCCTTTGGAGCAGGCGAAGGGGGGGGGAGCATAGGCGCCAACTCCGTGAGTGCTCCAGCCCTGGAGCACCCACGGGAAAAAAATGGTGGGTGCTCCAGCCAGCTCCCCCCATCGCCTACCCACCAGCGGCCCCACTGATCAGCGCCTCCCGCCCACCTTGGATCAGCTGTTCCGTGGCGTGCAGGCAGCACTGGGAGCGAGGGCGGGTGCACTTTGGGGAGGGGATGGAAATGGGCAGGGAGAGGTGGGGTGGGGGTGGAGCGGGGATAGGGTGGGGAGAGGGCTTGGGGGAAGGGGTGGAGTGGGGTGGGGCCTGGGGCAGAGCACGCCACAGCACATCAGGTCGGTGCCTCTGGGGGAAAGAGAATAAAAGGCTGTGTAGTCCAAGGGTTAGGATACCCACTCGGGAGGTGGGAGACTCATGGTCCAGTCCCCCTGCTCCAATGGATATTTATTTATCCACAGTGCAACAGCTTCTACAGGAGAGACTTAGGGACCCTCTCCCCAGCAGCCTATCCCATAGCTCAGTGGCTGGTGCACACTCCTGAGAGACCCCTCTTCATATTCCTTCTCCCCCTCAGGCAGAGAGGGAAACTGAACCTGGGTCTCCCACATTCCAGGTGAGTGCTCCACCCACCGGGCTAAAAGTTATAAGGTGGCTGCTGCCACCACCTCCAGTACTGCCCACAGCTTGAATGGGAGCCAATGTGGGAGGCAGCCTCTTAACACACTTACCGGATCAGGCCCTGTGTGTGAGCTCGATGGGCAAACACCTACCTGCCCTGGGTCACGGATTGTGCAGGGACTTAGGCGGGAGCTCGGCATCCTGACACCTCCAGTGAGGCAGCACAGCCTGTGCTCAGAGGCAAAAGCACCTAAGGAATTTTCCACCTGAAAATGTAGGTGTCTGCAGTGCTCGCGGGAGTGTTGTAGATCTCAGTGGAGCCTGAAACTGGGAGTTAGGTGTCTCATTCTGGGGTCTGGGTGTCTACGTACCTTTGTGAATCTACCCCCATGTCCACTCCTAGTAATAAACAATAGTGATTTTGAGAGGAGTGAAGGCAAACATCTAGAGCTTAATCCCACCCATTTTCACAGGCTCACACGTGTGTTAAGTCTATTAAAAAAAAGCATCTAAACCTGTTTTCCAAAGGGTAGCAGGTAAGGGAGGAGGAGGAAGTGTAGGAGAGCCGCTTCTAAGAGTGAATAACATGATGGAGCTGTTTCTGGCTTCATTACACAATCGTTATCGTTATGATTCTTTGGTTTAACTTTACATTGTGTGGTCAGAAAACAATCTTCATGCAGCCTGAAGTTCTGTCTAATCTGATTAACGATGTTTAAATTTTGCTCTTCTCCCTGCAGCTATGCCTTGTCTACATTTTCAAGTGGTTTCTCAGTTCAATGAGATGAGTTAATGAGATGTCACTGTTTCTACCACAGGCCTATATCCTAAGTTAGACAGTCTCAGTTTGGGCTTAGCTACTCCTTAACATCTAATAATTTAACAGAACATAAAAAGGTGCAAGCTGAACAGGGCTGCACAGCATTAAATCTTGAGCCTGAAGCGAGAAACCCCAGTCACCCATCTTCAAAGAAAGACTCAAGGTAGTAGAGCTACTGTACTTAGCATTTCTGCAGCACATTTTTTCAGAGAACTGACTAATCACAATTAAATGTAGGATTTAGTACTAATAACTAATACCCTATCTGCAGTCCTCAAAGGACTTTATAAACACATGTTAAACCCTCTCAATGGCTTTATGAGTAGGTAAATAGCTCCATTTTACAGATGGAGAAATTGAGGCAGAGAGACATGATCTGTCTAAGGTCACACAAGAAGTCTGTGGCAGGGCTCAGAGTCACACTAATGTTGCCTGACTGAGTCTATGTTTACCCGTAAGATGATCCTTAGGCAAATGCTCAAGCCGTTCCCTCTCAAAATAAACTACAGATGCTTAGGATGCAATCAACAACTGGATGAGAATAAAACAATGAAATTACTTTATAGATTTATAAAAAATATAATTTGATGTAAAGAATCTTCATGTTAGAAGCCACTGAATAAGTTTAAAAAAAAACATGATTTGACAGTTGTGAGACAAATGTATTTAACTTCCTAGTAATGTATAAAGACTTTATACCTGAATGCTTTTCAGTTGTAGTAAACCAGAAATGAATTTAAAGAGTCGGAAACATATACCCAACCATTACGCAAAAATACCCAACAACACTCCTATTTCTAGCTTACGGAACTTTTTCCGTAAATGCATATTTGCATAAGTCGGGTCTTGCGTAACCCGGGGAGCGTCCGTATTGTTAACAGTTCTGCTCAAAACCTCTGATCAACAAGCCCTTTAACTTTAAAGGGGCTACTGTGCCAAGTAATTTACTCCCAAAATCTGGGTACGTGGCTCCATCCAGTGTTGTTGCTCGGCGGCTGTTGAGCCAGACAGAAGGAACACAACTGACAAACCCCACATTCAGATGCTGATATCAATAGCATAGCTCACTAGTTCTCTGGTCAGCCATAGAGTCTCCAGACAAACAGGATAGGCAAGATCCACTTTTATAATATATAAAGGCAAATCCCCTCCACCCCACCCCCATGTATTGAGGACTGCATTGGAATTGCAAGCGCTCTCTTTAAGAGTAGGAGGTTCCTGGTCTTGTTTGCAGACAAAGGGCTCGGTGGCAAAGCGTGTGAAAGAGCTAGAGTAAAGCACGGTGGGCGAGTTGTGTCTCGCCACCATAGGGAGCAGCCTGTTTTCTCTGTGTGTGTGTGTTTTGGGTTCTTGCGTTGTCATTGTCAATTCTAAGAAATCAAACAGTGTTACATTGCAACCTTCCAGCAAGAGTAGTTCTGTTTCTCTCTAATTTTTCTGTGTATATGCTGGGAACATGCCCACATCCATAATTTAACATAAAAGAGCCCTTCAGACCTTCATGCACCAGAAAGCAGCAAGAAAGTGCTCACATTCAATACACTCCCCTCCCCATTTACCTACTTGTTACAAGTGACCTTTAACAGTGTCACTTTCACATCATGCAGAAAAGCCACAGAAATTTCCCTTCAAATTCTACAGAACCAGAGTCTCCCCCTTTCTGCTCTCAGTTGTGCTGAGTATGAGGCACATTATTTGCTGCTTTATTGCACCCAGACATTACCATGCGCTCCACAAAGATGCTTTTATTAAGTCTTCCAGGGTCCGAGTCAGAAAGGTCAGGCCAGAGTTGCTCTAAATGCCTCTGACTAAGATTCTGCCAGAGCAGAGGGCACCATTCACCTTGAGAATTTCCGGTTTGAAACAAATTCTGCATAAGGCACCATACAGCAGCACAGCAAGAAATCTTAGATCCTCCACACACTTGCTATGACTGGTGAGCAAGTCTATTACCATTGTTCCTTAAAGCACTGAGGACTACGCTATTGTTAGGTCCTCAGCCCTACTAAACCCAAGATGCTCCAACACTCTCTGATCTGAGACGGAAGGATGGAAGAAAGGACAGGCTTACAGTTAAAGCACTTGACTGGAGCTAGGAAATCTGAGTTCTGTTACCACAGATTTTTAAAATGGCCACTCTGTTCAGGTGCCTCAATTTCTGGTTTCCCAGCTGGAGGCATCTTGGTGTGTTTTCCGGAGGTGGGGATCATCCACAGCTGCCACTGACATTAGTGGGAGCTACTGGGTGCTCAGCACTCTTGCAAACCAAGCCACTTAGCTTCTAAATCCGTATAGACACCCAACTGTAGGCTCCTATTTTGGAAAAGCTTGGCCTAAATACACTCTCGACTCTGATTGTCTATAGCAGCAGCAGCACCTAGTGGTCAGGCAGTACATTTTACTGACTACAGTATTAAATTGTTATTTCTACAGCACCACAAAATGGGGATAATAGTATCAAACACACAAAACAGTATAGGAACATAGTGTAAGTTGTTGGTTTGTTAGCTAGTTTTCCCCTCATGTATTTCCTTCCTGTCCTCCAGACTGAATCCTGTTTTCTATCCATATTTCTAAACGCTCTAATCCCTGTGTATTCTCCTTCTTTGGTGTTCACAGCTCCTCCCAATTTGCTGTCATCTGGAACAGTTAGCGTTTCACTTCTCCCCTGTCCCATATTCCTCATGTATTAATGGACCTACTTTCTAGAACTGGTTGAATTTTTTTTTTAAACACAAAAACGGCTCTGACAAAAACAAAAGTTTCCTGTGGAAATGTCTCAGGTTTTATTGTTTTTGATAAAAAAAAATTCATTGCAGTTTTGCAAGTCCTCTCTCTCATTGGAAAAGGGGAGAAAAGCACATGACTGTGTTTTCTCATTTAAAGAAATAAACTTTTCAAGCGGAAAAAGGTCAAAAAATGGCAGGGGGAAAAACTGAAGAGAAAATTAGCTGTGAACTTTGTAAAAAGTCCTGAAAGTTTTTGAACCAAGTTTAAAGTTTTCATTCATTCAATAATATTTGCAAAAAACATTAAAATATTGACCAGCCCTGTTCCTGTCTGTGGGCTAGATCTGAAATCGATGAGAGTCGATTTCTACAAGAGTTGGGTCAGGCCCTGTCTTAAGTTTCCCTGTAGAACTTCCCAGATAAATAAGATTTGCATCCAATGCTCCTTAGTGCTTATATACACATTTGTAAAAGCCCTTCAGGTTTCCCTTGGCCTCTTTTGATTATTAATTCATTCTGCTCTTACATTTTCCCCTAAAATCCATAACAGACTGAACATATTTATGTTTGGTTTCTTCCACCCACCTTTCCTATTCCCAGGATGCAGCCTATTTACACCAAAAGATATAGAAATAAAATTACAGTAACAGAAGCGGCCACTTTATCTAAATATGACCTCCTGGATAACCCAGACTAGAGAACTTGAGATAGTAGCTCCTGCATGCAGTGCACATTATTTAGCACGATGGTCCCTCAAATTACTGTATGGGAAGTGTTTGTTATTCAGTACCCTCATCTTCATCCCCAATCCAGCTGCCAAAGGGTCCTGGGTGCAAATTCTGATCCTGGAACTGGCTGCCACAAAAGAACAAATGCTATTGGCTGTCTAACAAGTAACCCCTGGAGGAAGAGCAATGATTGTTCCAAGAAATCCCAATTCCTACAACCGGGAAGAAATGGAAAACAAAAGAAAATGGTGCTTTTAAAACTGCAACTAGGGATCATACACAAACTGCCACAGCCACATCATTAGTTGCTGGAATTAAAGGCTAGAACAAGCATGGCTGACGTTGTAGTGGGGATGGGCTCTCACTGAGCAGCTGCTGCACCCTTACAGACCCTTCCCTCACTCTCTGTCGTCCCTGCCTGACCCCAGTAGGGACGCATGTGGCAGCATATTATGGCCCCCTGCTGCTGCTCTCTCAGGAACCCTACACCGCACCCCCGGCTCACCATCCCAAGTGCCAGCCCTGATCTTGTCTGACCCAACAGCCACAGTCGAGGGCCAATTCCCTTCTCCGTCCCCACTCACCATTCAGAAAGCTGCCCCTCTTGGCTTCACAGTGCCCATTCTGCAGGGGTGGCAGCAAAGAATTCCAGGACAGAGACGGGGAGGGGAAGGTCACCACAGCAACTTGAATGGGGTTGCAGGTATGAAGGAGACAGACAGGATTTTTGTGTTCACAGGCGGGTGGGGGGGAGGGGGTTTGGGGACAGGGAACCCGGTCACAGGTAGTTCAACGCTGTCACGTTGTCAGTCTGTCTGTCTGTTCTGCGACAACTTCCCTCTTTTCTCCAGCCCCGTGACACTCTGACTGACTGCCAGGCGGTTTCCCCCTCATGTGGCTCTGCCAGAAGCATCCTCCTTTGCTCCTCCAGGCCCCTGTGAGGTCTTGGACTAAGCAGACAAGGCCTGGGGGGACTGAAGCAGAGACTTGCCATGCAGCCACATGGTCACTGTTAGAATATACCCATAAGTGGGACATAACCACACTGTTAACTTGTGACGTTGCTAACAGGAGGTCGGTGTTCACATGCTCAGCAGCTTCCAGTATTTCCTCTGGTTAGTCACAGGGCTGCCCTAAGAGTGACTTGCTCCTTGACTGCCAGGTTTTAAATTATCCTGCTATTATGTGAGGGGGAACATAACCCCCGTCAGAGGCTGCTGCACCGGCTCCATTGGAAAGCAGCTGGTCACTACTATTTCTTGCACTATATGCAGATGTTTCACCAAACACTGACTCTTCCAGGTCACCCTCAGTGTCCCCGCTGGCATCGGATGGTTCTGGGGGTCGGCTGGGCTGGGAACATCGTCCTGCTGGGAGCTGTGGTAGCGATGGGCGTGTGCGGTGAGTAACTCAAGGCTAGTTATTCACTTGTGAGAAATGCTGCACCCCGAGATTTCCTCTTCCCCCACATTTCCACAAAGACTCTTTCTTGTTCATAGAATCTGGGAAATGTAGGGCTGGCAGGGGCCTCACGGGGTCGTCTAGTCCAGCCCCCTGCACTGAGTCAGGGTTATCGATTCCAACACATTTGTGAATAAAATCATGGACGCTTCATCATTCCAAAGCAGAGCAAAATATTCCATGAACAATGGGTAGCTAAGAGCTTGATACATGAACCCCAGTGATCCAGCTATGGCAACTCTTCTGTTAAGCGTGCAGGGAAAAGGGAAGGCATCTTACAATGTGCAACAAATGAGAGTTTCTGTCTTGTTCTCTCTCTTTCCTACTCTACATTTGTCACAGCATGTGCACGTGTTTGTTTTGCACACACACACTCTCAGTCTCAGGTTGCGAACTCGGAATAGTTAACTCTGGTTCACAATCATGCTCTTTCCTTCCTGTCAAAAGGAAATTTTAAGAGCCTGGGGAATGACGGTGCCGATGAGAGAACCAGCTACGGCTATAACTGCAGCACTGAGCTGAAGGATTTTCCATTCTGCTTCAAACAGTTTCTATGTGAACCTCCATCCAGCAACTCAAGAGGTAACTTCTGCTCCTTTGCTCTCTCAGTTGTTTCCCCATAGTTCAGTGACACCTAGTGGTCACTTGGGGTAATCTCAGTGTGTACTGTACAAAATGCACTTCGGATCCTACTTGTGTAAAAAGAAAGAGGAGTCTAGTGGCACCTTAAAGACTAACAGATTTATTTGGGCATAAGCTTTCATGGGTAAAAAACCTCACTTGTGTAGATCCTTTTGTCCCAAAGGGCTTTAGAAACTAATTATAATGTGAAGCTGGTAGGGAACCCTAATACAGGCATCACTTACACTTTCCACTGGAAAAATTTCTTCTGACTTTTTAAAGAAGCTCTTGCACTTTATATTCGCAGCAGACTTTGAAAATTCAGCATGGGGAGAGTCCTCAGGCTGGAGAAGGGCCTTTTCTTTGTTTCAAGAAATTTCACTTAGACTCTGCTGAGCTGTGAACTTGGGAACAACCACCATTTCCACTTTGATGGGCAAGACTATTGTCATTTTACAGACAAGCTGACTTGGTTTCTCCCCTCCCAATTCTATCATATTGTCTGTGTAGGTACATTCTTTTCCTGGTCTTTCAGTTTCTTTATGTTTGTGCAATAAAAGTCAATGTTTCGAGAATTAAATACTCAAACCTTACTACAGCAGAGCCAGCGCTCTGCTGTAATTTCCTTTGTTACAACTAACTGCTTGATCCAGAAAACACTTACTACTATGTACAGGGTTGCTTCAGACCCTACCCTTGAAATGAAAGCTAACTTTGCTGGAGCTCGGCAGAATGTGTTGGAGAGAAGCTTGCAGGGTCTAGTGATGGGCTCAAGGGTGCGGGGGAAGGCGGAGGAGTTGGGTGTCGCTTGTGTTCAGAGCCCAAACTTCCTGTGGTTTCTTCTCATGAGCAGGGGACAGTGCTGCTGCTGGAGGTGAGCCCTGAGCTGCAGAGCCTGAGGGTCAGTTGGTAGCTGGCTTATTTCCCGCCTCTGAGTATTTGCTGAACAGAATTCAAACCCAGGATGAGCCTGGCCAATGGAGGATGAAGAGGGGTACATGGTATGCAACCGTCATCAGAAGATGACAAGATCAGACCGGCCGTGTCAATCTGCGACCCAAGGTAAGTGACTTACTGTCTCCCTGTGGTATCTGTTACTGACTGTGCCTTTACATGTTACCTGGCAGGGAGGGGACGACTGAAAACATCTCATGTGTGTGGAAATTCTGTATGTGCCATTGTGATACTCTGGTGATGGCGCAGATAACTGCAGAGGGCGGTGGATAGAGAAGACGTAGTGAGTGTGGGAGTACGTACGGGAGGAGAGAGCTTGTACAGAAAGGATGGTCTCTGCCTTAACTAGAGCAGGACCAGACTCTTGGCACATGCAATAAATAGGATTTGGGTGATTATTTAAGGTAGGAGCTGGGGAAAAGCTAACAGATGCTGAGGAGCCTGCTAATGTCAGACATGTTAGTAATACCAAAATGCAGGATCCAGTAAAGGATAAGACATAAATTACCCTGTCCATCCTCCTGTTCAGCTGGATGGCTGGACAGGAGGATGGACAGAGTAAGACACAAAAGTAAATTCGGAAAAAGGGCATCAAAGGAGTTAAATAAACATAGGCAGATGATCAAAAATATGTGTATCTACAAATGCCAGAAGAGTGAAAGCAACAAACAAGTGAATTGAAATGGACACTGATAGAAGACCTGATATAGTAGGTGGTAGAATTCTCCAAATCAATGGGTTACTGTAGCACCTGACTATGAATTGTACAGGAAGAACAGATTACATTTGGGAGTTACATTGTGCCTGTATAATCTGCCTGGTTACAAATCCCACGTCCTCAGAATTCAGATCCACTAATATGCATACTACTGGACCAGTTGATGAGGTCCCTCACAAGAAGTCAGTAAGGAAAATAAGGACTTGTCTACATGGGTAAACTGACCAGGACAGTGAGTTTAAAAGTGATTTTATTCCAGAATAATGACTCCTCTTTGAAAGTGCACTAATTATTCTGGGAGAAAGAGATTTTTAATCAGAATAGAGTGTCCACATGGAGAGCTATTTGGGAATAACCATCCGGTCAATTTCCCTGTGTAGGCACGTCCTAAGTATTCATGGGGTGACTGGTAAAGTACTAGCCTAGAACAGAAACTGGCTAAGAGACAGGAAACAAGTAGCAGGACTTAATGGCCAGTTTCATCGCGACAAAAGGTTGGCAGGGAGCTGCCACAAGGTTCTGCCCTAGGCCTGATGGTTAATATATTCATGATCTGGAAAGGAGGCTGCAAAGCTGGGGGATGTCAAGGGATTGGTTAGGTCTGTCGGGATCGGAGAAAACTGTGAGGGACGTCAGACACCACCACGGTGGGTGAAAGAGCAACAGGCTGGAAAATGAAATTCTGATGTTGACAAAAGCAAAGTAATGCACAGCGGAAACACTGATCTGAGCATCTCCTGCACCTCGCTGAGTTCTAGATTTACTGTATCAGCTCAGGGGAAATCTGTGCTCAAACTATACACCTGAGCTGCTGCTTCTCTCCCCTGTGAGTTCTGTAATATACAGAACTTCAGAGCCTTGCCCGTGTCTCCCATCTATAATTAGGTCCCCTGGCTTCAATTCTCCCACAGAAGCATCTCCCCCGATCTAGACAATCTGACATAACTGTGCGTTTCATTGTCACCTTCTGGAATTAGGGCCAGGAGGGCACAGGCTGGGGTAGCTGAGGCATAAGGGCCCAGTCCTGCATTTCTTGTGATGGGAGCTCTGGGCACTCAGGAAGTACAGGAGTGGGCTCCAAGCTTGTTTAAAGCTGCCAGACAAGGCTTGGAACTAGCGGGGGTGGCAGAATCGTAGAGTACATCTAAGGTGTGATTTCAGCGTGGGCCGACATATCCGCAGTAGCTCTAATCGAGCCAGTGCACTAAAAGGAGCAGCGTAACTGGGGCAGTGCAAATGGCAGGTCGGGCTGGCTGCCCAAGTACGATGCCATCCGAGATGCTGGGTACAGGCTTCAGCAGCTAGCCCCTCCCACCGTTTGCACCACTGCAGCTCCACTGTTATATTTCGTGCGCTAACTCAAGCAGTGCTAGCATGGGTACGTCTACATGGGCTGGAATTACTCCATCCAGCTCCAGTGTAGACAGATCCTTAGACCTTGAACAGGGTTTAACGGTGTGATGTCAGATCACGTCAGCTGGCTCAGTCCAACTAACACCGTCCAAACCTCTCGGCCAGACAAGGCCAGGTGTACAGCAGCACGTGCGCTATACATGAATCAAGTGAAAGCTAGAGCAGGAGCCTCCGCTTTAATCTGACCAGTGTCGAGTGTACGTGCTTATGCTGGACTTCCAGAGTGTGATCGCTAGCGCCTGGTGCTGCTCCTTTACATCCCAGACAAGGCTTGGGGGGACTGAAGCACAGACTTGCCATGCAGCCACATGGTCACTGTTAGAATATACCCGTAAGTGGGACAAAACCACACTGTTAACTTGTGACATTGCTAACAGGAGGTCGGTGTTCACATGCTCATCAAGTTCCAGTATTTCATAGAATCATAGATTATTAGGGTTGGAAGGGACCTCAGGAGATCATCTAGTCCAACCCCCTTCTCAAAGTAGGACCAATCCCCAAATGGCCCCCTCGAGGATTGAACTCACAACCCTGGGTTTAGCTATTTCATCTGCTTAGTCTCAGGGCTGCCCTAAGAGTGACTTGCTCCTTGACTGACAGGTTCAAAATTATCCTGCTATTATGTGAGGGGGAACATAACCCCCGTCGGAGGCTGCTGCACCGGCTCCATTGGAAAGCAGCTGGTCACTACTATTTCTTGCACTATATGCAGATGCTTCACCAAACACTGACTCTTCCAGGTCACCCTCAGTGTCCCCGCTGGCATCGGATGGCTCTGGGGGTCGGCTGGGCTGGGAACATCGTCCTGCTGGGAGCTGTGGTAGCGATGGGCGTGTGGGGTGAGTAACTCAAGGCTAGTTATTCACTTGTGTGTAACGCTGCACCCCGAGATTTCCTCTTCCCCCACATTTCCACGGAGACTCTTTCTTGTTCCTAGAATCTGGGAAATGTAGGGCTGCAAGGGGCCTCACGGGGTCGTCTAGTCCAGCCCCCTGCACTGAGTCAGGGTTATCGATTCCAACACATTTGTGAATAAAATCATGGACGCTTCATCATTCCAAAGCAGAGCAAAATATTCCATGAACAATGTGTAGCTAAGAGCTGGATACATGAACCCCTGTGATCCAGCTATGGCAACTCCTCTGTTAAGCGTGCAGGGAAAAGGGAAGGCATCTTACAATGTGCAACGAATGAGAGTTTCTGTCTTGTTCTTTCTCTTTCCCTACTCTAAACTTGTCACCGCATGTGCACGTGTTTGTTTTGCACACACACACTCTCAGTCTCAGGTTGCGAACTCGGAATAGTTAACTCTGGTTCACAATCATGCTCTTTCCTTCCTGTCAAAAGGAAATTTTAAGGGCCTGGGGAATGACGGTGCCAATGAGAGACCCAGCTACGGCTATAACTGCAGCACTGAGCGGAAGGATTTTCCATTCTGCTTCAAACAGTTTCTATGTGAACCTCCATCCAGCAACTCAAGAGGTAACTTCTGCTCCTTTGCTCTCTCAGCTGCTTCCCCGTAGTTCAGTGACACCTAGTGGTCACTTGGGGTAACGCTCAGTGTGTACAGTACAAACTGCATTAAGTATCCTACTTGAGTAGATCCTTTCGTCCCAAAGGGCTTTAGAAACTAATTATAGTGTGTAGCTGGTAGGGAACCTAAATACAGGCATCACTTACACTTTCCACTGGAAAAATTTCTTCTGACTTTTTAAAGAAGCTCTTGCACCTTATAGTTCACAGCAGACCTTTGAAAATTCAGCACGGGGAGAGTCCTCAGGCTGGAGAAGGGACTTTTCTTTGTTTGAAGAAATTTCACTTAGGCTCTGCTGAGATGTGAACTTTGGAAATGGTGGTGGTGAGGAAAGCTTGGTCACATGTTAAAATAATAACAGCATGAGCCTTCTAAAGTACTGGGCTCACCCTGTGTCTGGACACACACTGCACTGGGAGCTGGCAGAGCAGCTGTAGCTGGGAAGGTGAGAGCTGGGCCAGGCTCCCCACAGCCCAGCACCTGGCCATGTAGCTTTTGCCCCATAAGCTTCCCCCAGAGACAGGGCGAGAGCTGAGATGGGAACCTTCTGACAGCCTCCGAACCCAACAACCCCTTCCCCCACATCGCAGCCTTTTCCTACCAGCAGCTAACGCAGTATACCTGTGGCTGAAGGGACCGAGTCTGTGCTGACGGTTCACGGTTCACGGTTCAGACCCTTGTGATGATTCATGCTGGGCATGTTGCTCCAGTTGAACATCATAGAATTATTGTTCTTTTATTTTTAAACTAGGAAATTCCATTCAAATAATGTTTAGGAGGCAAAATCAAGCCCTTGGAAGTCAGGAAATGACAGATTTATGGTGCATGGATAGTTGGGCCTCTTTGTGCATATGCATTAATAGACAATCTTTAATTACATGATCACATACTATTGTTTTCTCAACAGGGCCTTGCCTCATTCAGTGCACAAGATGGACCCACAAGGGGCAGAATTAAGGTTGCACGGGCAACTAGAAATCTGGCATTTCCTAACTTTTGAGTGCTTGCCTTTGCATGCTTAAAGTTCTTTCAGTGTTATCTACAGAGGGCTGGTCTACACTATGGGGGGAAATCGATCTAAGATACGCAACTTCAGCTACGTGAATAACGTAGCTGAAGTCGAAGTATCTTAAATCGAATTACCTACCATCCTCACTGCGCGGGATCGATGTCCGCGGCTCCCCATGTCGACTCCACTACCGCCGTTCGGGTTGGTGGAGTTCCGGAGTCGACAGGAGCGTGTTCAGGGATCGATATATCGTGTCTAGATGAGACGCGATATATCGATCCCAGAGAAATCGATTGCTACCCGCCAATACGGCGGGTAGTGAAAACATACCCTGTACAGTCATGGAGCCACAGGATCTGTGCCACGCCCCAGCTTTTTTGAACAGGCTCTTGGAGGACCCCTTTGGCATGCCAGACTTTCCTTAAGGGTAGGCTACCTGGTTTCCACACCTCCACAGTTAAGTCTCTAGACTCCAGCAGTTCTGGTGCCCGGTTAGTCCAACTGAGATAGACTCCAGGTCAGGGACTTGTACGTTCTTCAGGGACTAACGCACCTCAGCAAGTATCTGCAGTGACACCAGGCAGCCTGTTTAAACCAGAGTAGGGTTTACCCAGTCAACCAACGCAGCACTGGGAAGTCCTTAGGTTAGCACAGAGCAGCTGAGGTTATGCCACAGTCCATGTAGCATTTAATTTCAGAAAGGGGAACTAAACAAAAATGAGGAGGTTAGTGAAACAGAAATTAAAAGGTACAGCACCAAAAGTAAAATCCCTGCAAGCTGCGTGAAAACTTTTTAAAGACACCATAATAGAGGCTCAACTTAAATGTATACCCCAGTTGAAAAAAACATAGTAAGAGAACCAAAAAAGAGCCACCGTGGCTAAACAACAAAGTAAAAGACGCAGTGAGAGGCAAAAAGGCATCCTTTAAAAAGTGGAAGATAAATCCTAATGAGGAAAATAGAAAAGGAGCATAAACTCCGGCAAATGAAGTATAAAAATATAATTAGAAAGACCAAAAAAGAATTTGAAGAACAGCTAGCCAAAGACTCCAAAAGTAATAGCAAAAAAATGTTTAAATACATCAGAAGCAGGAAGCCGGCTAAACAACCATTGGGGCCACTGTACAATTGAGATGCTAAAGGAGCACTCAAGGACAATAAGGCCATTGCAGAGAAACTAAATGAATTCTTTGCATCAGTCTTCACTGTTGAGGATGTGAGGGAGATTCCCAAACCTGGGCCATTCTTTTTGGGTGACAGATCTGAGGAACTGTCCCAAATTGAGGTGTCATTAGAGGAGGTTTTGGAACAAACTGATAAACTAAACAGTAATAAGTCTCCAGGACCAGATGGTATTCACCCAAGAGTTCTGAAGGAACTCAAATGTGAAATTGCAGAACTAACTGTAATCTGTAACCTGTCATTTAAATCAGATTTTGTACCAAATGACTGGAGGATAGCTAATGTGACACCCGTTTTTTAAAAGGACTCCAGAGGTGACCCTGGCAACTACAGGCCAGCAAGCCTCACTTCAGCACCGGGCAAATTTGCTGAAACTATCATAAAGAACAAAATTATCAGACACATAAATTAACATAGTTTGTTGGGAAATAGCCAACATGGTTTTTGTAAAGGGAAATCATGCCTCACCAATCTACTAGAGTTCAGATGTTCTGCCTACCCGGTGTTAGGTGTTCAGTCCTTGGGGCTCCCATTGTTTTTCTGGATCCTCCATTGATATGTGTTGGTTTCAGTCCTTTAATGACCCATTCATGTCACCCAATACCACGTCTCCTGCTCTGTCCCAAGAGCAGATTTCACCCTTCTGCAACCACTAGGCAGCAATGCCAAGTATTGAGAGAAACAGAGACACAAAAAGTATTACGGAAAATTCCCGCTTGGTCACAACATCCACCAACTGGAGAGCAACCGTCTCTAAGGCGAAACTCTAAGTGGCTGTCAAACTGTGCACAGCAACACTGCCCAATAGCTAAGGGGAGAAAGTGAAGGAGAATCGCAACTGAGCATGATCTGCATTAGCCGCTACTATTCCAGGACTGGAGTGCTCACATCCTCGCCCATACCCCTCACTCCTGGCTGCAGCGCCTCCTGATGACTGAATATTGCACCTGTCCCCAAGCAAAAATAAGGGTATTAGCTCTAGCTGCACCAAGGCTCTGTGATTGACTGGGATGAAGTTCAGCACATGTCAAAAATTCTGCTCCATTACATGTTTCCATTTTCACTTCCAGAAGCATCAGGGTGCAAGCTCTGCCCCCCAAACTGGCTGCTGCACAGGAACAAGTGCTACTGGGTGTCTAAAGAAAAAACTCCTTGGAACAAGAGCCGCGACGACTGTTCAAAGAGGAGTGCTCGACTGTTAACGATTCGAGATCAGGATGAGATGGTAAATAAAACTGTTTGGGGAGATGAGCATCATTAGTGATAATTAATACACAAAACTGCTGTTGTGTGTCAGTTAAGGTTACTCTATACACAAGGCACCTACACAAGCTAAAAAGCAAAGGACTTAAAAAATTAAATACATACCCTATGCTCTACAACCTGGCAGTGGACACTTCACCAGTAACACAACATGGACCACAAAGAACGTACCACAACCTTAACTCTGTCCCAGCAGGGACAGAGGCTAAGTGACTGGCCCAAGGTCACACAGGAGTCTGGGCTGGAAAGGGGAATAAAATCCAGCTGTCGTGAGTCTCTGGCTAACACCTGAACCACTATAACCTCCAGTCTCCCTGTCAGTTTATTGTTCCATGTCATTTACAGGCCTTCATACAAACTACTTCCAAAGATACAAACCAGATCTGGCTTGGACTCACCATTACATTCCCTGCAAGGAAAAGGATTTGGGTGGACGGCTCCCTGTTAAATCAAACACTGTGAGTGTTGTTATCCTTGGAGTCCATGTAAGATGCCCAGCATGTTGCTTTCCAGCATTGCTGTGAGCAGAGGCTACTTATGGGCGCAATGGATGTTCAGTGCTAGGCACAGTCCTCTGCACAGAGAGGTGATCAGTCCTAAACCTCAAGAGATGATTTACATCAACAGTGCAGCTAATCCTGAGGGTTGGATTTGTAATGTGAATAAGTCGTGTCTACTTCTGGAAAACACCAGCCAGCAGCTTCTACAGGATCATGTGCTGGGAAGTCTTATCAACCAGGGCACTGTAGGAACAATTCAGGTGTTAAGGAAGAAATTCAAGAGGTGTCAGAATGAGGAAAAGCTGCTATAAATCTTGTTCAAAAACTAAACAGTGATTTTATTTCTTTTGTTTCCCAGGTTCAACGTAGTGGATCCTGCTGAAGGGAACAGCTGCGGGGTGATAAAAGCAGATCAGATTCATTTTGAAACCTGCAGTGCTGTATCGAAATGGATTTGTGAAAAAGACGCTCTTCTGATATAGACAGTGACATTAGTGCTCTGCACTTGTGTGTGCAAAGGACAAATCCTCTGTAGTGTCAGTCTGTCACGTGAATGATGAATAGCGTAGGTGAGCTTCAAAGGGAAAAAATGGACTTACGCCCTTTCCCCTTCCCTGCTTTTATAAGGTGGATAGAAATGTCCCCGAAGCCTTTTCTTGCATTTGAAATTCAGGTCCTGTCTGGGCTGGATGATTATAGTGAAGGGAGAACCAGTGAAAAGACATCACAAGTAGAGCTAGGGGGAAATTTTCCAATATATAGTTTATTTGCCAAAAAAGGCAGTTTGGTGCCGAACAAGACTATTCACAAACTGGTGTTGACTTCACTGAATAGTTTCAGCCAAAATAAAAACAAATAAATAAAATTCAGGGTAGGTCTCACAAGAGGACTGGAGGAGGAGACAGCAGCTAACTCCACCCAACAGCCAAGTGGTTAGTGCGCTAGGTTTGAATCCCTGCTCTGGAACAGTGCGAATAGATGAACCATACACATCTAGAGGTGGTTGTGCTATTTTAAGAATCCACTCCTAGGAAAGAGCTCAACGTACCTAAGAATCAGGTCTGAGTACGACAAATATATTTCAGAGCAAGGTTACACAGTGAAGATCACGCACCTTCAAGAATCTAAAATGCTGCAGAGAAGGCACATAACTCAAGCAGCAACAATCTACCCTCTGAAATTTGGAATAATTAGCGTTTGTTTAATTAGCAGCCTGGACAGGGTGACCAGATGTCCTGATTTTATAGCGACAGTCCCGATTTTTGGGTCTTTTTCTTATATAGGCTCCTATTGCCCCCAACCCCGTCCCGATTTTTCACACTTGCTGTCTGGTCACGCTACAGCCTGGATTTTCCAGGACTGCACATTTTTGCACTGCAGTTTCTTTATAAAAGACACATACGAAAATATTTTACATTCAAAAGTGCCTTAAAGAAATCTATCCCTGAAGTGCAGCCTGCGGATGTGAAAATCAGCTGTCAGTGACCGGGGCAGCACAAAAGTTGAGGCAGGGAGGGGAAAGAGAGGCGCCTCCTAAAAAAAAATAAATGCATGTCAAGCGGTCTCTAGGGCCACATTTTCACAAAAGGAAGCTCCCAGGCACAAATTCGGAGGCTGGGTTTGCATGAAGACACCCACAGTCTGTATCTCCCAGGGCAGCACAGCTGCATTGCTGGCTGTAGCTAGCAGAGGTGGACAGAGCTTGGAAGGGCCAACATCACGTGGAAACCAACACAGAGGGCCCAAGGCCCAAGCCAACCTATGGCACCCAAGGGGTTGCAGGGAGGCTGTCTGCAGAAAGGCAGGTGTTGCAGTTTGTGGATACAGCAAGGAGCCATGACCCAGTCTGATCGGTGCAAACCCCGGAAAGGCAAGAAATCATGAAAGGCACCAGGGAGCAACTGGAGCTAATGGCATGAATTGAGCAAGGGGGGAAATTTCAGGCTGGGGTTGAGGAAAGGATCCTGAGCCATGAGGTGGTCTGAGAATCTGGGACATTGCAACCCCTTGCAGTGTTTTTGGGGACCAGTGTGTTAAATGTATGAATGGCTTCTGCAAGCTTGTGTACTGCTCTATGGGGAGGGCGACCACAGCTTCTCAGGAGCTACAAACAGTGGGGGTCGATTGAGGTGAGTCACTAAACAACTCCAGCGAGGTACCACCCTGTGACAGCATGTCCCCCCTGTATTCACACACTACTCTCTATTTTAATAATCTTTTCCCAAAAACATACCTTGTAAGGCATTGTTTGAAAGCTAATAACTTGCTGGTCAATAATATCACCATGAAATGTGTTTTGTAACATTATATATGTAACCCTTCTGCCGTCAGACTTGGCAGCCACAAGGGCCGGGTTCAGTGTCTAGGGGTTCCCTTTCAACAAGAGACTTGAACCCCCACTCACTGACCTGGACAATACACACCAGCCCCAGGTGCCTCTAAGAGGCAATATTTCCCCTCTCACAAGCACAGAGTCTGAGTGTAGCAAAAACTTTTAATAAAAGGAGGGAGGTAACTCAGCATTAATTTGGGAAAACACCACAACTAGGGCTCATAAACATAAACCATGAGCAAAAGGCCCACCCCCAAGTTAGTTGGGCAGTGTCCTTTTCCCCTCAGGTTCTTAAGTCCAGCAACCCAAGAGTCCCTTTCATGTGCCCGACCCTTCTCTGCACCCCACTCACGGTTGCTGTCCTTGGCCAGTGCAGCCCCAGAGTTCACAGGTTCATCCGCAGAGTTCACCTCCCACTCTGTGTGGAAGGCAGGGGCGGGGGTAAGGAGGCATCTTACATGCTGCTGCTCGGGCACTCACTCGTCGCCCAAACAGCCGATTGCCGTGCCTCTCTGCGGGACTCTGCTCTGGCCCTCTCCACCAGCCACCCTGCTGGCCACTTGCCACACCTCTCTGACAGCCGCCTTGCTGGCCACTTGTCGCACCTCTTCATCAGCCTCCCTGCCAGCCACCCTGGTGGCCACTTGCTGTGCTTCTCCGCCAGCCACCAGCCAAGATGTTTTCAGAGCCCCCTACTTAATACAGCTCCCAGTGATTTCACCTGTTAGTAGGGGAGTCTCACTGCTGGTGCACACTGGGCACTCTCTTGCAATAGAGACACTATCTCAAAATATGTCTCATACTCAGACCTAGGTATCAGTGATTTCAGTTCTACAGCATGCAACAAGACTCTTCATGGAGTCTAAAATAGTTTTTCATTATACCATGGAGAAAGAAAGGGTCAAATGGTGTCTGGGACCCTTAAACAGGGCCCACATCCCCAGGTACAAACATCTATCCCCCCTCTATCTATTCACTAGATTTTGGAACCCATGTCCCCTGCCTACCAAGTGCTGTTTAGTCAAGGAAATGCCAAGCACAGTTCTACTACCCTTGATTCACACAGCAAGGATAACAACCCTTTATTACTCCTGCCCCAATAACAAGGAGACTGGGGATCCCACACCAGCCAAAAATGACCATTTGGGCAAGCAGTTCCATCATGCTGAGCACCTAGGCAGGGTGGGTGTGCCCCTGCAAACCAGATCAGCTCCTGAAGTCCTTTTCCACAGCTCACCACTAGATGTCAGGGGAGAGCTCATTCAGACTCTGCTTACATCTGTAAAGTTATGGTTTAAGAACATGATATAAACAACATAGCATTAAATCAGGAAAACACCTCAACTAGAGTTCATAGACCAAACCAGGAGCAAAGACCCACCCCAGGAAATTGGGCCGCGTCCTTTTCCCTGGGCTCTTGAGTCCAGCAACCCCCTAATCACCCCAAGACTCCAAAGTCCAATACCCCAAATGTCCCAAGAGTCCAGCAACCCAAAAATCACCCACAGTCCCAAAAGTCCCGCAACCCAAAAGTTTCTGACCTGGGTCAGTGCAGCCCCAGAGTTCAAGAGTCTATCTGCAGGGTTTCCCGCCCCCACCCCCATCCTGGGTAGAAAGGGGCACCTTATGTGGTCCGCTGCCGACTGCCCTGCCTCTCCCGTGGGGTTCTGCTTTCGCCTTCACAACAAACTGCTCTGCTCTACCAGCCACTCCACTCTGCTCCTCCAACCGTCCCCACAAACTGCTCCGCTCTGCTCCACCAGCCATCCCGTGATCTGCTCCAGGCGTCCCCGCAAACTGCTCAGCTCCACTCGCTCCGTGGGCTGCTCCAACCATCCCACAAACTGCTCCGCTCTGCCAGCTGCTCTGCTCCACAATATAGCTTCAGGCTCCCCCACTAGTTAGCACAGCACTCAATTATCTCAGCTCAGTAATTTTAGCTCTTTAGTGATTTCAGCTCATAGTAGAGGAGCCCCAATGCTGGTACACCATTAGCTCAAAGTGAGTTCAGCTCAGTAACCTGTAACTAGATTCCTAAGGGAATCAAAAATCAGCTGATATTCAACAGTGGAGACAATAGGTGCTTCTGGCTCACACACATGGCCCACATCACCAGGTACAGATACCTGTCTCCAACCTCTCTCAATTCACTGGGTACCTGTCCCTTGTCTAGCGAGTGCTACTTAGTTGATGGTGAGACCCTCTGTCATAAAACAGTTTCATAGTTCCTCAGTCACATAATCAGGATGCCAACACTTTATTCCTCCTGCCCCAATAACAAAGAAATTGGGGATCCCACAACTGTCAAAGTAACCATTTTAGGCTGCCGTGGGCTATGCTAGGCGGGGTGGGTGTGCCTATGCAAACACAATCAACCCCTGAAATTCTTTTCCACACTCGCAATAATTCACCACCAGATGTCAGGGTAGAGCTCATCCTGACTCTGCTTACACTGGTATTAAAGGTGCTTATGTATGTGCTGCTGTGTGGAATTTGGGGGACACTTTAGGATATTATGAATATCGATATTGTAGAACGGCAATGAGTTATGCCAGATATGCCATATAAGATATCTGCAAGAATGTTATAATCTGCCAAATATGATAATCTATTTTATATGTTTGTATCACCTTTGTATTTTGGGTTATGGATATGTATGTATATATTACAAAACTTGTGCTATGCTACTGGGTGACACCCTCAGACAGTTTGATAATGCACTGCCTAGCCTGCTTGATGGCCCATCAAAGACCAACAGCTATTCAATTGACCCATTGAGAGAAGGCAGATATACCTTCTGACTCAGCAAGGCTTTTACGGGCATGCCTGTGGACAGGACTCTAAGGCTTCCAAGCTATGTGCTGGGCAGCTTGTGTTTGGGACAAAGGAAGTAGAGGCCACATGACAAAAGGAATATAAAAGGCAGCTGCATCTTCTCCATCTTGTCTTCATTCCTGCTTCTTACCTCTTTGAAACTGTTTAAACCAGAGTAGGGTTTGAAACTTGAAACTTTGTACAAATGAAGCTCTGAACAAAGGACTGAATGACCCATCTAAGCCGTGGATGTGTTCCAGAGGGACTTTCAAGCCAGCAAACTTACCAGTACTGCTAGGCACCTGATGAACTTTGAAGTTTTTGTATGTATGTGGCTGTTTGACCATTTCACATCTCTCTTCTTGTTCTTTCTTTTTTCTTTATAGCAAATCTTTAGTTTTAGACACTAAAGAATTGGCTGGCAGCGTGGTATTTTGGGTAAGATCCAAACCTATACTGACCTGGTAATGTGGCTGGCCCTTTGGGGTCAGAAGAAAATTTTGTATATGTGAGTAGTTTTAAACTAACTTCTCACTGTACTGTACCAAGGTGCTGATTGGGAGCCAGAGAACTGGAGTGCAAAAAAGGGGGCTGTATGATTTCTCTTTTGCTTCTTCATAACCAGTGTGGGGGATCAGAAGCACAGTTTGTGACTGGTTGAGGAGTTTAACTTCAGTGTTACCCACCAGTCTTGGGAGGATCTGCTCTCCCTTTTTCAGCCTGACCCGACCTTGACATTGCCAGTGAGGGCTGCCCCAGGTCACAATGCACATATAGGTTATTCTTGTACAGGAAGGGCAATAAGCTATGCCATTGTGAGGCACCTTTTTTCTGGTAATGCTGCATCCACACTAGGGTTATACTGGTATAACTATATTGGTTAAAAAAAAACATACCCCAAACTGAAAGAGTTATACTGATACAAAAACGGTGCAGAACAGGCCTTATTATGGGACACTGATGCATTTATGAAAATCCCTCCCCTAATTGGTACTATGTGCTTTGAAAAATGTTAAGTGCAAAGTGCAATAATTATTCTATCTTGGATCCCACCTGAGGTGGGCAGCTGGTGTTTCTTCTCTGCAGCTGGAGATGTGTGATCACCTTCAGCCTGCACCTTCTGTTTTGGGTTTTGTCTTCCAGCAAAAGATTAGACGATAAGATAAGTGATAGCCACACCTGTCCTGAGATGCTCCAAGATAGGGCATAGGCCCACAGCAGAGATGATGACACCTCCTCAGGGGTCTGCAGTGAGAAACCACACAGGAAGCTTAGAGACATGCAGAGACACAAACAGAAGGGCAATAATTCAAGTGTTTATTAGACTGGACACCTCCTAACTTTAAGATGAGGAAGATGATATTGTGTGGACAGAAAACAAAAAATGAAGAATCATAGATGCAGGCCATGTGCTGAAAGAAACTATGGCCCCATCTTTTACTCACTTTTAAATGTGCAGTAGTGACCCACCCTTACACAGCAGCATGTTGAACCCCACCAGTGGCTGCACCACAGAAGTTTGAGTCCATCACCTGTAAACTGGCAGAGAAGGTTCTTTTAGCTCAGGCAATAGCAGCTCATGTGTTTCGATCAAGAAGTTGTAGGTTCAGTTCCTCCTGTCAACAAGCCATCCGGAAGTGTTGTTTTATAATTAAAAGCCAGATCTATGTGTACAGCCATTTTGTGCATTGTATATTTGTCAATAACTGCAAAAGCCTTTTGCATAGTGTGTATTTCTTGTGCATAAATAGTTGCATATAAAAAAAGTAAGTTTAGAAGTTCAAAATAGTAGCTCTACATTTATTTTTCTATGAGTTTTATCTGAATATTTATTGCAGGTCCAGGCCTTCTGGTCTATTGTTTCATCTGCCACCGAAATGCAGCTGTTCTGAGATGAACCAAATCTGCTGTTTAACATCAACGCTTTAGAACAAGAACTAAGGCCTTGGCTACACTTGTGAGTTAGAGCACATTAAATCAGCCCCGGGTGCCCTAACTCCTGAGGTGTCCACGCTGGCAAGGCACGTAGAGCACCTCACGGCTGGAGCGCTCCTGGTAATCCACCTCCATGAGAAGCATAACTCTTGCTGCACCCCAGCTGGAGCACCGCAGTGCCAGTGTGGACACCCTGGTCTATTAATGAGCTCTGATCGTCCTCCATGAAGTGTCCCACAATGCCTGTTCTAGCCACTCTGGTCATCACTTTGAACTCTACTGGACTGCTGTCAGGTGACCGACCATCAGACCCGCCCTTTAAATTCTCTGGGAATTTTGAAATTCCCCTTCCTATTTGCTCAGCAAGGCGTGGAGTGCTCTCAGTGCACCTTTTCAGGTGACCATAGCTCCACGCACCAGGCGATCCCCAGCATGGAGCAATGGCAAGGTGCTGGACCTCATCAGTGTTTGGGGGAAGGAAGCTGTCCAGTCCCAGCTGCGCTCCAGCCGTAGAAATTACAATACCTTTGGGCAGATATCAAGGACCATGATAGAAAGGGGCCATGACCAGGACACAGTGTAGTGCAAGGTTAAAGTGAAGGAGCCATGGAATGCCTACCGCAAAACGTGGGAGGTAAACCGCCACTCCAGTGCTGCGCCCATGACCTGCCATTTCTACAAAGAGCTGGACACAATACTTGGGGGCGACCCCACCTCCGCTCCGAAGAGCATCATGGACACTTCAGAGGCCACAGCAGCCCAGAGTGTAACAAGGCAGGAGGAGGAAAGCGGGATCGAGGGTGCTGAGGAGGAGGGGGGCCCAGCGCCAGAGGACAGCCTGGCATCCCTAGATGCATGCAGCCAGGAGCTGTTCTCAAGCCAGGAGGAAGGTAGCTAGTCGCAGCAGACAATGCTTGTGGAAGAACAAACACCAGAAGAGGTGCCTGGTAAGTGGCTTTTATTTTGTTCAGTGCAGGCCGTTAGGGCGAGGAGGGTTGCAGAAAGAAGGCTTGGGGCTGTGTGCATGCCTAGATGCAGAATAGGGCATCGATGTGCTCTCTCACATCACGGTAATCGGCCTCAGTGATCTCTTCAAAAGTCTCATGCAGAAGCTGGGAAATCCACTTGTGCAGGTTCCTTGGCAGAGCTACTGTGCTCCTTATCCCAGTCAGGCTAACATGTCCATGCCACTGTGCGGGGGGACCATTGCTGCACACAGGCAAGCTGCATATGGGCCAGGGCAGAAGCCGCATTGTAGAGAAGACCCTCCCTTGCTTCCCAGGTCACCCTCAGCAGCGAGATATCTTCCAGGACGAACTCATCCAGTGGAAAATGTGGGGACAGTGTTCAGTAATGGGCCCCCTTGCAGCTGTTGGCTTTCCCCAAGGCACAGAACCCCAGAGGACAGTACGGCCATGAAACAATCAGTCCCCCTGGCCCCTGTGGTTACTCATCATTTTGGGGCTTTTGTGGGTTATGTGCACTCGCTTTGGGATGGGCACTTTCTGCTATTGTGTGCACTGTGCTTGTCTTTAAGTTCGGCCGAATCATTGCTCTGTCTGGCGTGACCAATGCTGCCTCTGTTAAATGCTGCATTTTGGCTTTACAGATATACCCTTGAGATCCCAGCCGTCCTTGTTATCAACGGCCAAAAGGCTGCAAAGAATCAGGAAGCAGCCACCAAGAAGCATGGAGGACCTTCTGCATGAAGTCACTTACTGAAAATCAAAAAGTACAGGAGAGGCAGGTGACCGAAAGGAGGCTCCGCCAGGAGAATGTGAATCTTGGTCAACAAACTATGGAGCGACTCCTAAGCATTATGGAGCACCAAGTGGACGCGATGCAGATGCTCATAGCACTGCAGATGGAGCAGATCCGTGCCCGTTCCCCTCCTCCCCCCGCAGCCCTTGTCCTCCCATGTAACCTTCACCCCACTTTCCCCAACATACAGTTTCTTATCGCCACCAGCTGCTTCCAATACCTGTAGCTTCACCATCCAGTCCTGCAAACTACGATCCTTACCCACTGCACTCAACCCCCATCACCATGCATTTTAGCCAGCCTGAAGTGCAGCACTCATTGCACAGCACTCCAGACAGGAAGGCTGAACATGATAACAGGACATATGCAAATCTGTGATTGTCCCGTTCCCCATCCCACCCCCTTCCCTCCTCCCACGCAGCACAGATGTCTCATGCCATGTGTGTTTCCCCAGCAGTTCTGTTTCTTTTCAATAAATGAATTTTTTGGCTTTGCAAACATTCTTTATTGCATTAAGTAAAAGATAGTGTAGCCCAGGAAAGCAACAGGCACTGCAAGTCAGTGCATTATACGTAGCAAATGCAAATGCTAACTAGCACTGGAATCACTGCACTTCACTCCTGTGCAGGGCACCAAACATTACTGGTGGCTTTCAGCATCAAATTGCTCCCTCAAGGCATCCCTAATCCTTACAGCCGTGTACTGGGCCCCTCTAACAGCCCTGGTCTCTGGCTGTTCAAATTCAGCCTCCAGGTGTTAAACCTCTGTGATCTATGCCTGAGTGAAGCTTTCACCTTTCCCTTCACAAATGTTATGGAGGGTACAGCACGTGGCTATAACCGTGAGGATGTTGTCATCGGCCAGGTCCAGCTTCATGCAGACAGCACCAGCGGCCCTTTAAACGGCCAAAAGCACATTCAACAGTCATTCTGCACCGACTCAGCCTGTTGTCAAACTGCTCCTTGCTGCTGTCAAGGCTCCCTGTGTAGAGTTTCATGATTCATGGGTAAGCAGGGTCTCCAAGGATCACAATGGGCATTTCGACTTCCCCTACAGTGATCTTCTGGTCTGGGAAGAAAGCCCTGGCTTGCAGCTTCCTGAATAGGCCTGTATTCCAAAAGATGTGTGCGTCATGCACCTTTCTGGACCAGCCTGCATTAATGTCCATGAAACGCCCACAGTGATCCACAAGTGCTTGGAGAACAATCGAGAAATACTCCTTCCAATTTATGTACTCGGAGGCTAGGCGGTCTGGTGCCAGAATTGGAATATGCATGCCATTTATCGCCCGTCCGCAGTTAGGGAAACCCGTTTGTGTAAAGCCAGCCACAATGTCACGCACGTTGCCCGGAGTCACAGTTCTTCTGAGCAGGATGCAATTAATGGCCCTGCACACTTGCATCAACACGATTCCAACTGTCGACTTTCCCACTCTGAACTGGTTAGCAACCGATCGGTAGCTGTCTGGAGTTGCCAGCTTCCAGATTGTAATAGCCACCTGCTTCTCCACCCGCAGGGCAGCTCTCAATCTTGTGTCCTTGCACCGCAGGGTCGGGGCGAGCTCAGCACACAGTCCCATGAAAGTGGCTTTCCTCATCCGAAAGTTCTGCAGCCACTGCTCGTCATCCCAGACTTGTATGACAATGTGATCCCACCATTCAGTGATTATTTCCCAAGCCCAAAAGTGCCATGCCACGGTGGTGAGCATGTCTGTGAATGCCACAAGCACTCTCGTGTCGTACGCGTTACGTGTGTCGACATCATCGTCGAACTCCTCACTGGCACTTTGTAGCTTAAGGAGTAACTCGACTGCAATTTGTGACATGCTGGCGAGACTCATCAGCATATTCCTCACAAGATCGAGATCCATTCCTGCAGCCCGAAAGGGAAGACAGAGCGCGCAGTACAAAAACCCATTGAAAGATGGTGGATGGAAGCACAGGGATTGCTGGGATGCAAAGCGATGCATCACGGGGCATTGGGGCAGGACCCAAGAAGGCCTGGCACCCCCACTCCTTCTTCCCACAGGCCACAGTGCCAGAACTGGAAGAGGTGCTCTGTGGGACAGCTGCCTATAATGCACTGCTGCCAATGCCGCTGCAAGTGCCGCAAATGTGGCCACGCCACTGCGCTTGCACTGACAGTGTGAACACACTGCAGCGCTTTCCCTGCTGTGGTCTCTGTGGGCTGGTGTAACTCCTGGCGCTCTACATCTGCAAGTGTAACCATGCCCTAAAGAAGAATACTATAACCTCAGTGCTAGAGATAGGTGGAGTTTGTTTTTGTTCCAGTGCTAATCAACAACAAAATAAGGTAGGTCCTACCTTCTTCCAGTAATACCATTTTTAAAGGTAATTAAGAACAGGATATTTATTTGATTGACATTTAAAATTCTTTATCTGACTACGAAAACGTCAACCCCTGATCTTCTGCCTGAACTTCTTGACTTTGTCCCTCTATTCCTGTTCTTTCAGTTAATATTTTCCATAAGAGAGTGTTACTGCCCACGCTGAGTTAAATATAGACTTGCAAAGTATTTTGATGTTTGCTGGGTTTCAGAGAAAGGAAATGGAGGGTTTCAACAATTAAACTGTTCATTTCAAAACTCTCACACCTCAGGTCCCTCAGCTCATCAGCCCTACTGCATTTTTTACAATACACAGAGTGAGCTTGAAAACCTAGTGGAGAAAAAACAAATAATCTGAAGGACATTCTAACGCTTTGTTGTTGGGTTTAGGGCCTTGTTATTTGCAGAGAGGTCTTTGCAATCTGTTAACTGCATAGCCTTGTAACCACTTGTTAACCAGTACTATAGCACCCTTGTTTGCTGCATGTTTTTGCAAAGCCAGCAGACCAATGTTTTTCACTAACTGCTCTGTTCATGTTCACAAAATACATCTTCACAGAATAAATCACTTTTGGGGACAACTCTTCTGCCTGCAGTCATTCCTCCTACAGTAGCATCTCTCCTGATACATAAAATCAAACAGGAACATGTATGTTGTGGTAGCATTTTGGAATTGTTATTGAAAAGGTGCTAATGTCATACACGTTATGAATTGGTTACATATAAGCACTCTGAATGGAACTCCACATTGACAAAGTTAGTTGTACTTCGAGTCAGTGCGCACAGACCCATTCCACTGTAGGTGTATGTGCACCCAATGCACTCCAGTGGGAGACTTTTGCCAGCAGTACCACTACTCAGTGCATGTGCCCCTGCTATCCTTGTGCACAGAGCCAATGATATATGGAGACACGGTTGTCACTTCCCTCTCAGTTCTTCTTACCACCCCCGGTGAGAGTTGGAGCTCTCTGTCACTCATCAGCTTTGGTTAGCCGGCTTTAAAAAAGAGAGTTTCTCTTATTGCATATAGTTTAGTGTTAGTTCTAGCACTAGAACTAGTTTAGTTAGTCAGTTAGCTGTTTGGGGGAGGGGGAGTTTGCCATGCAGAAATCACCAGGATTTCAGCAAGGTGCCAGACACAAAAGTTGCCTAATTTGCTTAGGTGAGGGACATGGAGGAATAAATGTCTTATATGCACCTCATTTCCAATGAGGACAAAGAAGCAAAGGGATTTCCACCTTAAAATTCATCTTCTCAAAAAAGTGGTGTGTCCCTCCTTGGAGACTGACCCTGACCATTGGAGAGTAGAGAGCTCCTCTATGGGGAATGCCCCTCAGGCTGCCCTGGCTCTGAAACAGGGTTTGGATGAGCAATATCACCCCACTTCCTCTCCTGTGGTCTCCTGAAAGCACTCAGATCCATCTGAGATTGATAAACTGTCAAAATCTTGCTCTTCACCTCACAAAGAGGCAATTTTCAAGTCCTCCAGTGCCGAGCTGAGGTCTGGCCGTAAGCACTGATACCTCGGGAGGCACCCTCAAGACTGGTGCTTTCACCTTTACTGGAGAGATCTTCGACCCCAGCACTGTCAGGTCTGGAACCAGTGTTGGCAGCTGTGCACTCACCTCTGCTGTCAGTGCCATTGACTCCACAAGCATTTGTGTCTCCTCTGCCCGTCTCACCTTTGCTGCAAGAGCATTGTCTGCACCATTCAGGAATTCAGATATTTCCTTACCTGGATGATTGGCTAGTTTGGGGAAGATCAAGGTTCCATGTCTAGAACAATATCCTGGTCATCAGACATCTGTTTTCTCATCTTGGTCTAAAATTGAAAGTAGACAAATCGACATTACAACCAAAAGAATAATTTTTGTAGGAGTGGATCTAGACTCTATTACTACTATAGCTTATATGCTGATGGACAGATTCCTGTCCATAGTCTCCGTCTAAAACCCTCTTGTCCAACCCAAGGACTGCTGCATTTGAAATCTTCTGTTCTCTCCATCAGTACTGTGAGAGTCCATTTACCTTCCATCTTTGTGATACAGCTACCAGTAGATGAGTTTTCTGTCTTTTCACATCTCTGGGTATCTAGATTTTTAAAGAGCTTCATTCATGTGTACCCTTCTGTGTCTGATTCCGTACCTTCATGAGACTTGAATTAAGTTTTGCCTTGTTTAATGGTTCCCCTTCAAACTTTTTAACAACTTCCTTATCATTGCTATCAATGAAAACTGCCTTTTTGGTACCAACTACTTCTGCGAGGAGGGTACCACTAGCTGACCACCCTTTCACAAGGGCTACGTCTCCCTTTGACTGTACCCTAAGTTCTTGTCTAAGGTTGTACCTGCATTCTGCCTCAATCAGACCATTCATCTTCCAGTTTTCTTTCCTAAACCTCATTCTAGCAAAGCTGAGGAGAAATGTCATACTTTGGATATGTTTGGAATGCTCTGTCCTTTTACCTGGTGATCACAAAGTCTTTCGGGTCATTGCCTAGACTTTCTGTGGACTTCTCTGAAGGATTAAAGGGCAGTCAGTTACAGCCCAGGGTGTATCACATTGGATTTCTGACTCTATCAAGCTCTGCTATAATATAGCAAAGGTTCCTCATCTCAGAGGCTAACAGCCCATTCCCCTAGAGCTCATTCCACTTTTTCAGCCTTCTTGAGCAACATACTGAGCGTGTCAAGTATCGGGGGGTAGCAGTGTTAGTCTGTATCTACAAAAACAACAAGGAGTCCGGTGGCACCTTAAAGACTAACAGATTTATTTGGGCATAAGCTTTCATGGGTAAAAACCCCACTTCTTCAGATGCATACTGATAGTGGCCATTCACATAGCAGCAATGTGGTCATCTGTACTACATTTTTTCAGACACTATGTTATCGCTCAAGTGTCCTGGGATGATGCCACCTTCAGCAAGTCAGTGCTGCTGTCTCTGTTCAAGTAATCCAAAGTCCCGCCTCCTTTAAGGAAACTGCAGGTGAGTTACCTACAGTGTAATGCATCCAGTCCCTCCAAGGAGAAGAACAGCCGGCTGAATCTGAATCTGAATCTGAATAAGAAGGAGCTGATGCTGATGTGCAGAGGAAAGTATTTTGAAGAACTTACAGCCATGGTGCTGTCTTCACTGGTTGAAGGTACACATCCACAATGGTCAATTCAGTCTGTAATGTAGGAGTACTCTTGGATTTCTTGCTGATACTGAACACTCACGTAGCAGCATCTGTGAGTAACACTTTCTATTATCTCTGCTTGGTTAGGGATGCCATCCCACCCTGGCAAATGAAGACCTAACCTCAGTTATTTACACTTTTGTTACCTCTCAGCTGGATTACAGCTATATAATATGCCTGGGCATGAAACTTTCAGCGCTTATGAAACACCAACTAGTACAGAACCCTGCAGTGTGTCTCCTCAGCAGCACAGGCTACCATCAACATATCAAACCTGTCTTCCGCTCTCTACACTGGCTTCCCATAGAACTGCCCCTCCCCTTCCCATAGAACTCAGCACCAAGTTCAGGTCCCACTGTGGACTGGGGGCTTGACGTATGGGAAGAGATGATCCAACCCCTTAAGGAATTGGCCAGTCATAGATGGGAGAACACCATGTGGCCCTGCACCAGTGGGTGGAAGGCCAATATGGCCGCCAAGTGCACCTTGATGGACGAGGGTGCTAGGCCTTGGGCCCTAAGGTGAAGGAGGTAGTCTAAAATGAGCTGAATCAGAGCAGCACAGGCCCCATTGGTACCACGATGCTAGCCAAGAAGTCTGGTGCCACTGCAGGAACGATGCCAACCACAAGACCGGGATCCTGGTGTGGAGGAGCGGGAGTACCGCTGGTAGCAGCTGCTCCGCGATTGGCTCAACCAGGCAGATCCGTGATGGCGAGGTGCTGGTGATCAATGCCTGGTACTTCAAGAGCAGTGCCACGGTGGGGACCTTGAGCGAGATGAAGAACAGGAACAGCGTTGATGCCTGTACTGCGATGGGCTACGGTAGCCTCTCAGAGATGAGAACCTCTGGTGCTGACTCTCCTGGTGTCGATGGGACATGCTCTTTTCACGAGGTCTACAGTTCCTTGAGGCAGAGCGATGCCTGGAACCCCTGCCAGTCGGTATCCAGCCAGACAACCTGGTGGGGGTCGATGGTGACCAGCACGGACTGCACACAGGGCGGTCACTGAGTGGGGAACGGCATCAGGAACCTTCCCTAGACCGGTACCGGTACCGTCCAGTGGCAACTGCGGGGATCCAAGCGACGGCTTGCCTCTGGGAGCCAATGGTGGCGGTGCCCCTGATACCGGCGGACACATAATGTCCCAGGCCACCTGCAGGGCCTCCAGCATGGAGGGCATCTGGATGTCCAGGGAGGCAGGCTCAGAGAGGGTTGGGCTACTCCGCTCAACTTGAGTTGGAGGCTGGGAGGCCAATGGGGACTGAGAACAGCCCAACATGGGTCTAGTCTCTCCCCCGGTCTTGCTCCAGTGTGTCAGTGGAGAAGGCCTCTTCTTAGCCTTCTTGGAGTTCCCTGTGGACAGGGAGCGGTGCTGGCTGGTGGAGGGCACTGTAGGATCACCACACACCGATGCCCCGGTGCTCGGCGTCAACTCAGAGCGGCACAATGGTGCCACTGTCAAGCCCAACTCCATCAAAATGGCTCAGAGCCAAAAGTCCTGCTCCCTCTTGGTCTGAGGCTTGAAGGATCTGCAAATCTTGCAGTGATCACTGAGATGGGTCTTTCCCAGACAGCGAAAACAGTCCACGAGCGGATCACTCACTGGCATTGGCCGCTTGCAAGTGTCACACGACTTAAAGCCCAGGGCACATGGCATGCCCCGACCTGGGCACACTAACTAACTCTAAACTAACTAAAAACTACTTCGACTACAGGTACTACTAGATATAAACTAACGAAGTCCAAGGGGGAATCTACAGCAAGGCTGGAGCAGAGCATTTCCAATGCACCTTCACTGGCGGCAAGAAGGAACTGAGGGTGGGAGGAGCACGCAGCGCCCATTATACCGTGCCATGGTGGCACCACTCCAGGGGTCACTAGGGGCGCTCCCCATAGGTACTGCTAGAGGAAAAACTTCCAGCACTGGTGCACCTGGGGAGCACGCACACCTACTGTGGAATGCACATGAGCAATCGAAGAACAACAAACATGTAACGGATGTTAGTCACATTGCTTAATGCACTACTAGAAGTCTCACAGATACTATGATGATGAGTGTGGTGTAAGATCCTGCATAGAACAGAATAGAAATATGTTACTGCTCAGAAGAGGGCAGACATACACAGGAGACTGCTCTTAGACACAGATCCCCTTCTGTACGCTCACACCTTCCTCTGTACTTGTCATGGCTGGAGAAATAATTTATGCTGATTTAAAAATTCCTGGAGCCAGTTCCTCTTCAAGGCCACCACAACCATCTCAGCACCTCAGTAAGTGGATTTAGTTTCTTATTTTTGCATCAAGGTGGTTAGTCTTTGGTTAGGATTCCATTTTTCTCAGATATTTTTTGTTTGGCTTACAGCAGAGACAGCTTAGAGAAACTGTGTCCAGAGCCAAGGAGCAGCTCTCTGCTTTGTGTGTGGTGGGACTTAGCTAATATGAAATTCTTTACCATTCTCAGCATTTGGCAACTTAATTCCGTTAAGGTAATATAGTGCACTTTAGTTTGTTAGTCCAGCGGGTCACAGAAAACTTCTTAGCCTCTGACAGTCTAAACATGCAAATACAAATGCAATGCAATATAGCTGTACTTTGTATGACATACATACATATTTGAGGCATATCAGCAACTATTGAGGTAACAGTACATAGTATAGTGGGTTATAGTTGGGGGCAATGAGCAGGACATTGAGTGAGTCTGAGAAAGAATGACAAAGCACAAGGAATGTGGGGGGACTCGTAGAATAGAATTTAATTGTTTTGTTAGAGAGAAAGTTAAAATCCACATACTTCTGAGAGAAGAGGTGGACCTGAAATTAGGTAGGGAGCCAATTATGTGCAGAGGGTCATGGAGACTGGCAGATGGTGGGTACTGGGGGGTGTCGGGGTGGGTAAGCGATGTAAGTAGGGAGAGGGACGCCTGGTATCTGAGGAATGGGACCGGAGAAGAACCTTGCCAAAGGCGAGCAGGGAGGGAACGACAGAGATAATGAAGGGGATTTTTCTACTGGATGCTGAAATGGACACAAAACCAGGGAAGCTTTCCAAGGACAGAGATGATGTGTTCTGTTTCTGAGCGCAGGAGAGACAGCAAGTTATTGCACTGTAGCTCCACTGAAGTATGGACAGTCAGGAGGGACTGTCAAGGAGAAGACAGTGGCAGAGCTGAGAACAATGAAGAGTTATCAGTGTTTTAGGAATATTTAAAATACAAGGAACCATGTAAAAAGAACAGGAGTACTTGTGGCACCTTAAAGACTAACAAATTTATTTTAGCATGAGCTTTCGTGAGTTACAGCTCACTTCTTCGGATGTGAACCATGTGTTACAATTTAAGTTAAAGGATGTAAACTGAGTATCATAAATTATTTGTGATTCCTCTGAAAAATGATATTAAAAATGTTAAAAATCTTGATATTTGGAGACTGTTTGGGGGGGGGGTCATTTAAATATTAAATAGCTATTTTTAGGGTGTATTTTCCATAAGTACAGTAAGACTACAGAGTTACATGAAGAGTAAAATTTTCAAAAGTGCCTAAGTGATTTAGATGTTTCTAAGAATCCCACTCTATTAGCCCAAATATTTAATCAAGCTGTATATCTAGTTTAACATGCTATAGTCAAACATATTATATGTTAACTACCTTCAGTTATACTTGAATATTGCCAATGATTCTGGCTTCCTTTATCTCATAAGTTTTCCTCTAAGTATAGCTACAAATGTATTGTACTTAAAAAAAATGTATCGCTGTACACTTAGAGCTCTTGAACATAACTGAATTATTGTACATCTTCTGAAACCATTTCTTATAGAAATACCTGGTGCAATTTTATTAACGGTTGATATTTTTCAACAGATCTTGCTTTGGTATC
Organism: Mauremys mutica; assembly: GCF_020497125.1. Lineage (NCBI taxonomy): Eukaryota > Metazoa > Chordata > Testudines > Geoemydidae > Mauremys > Mauremys mutica. The sequence continues at coordinate 283,407 of NC_059083.1, forward strand.
TATTTACATCACAGTAAAGCTTAGCATAATATGTGGCTGTCTAGTCAAATTTAATTCTTATTGTGAACTGTCATGAAATTGTATCCATCCATTTTTCGATATTATTTTCAGACAGGATCTTATCTACTCTTGAAAAATATTTTAGGATTTAGATTCTGCTTGTTACATCAGTGTAAATCCAGAGTGATGCCATAGAGGTCGGTGAAGTTACTCCAAATTTACACAAGTGTATCCGAGAACTGAATTTGTTTTTTAAATTGTTTCTCTAGCTGCAGCTATATAATGTTGTTAAGATGAAGACTGACACTATGTTAATGACTGGAAATTTAGGCCTCATTCCTGTGATCTGATCTGATCCTTATGGGTGGACCTTCAGTTACACCTGTACAGAATCCCATTGAAGTCAATAGGCACAAGGGTCCACTCACATGTGCAGGAGTGGGGCCTTCATTCACAGAGTCCAAGGCCAGAAGGGACCACAGTGATCATCTAGTCTGATGCCCTCTATAAGACAGGTTGTAGAATTCCCCAAAATAATTCCTAGAGTATCTTTTAGAAAAAACATCCAATCTTGATTTTGAAATTGTTAGTGATGAAGAATCCACCACAACCCTTGGCGATAATGTATTTCCTGTCTTATTACTAGGGGCCTGATGCTCCAAATGCTTGCAGCAAGGGTGTAGAGGTTTGTGCTATGGGTCATCCCAAGGCCTGAACCTGCAGACGCTTATGTGCGCATTTAACTTTACTCAAATGAGTCATTCCACTGAAGCAGCCACTCATACGTTTAAAATTACACCTCTTCTGAAATCTTTGCAGGATCAGAGTCTAATGCTGAAATTAAAATTAACTTGTCTCATAAGTTGTTGGTAGAATCATGAAGTCACAGAATTGACTTCATACTGTAGTTAAAATTGGAAGATAGGTTCCAATATACAGAAGATCTTGACTTTTCTACTTCCTGTTCCTAAAACCCACTCTGCTTTTAGTCTGAAATAATTCATGTTAGTCTGAAGCTACAGGATAATTTTCCTGAGAAATGTTAAAGTAAATTCAACGAGCCATTTTAAAATGAAGACAGAAAACACAACCACCATACCCAGCATTAATTAATATGAAATTTGCCAGATGATGGTGCTAAGAGGTTCTAGTTAGGAGCAGGGGCCTCATTCTGATGGTACATATATATCAGACAATAATTTTTAACTATTCAGAAATTATTTCCACTATTTTTTTCCACTTATAATTCCAGAACAATTAGTTCTGTAAAGTTAAAAGTAGTGATCTGAATTAGGTATCTGTGAGAATCCTCAGATAAAGATCCACTTTTATGAACAGAAGGATGCAATTTTTGAACTGACCCAGAATTAAGAGTGGTTACAACAGGAAGAAATTTTAGTCTTCTGTAGTGGTTATAAACTCTGTGAGTAGCCTTAAGAGTGTCACAAGCTTCATCGGTAGCAAAAAGTTAGTGTCTAACCCTTTCCCTAGAGAACGCAGTTTGAAAATGTAGTGTGAGTTTGGTTTAATGATGTTTCTCTTTACAAAAAAATTACTGATGAAAATTAAGACGCTGAGCCATTGTAACGGCACTGTCACTTCTGTGTAAATTTGGATGTTACCTTAGTCCAGTGTTTCTCAATCTTTTTGTGCTGGAAACCCACTTTGGACTTAAAAAAAAAAATTGTGACCCCATACCAAGACTTGAAAAAATTGCGATCTCTTACCTTAAATATTATTAAGTAAATTATTAATAATACTCAGGGCCGGCGTTAGGAGGTGGCACACAGGGCAGTTGCCCAGGGCCTCACACCACAGGGGAGGCTCTAGCTTTTTGCCGCCCCAAGCACGGCAGGCAGGAATTGCCGCTGAATCCGCAGGACCGGCAGACCTCCCGCAGGCAAGCCAGCGAAGGCTGCCTGACTGCCGCCCTTGCTGGGACCGGCAGGGCACCCCCCACGGCTTGCCGCCCCAGGCACGCGCTTGGAGCGCTGGTGTCTGGAGCCACCGCTGACAGGGGACCCTGCAAAGCTAAGTTACATGCTTTGGCCCCGCGTCGTGGGCCTCAAGCTCCAGGGAAGCCAAAGCTGAGGCCCAGGCCCCGCTGCCTGGGGCTGAAGCATGTACTTTAGCATCACGGGGCCCTCTGTGGTGTGGGACCCCGAGCAGTTGCCCTGTGCTTGCCACCCCCTAACACCAGCCCTGGACTTGCAACACCCCTAAACCCGCCCCCCAGGCTGAGAAACATTGCCTTAGCGGAACGTCTCTGCATTTAGTGCACACCTGGGTGACTGAGAATAGGCCTTGGCTCACTGTCTTCATTCCACAGTACAATTCTCAGGAAAGGAGCAAATCATTAAACTCTTTGTGCTGGGATTTTCAAAGACGTCTAAGGGGTTTCAGTCACCATTGAAATGCCACTAGGCTCCTTTGAAAGTTACAGCCATAGTGATATTTAGGGAAATGATAATCCACATGTATGGTGGTGGAGTGGATGCCAAAGACTAGCTAGTCGATTTCATTGAAGACGGAATACAAAAATGAACAATCAAATAAGACAACAGCTTTGTGAAAAACAATGTAAAATGTATTAAAATCTCTGGTCAGTGTGATGCTGGAGGCCAGACTAGGTAATCATCATGGTCCTTTCTGGCCTTAAAAATCTATGAACCTCTGAATTACTTGAAAATCTAAGGCCCTAGCTGGACTATTTCCATTTCATGTACTATCACCACCAACACATGTTCTGCGGCGCAAATTCTCTGAGTATCGTCTGTACAAATCCATTTAGAGCTTGTTGGAGGGTGTTTTCTTCCCTCAGCCTCACAGAAATTTTTTACTTTTTGGCAAAAAAAAAGTGTAACTGAAATATTTCATCTGAAAACCGAAATAGTTCAGTTCTGAAATGCTGCCATGGTGTCTCATGGGATTTGTAATTTGGGTGCCTCATGTCTCCATTTTCCTCTATGGGTTGGACTCCCTGTTTGGAATACATCTCCCATGATGAATCATGGTCTCCCCTCTTGGCAGGGGAGGGGCAGTCCATTTATGGCACCATTGTGTTAATTTTGATGGAATAAATGGGCCCAAAAGGTCAAAGGTGTTAACAAACCCCGTCACTGTGTAGCATTGAACAGTGTTAAACAAGGTTAAGAGTTTGACATACAAGTACCTCAGCTTGCTTAGACCCATGGCAAATACACCATTACAAATCATTTTAACCTTTGATTAAAGATACCAAAAAACAAAGAAAAGCAGTTGAAGCATTTGAAATATAAAGTATTAAATAAGGCTTTCATTTTAACACCATTCCTTATTTCCTTTCCCTTTATCTGGAGAGGAAAAAAACCCCCTATTTGACAGTCTTTATTGTATTAAAGATGCTAATAACTGTCCTTTTTAGGGAAAAGAGAAAAGGTTAATAGAGATGGGCTGGAGCTGTTGCTGTTTCAAGTCTGATCCTGATTCTCTAAAAGAGAAAACCAGACAAACAAAAGGGGGGAGAAAAGAACAGCAAAGATAGAAAATGCAACTTCTATTTTTGGTGTTAACTCTCAGTTGTAACCTCACTGCTGCAGAAACACAAGCAGGCATCTTTAGACATGGCTGACACAGCAGCAAGATCCATGGCCACCATGGTAGTCAATGCACCGGGCTTTCTGGCTGCATTCCTCGCGATTTCCCAGGGAAATACAGTCCATGGTGGAGGACTTCCCGTTTGACTGCCAGAAAACTCTTCAGCGCCAACACGGACAAAGTCCTCCACATGATGACAAACTCATGAATGACCCTCAGAACATTGGGAATTTATACACCTGCCACAAAGAGTAGACAAAACAGATACCAGCCCTACCAATGCAACAGGTATGCCTCATATATCCAACATCAATGGCAGCACGAATCACAAAGGCAGAGACCACAGAGATGCTCACCACCATCACCAGCGTCTCAATATTCCTCCTCCAAGCAACAATTTTGAGGGCTTGGTCAAGGGTCTTAACAATCTTGCTCACTCTGTAGTGCTGATGACACCATCCATCTTCCATTTTGGGGACTTTCTGACTCCCTTTTATTCAATGTGGTCTTCCATCACCACCACCAAGTGAGTCCTAGAAAGCTCAACAAATTTGTGAGGGTCCAGCTGTTCAGGCTGTCATACTAGCAATGATAATACCAGCACCAGATAATACCAGATCCTACTCCCTTTGCACAGAAGCCATGAAATTGTGGAATTGGTGCATCCAACACAATATCAACATCTAAGCCTCCTACCTTCCAGCCTGTCAGAATACTACAGCAGACACATTAAGCAGAGAATTTTCTCACAATCATGAATGGGAACTAAACGACATGGTCCTGCAGAACATATTTCAATAATGGGGCCACCCATCTATTGACCTCTTTCTGACATCACAGAACTACAAGTGCCCACAATTCTGTTTGAGAGCAGGTCTGGGAACCCCAATCACTGAGGGATGCCTTCCTCCTCAGTTGGGAAGCACCACTTCTATACGTGTTCCCATTGATACCACTGCTATTGACAGCGATAAACAAGATACGTATGGACAAAGCGAAAGTCATACTGATAGCCCCAACATGGCCCAGACAGACTTGGTAGTCTTACCTGATACAGATGTTGCTATGTATTCCACGCACTCTCCCACTCTAACCGGACCTTCTATCACAGGAGGACAGGCAGGTCTACCATGCACACCTGGAGAGACTTCACCTGCGGGCATGGCTCCTACATGGTTCGATCATGAGGAACTAGCCTGTTCGGAACAGGTTAAACACATATTACTAAACAGTAGGAGGTCAACCATGCACAAGACTTACCTTTAAAAATGGAAGAGGTTCGCCATATAGTGCCAAGCGAAGCAAGACACTTTGGTTTCCTCACCTCTACCATTGATTTTGGAGCTACATCTTGGAGCTAAAAACCTTAGGACTATCCACTAGTTTGATCAAGGTACATCTGATGGCTATTAAAACTTTCCATCACAAGATTGATGGGATGTCACTGTTTGCGCACCCGATTACCAAACGCTTCCTTACAGGCATTCAGAGCACTTAGCCTGAATTATATGCTCCCGTGCTGCCGTTGGACTTGAATATGGTACTATGCTGCCTCAGTGGGGCCCCCTTCGAACCCTTAGTGACATGCTCTGATACATCAATGAAGGAAGCATTTTTAGTCACTATTACATCAGCCCACTGTGTGGGTGAGTTAGGGGCTCTCGTGGCTCACCCACCTTATGCCTTTTATTCCCAAGGACATGGTCACCCTCAGACCACATCCGAGTGGTCATACCTAAAATATCTTCATCCTTCCACATCAATCAATCCATCTTCCTGTATTTTTTCACAAACCTCATGAGAGCAAACAGGACTCAGTACTACATACCCTGAACGTCAGACATGCACTAGCTTTTATCTTGATAGAACTAAACCTTTCAGAAAATCCCCAAGGCTCTTCGTCTCCACTACCAAACATTCTAAAGGAGCCACGATCTACACACACAGACTCTAAAAATGGATCTCAGGGCGCATTCACCTCTGTTACCAACGAAAGAACTAACAATCCCCATCTGGGATCAGAACTCACCCTACTAGATCCATTGCTACCTCAGTAGCCTTTCTAAACAACGTATCATTCATAGACATATGTAGAGCTGCCACCTGAGCCTCTGAACATACATTCACAAAACACTATGCGATCACCCAGAGCTCAAGATCAGATGCACTGCTAGGGCTAACAGTGCTGTCTTCACTCACCCCTACAACTCCAAAGCCCCTTCAGTCCAACGTTGGGTACTACCCTATAGTCACCCCCATGGAGCACTCACAGGGACCTAAAAGAAGAGGTTACTCACCCTGTGCCGTAATGGGTTCTTCAAGATACATGTCCCTGTGAGTGCTCCATTACCCACTCTCCTCCCCTCTACTTTGGAGTTCAATTTCCAGACTCTGCGGTAGAGAAGGAACTGAGAGGGTCGGGTCTCATGTACACTAGAGGAGGCTCCAATGGTGCTGCGAGATGGGGACTGTGTATGCATGACCCAGGTGGGTACTGCTGCTGAAATTCTCCAATCAAAGATGCAGGGATGCACCAACACCTAAAGTGGAGTACCAACTGGGACACACATCTCGAAGAACCCCAATGACTGCACAAGGTGAGTAGTAACCTTCAGGGCCAGCTCCAGGCACCAGCGAAGCAAGCAGGTGCTTGGAGCAGCCAACAGAAAGGGGTGGCACATCCAGCTTTTTGGTGGCAATTTGGCGGCGGGTACCTCAGTCCCTCTCGGAGGGAAGGACCTGCCGCTGAATTGCTGCCGAAGAATGAAGTGGCGGCAGTAAAGCTGCCGCCGAAGTGCCGCCAATCGTGGCTTTTTTTTTTTTTTTTTGGCTGCTTGGGGCAGCCCTGTCTCTAATGTAGAGTCTAATTCTCCACTGCCTTACTCCTTTCTGTGCAAACAGTGCTGATTCATCAACACAAGAGATTTACCATGCAGCCATATCGTCAAATAGCATTGCTAAGTTATCTAGTTAATAACTGGTCTCATCAGTAAAAATGGTTATAATTTTAAGAATTTTGAAATTTCGCTGAAATTTCAAAATTTGAGAAATAAAATTGGGAAAAATGTTCAACAAAATATTTGCAAACTTTCTGATCTGGGGTGTGTGTGTGTGTGTTTTCCTTCTAACTACAGAACTAGGCAAAAATTTTAATATTAAAAAAAAATGGGAACACCTTTTGAAATGTGATTAATTCTCTCCTCCCTCTAATCATTAGTTCTTTCTTCAACTCTGACTTGCAGGGGTGTCCCAGAGGTGACTTGGCCTCTGATCAACAGATTTATTGTTATTTGTATTACAGTAGCACCTAGAACTTAGCCCCAGTCATGACTGAGGCCTCATTGTGCTAGGCACTGCACAAGTATATTTGGTTCTCAACCAAATCATTTACAACCTAAGGCCCCACGCTGCTAACACTTTACACATGTGCTTTGCTTTTCTCATATAAGTGGTCCTTTTGAAGTCAATGGGACTACTCACATGCTTAAAGTTAAGTGCAGGCACAAGTATCGTCACCCTGTTTTTAGTGTTAGTAGACACTGGAGCCTGGCCTGTTTTCACAATCAAGTAAAATGTAGTGACATGGAGGCTGGGTATTTCTAAGTTTAATTTATTTATTTACACTGTATACACCAGTCCTGGTACAGAGGTGGTCACAACTGGCATGCAAACAAACCCCTCTTTCAGGAGTCTCAGCCCAAAAACCATACCTGGTTCCCAGGAAGCAACTCTGTCCCAAGATGTGACTCTAGTTGGAAAAATTAAGGCAGAAAGCAAACTCCCCTGCTGGTGCCACAGCTCCTCCACAAAGAAGCTACTGTATACCACAAAATAAACAATAATATAACACTGCTTCAAAGACTGACCAGTGCTCACACATAAAGAAAAAGAATGTATATGACTGTGTGTAACAGCACCACCTGGTGACTCCTGGCATAACAGTATCTATAGGATTGGGGGTCTAAATGGAGTCAAAACACAACTGGGGTATTTAGAACATGAAGGAAGGGACAGGGAAGACAAGGGGGATGGTCACAGGAATACAAGGTGATATGTATTAGCTTGGTTAACAATTTGGAGGTTTCACATGGTTTGTTTTTTGCCTAGCCATTATTACTAGGCAGTTTACCATGGGTAAAAAGAACAGGAGTACTTGTGGCACCTTAGAGACTAACAAATTTATTTTAGCATGAGCTTTCGTGAGCTACAGCTCACTTCTTCGGATGCATAGAATGGAACACACAGACAGGAGATATTTATACATACAGAGAACATGAAAAGGTGGAAGTATGCATACCAACAGGCAGAGTCTAATCAATTGAGATGAACTATCATCAGCAGGAGGAAAAAAAACCCTTTTGAAGTGATAATTAAGATGACCCACAGAAGGTGTGAGGAGAACTTAGCATAGGGAAATAGATTCAATAGAAGGTGTGAGGAGAACTTAGCATAGGGAAATAGATTCTATTAGTGTAATGACCCAACCATTCCCAGTCTCTGTTTAGGCCAGAGTTAATTGTATCTAATTTGCCTATTAATTCGAGTTCAGCAGTTTCTCTTTGGAGTCTGTTTTTGAAGTTTTGTTGTTGCAAAATTGCCACCTTCAAGTCTGTCACTGAGTGGTTAGAGAGGTTGAAGTGTTCTCCCACTGGTTTTTGAATGTTATGGTTCCTGATGTCAGATTTGTGTCCATTTATTCTTTTGCGTAGAGACTGTCCGGTTTGGCCAATGTACATGGGTGTCACTTTACAGGGGGAATGTAAGAAAGGATCTGGCTGGGTAGAATGATATAGGGAGGGCCTAAATCCTGCATAAGGGACAGTGTGGGGGAAAAGGGGTGAAGGTGCTTTTGTGAGAAATGGGTGAAAGAAGCTGCCATTGGTAAAGCCGCCCATAGCGTTATGTGAAGAGGTGGAACTCCCAGGTAAGGAGGCTGGGACAGGCTCCAGAGAAGAACAAGTTCCATTGTTATTTCTCACGCTGGGGGCTGATGGTGTTTCTCCAAACATTGCCTCTTACAGGTTCCCCTCCATGTCCCCGGTGGCATCGCATCGCTGTAGGGGCCGGATGGGCTGGGAACATCGTCCTGACAATAGCTGTGATAGCCCTGGGGGTTTGGGGTAAGTAGCACCAATCTGTTTATCCATTTGGGCTTAATTGTGCTCCACTAATTCTCTTCTCATTCCCAAATCCCACTGATATTCCATTCCTGATTCCAGTCCATTTAAGAATGAAATCCTTGGCATTACATCACCAGCCAGGTCAAAATGTTACCAGAACAAGGTGCATTTAAAAGCTAGATGCATGAAAGTTGTGTGATCCAACTAAGACAGGTTCACTGTTACATGTGGGTGGAGGACAGAAATGCACCAACATTGAGTAGTGAATAGGATTTTCCCTTCCTCTATCCCTACCCTAGCTGTGATGGACACATTGCACTGATGATTTTACATCCTCCACAATTGTTTTTTAAATTCCTAAATAGCTGCAATAGAAGTCATTTTCATTGACACTGATGCTGTTTTGAAGTTTCCCAGTTGCATCTCTCTTGTGAAGGACAGACCAGAGGAACTCTGAATACATCGGAGAATAATGAAGCAGAGTGCTCCTGCCAAGAAGATTTCCGGTCTCGCTTGAAACCCCACAATGGCAGCTTGGCAGGTAACCCTGGCTCATACTGTCCCAGAGCCATGAGTCACTCTCCCTGGAAGAGTTTGCAGCACTCTAGCTATGATTGAAAATCCATTCACCATGTTAAAGGGACACTGTCAGCTTGAAACACAATGGACCAGATTCTCATTCATACTGAGGCCCCTTTATATACATTACTCCAGTGTTGTGACCCCCCACGCATCCAAAAACCATGAGTTATGCCCTAAAAATTATGAGATTGACTTATTTTAGGAAAATTATACATTTTGGGTTCTTTATGTTTGCCTTCTGGTGTCTGAGCCTTTAGGTTGCACTTGGGGGCCTGCTGTCAGCTTTTCTCTGCAATTCTGAGGGACAGAAACTTTTGTTAATGAAACTAACATTCTCACATAATCCCCTGACTCCAGGAGCTGGGGCTTAAAAGAAAACACCAAACTTCACAAGATGTGTGATAAAAATAGGAGAGATGGCAACATTGCCAAAGTGATAGTGTAAAGGGGCGAAACCATGGGAATAAACTTTCATTTTTAGTCAAAGTGTTCAGGAGGCAGAAGATTTTTTCAACAACAGCTAGAAAAGTTCAAATGCAACAAGTTTTCTGTGAAGATTTTCATTTTGAAAAAAGGCAATTTTTTATGAATCAACTCTACTCATAACTACATCTGGGAAAACAATGTTCAGGGTGACTTTTAAGTAGATGGGACGCTTTTTAATATGCTCTAATGCTTTAGGTGTGATAGTGATGTACTATACACTCCCAGCTCCTCTGTCTTTTCTCTTTTCATCAGTCCCAATAGGTGGGTGCAAGGTAAATGCAGCAACTGCCTCTTTCTGTACCAATACGGTTATTTCACTCTCCCTGTCATCTTGTTCCCTCTTTATGTATCTCCACCTGTTTCTCATCCTATGTTTGCATTGGTAGCTCTTTGGGGCAGAGATTGTCTTACTATGGGTATGTGCAGCACCTAGCACAATGGGGTCCATATTCATTTTTGTGGCCTCTGTTCTCTGTTCTCCTGTAATACTAACCATTGATTTATATTGCAGTGATGCCAAAAGACCCAGTTGTGGATCAGGGCCCCATTGTTCCAGGTGCTGTTAACAAAATTCATAAAAAGACAGTCTCTGACCCAAATAGCTTACAATTTAAGTACAATTAAATCATAATTCTCAGCAGTTTATGCAGAGGAGCAGCAGTGACATCTAGTGGTCAGATGCATCCGACGAAGTGGGTATTCACCCACGAAAACTCATGCTCCAATACGTCTGTTAGTCTATAAGGTGCCACAGGACTCTTTGCTGCTAGTGGTCAGAGTAATTCCCATTGGTAGAGCATAGACAGTTTTAATAATAATGTACTACAACTGCTATAGAGGTTGGATCACAAAGTGTTTTACAAATTCCGTAGGACTCACAGGAATCATTTCACCCACTACTGAAATGCATCCACCTCTGGGGTGAAACTCAACAGCTGTTCAGCAGCACAGAGCACTGCTATACAATGTGTAAGGGAAATGACTGAAGAAGAATCCCATAGTCTGTTGGAACTGCAGGAGGTGTTTTAGAGAGACAAATTGAAGTCACCCCAGGCTAGAATTTGAACAGGTTCAGACCACCCAGTATTCAGACTACCCAGCAGATTGAGGGATGTTGCCAGCAGATCGAGGGATGTGATCATTCCCCTCTAGTCGACATTGGTGAGGCCTCATCTGGAGTACTGTGTCCAGTTTTGGGCCCCACACTACAAGAAGGATGTGGAAAAATTGGAAAGAGTCCAGCGGAGGGCAACAAAAATGATTAGGGGGCTGGAGCACATGACTTATGATGAGAGGCTGAGGGAACTGGGATTGCTTAGTCTGCAGAAGAGAAGAATGAGGGGGGATTTGATAGCTGCTTTCAACTACTTGAAAGGGGGTTCCAAAGAGGATGGATCTAGACTGTTCTCGGTGGTGGCAGATGACAGAACAAGGAGCAGTGGTCTCAAGTTGCAGTGGGGGAGGTTTAGGCTGGATATTAGGAAAAACTTTTTCCCTCAGAGAGTGGTGAAGCACTGGAATGGGTTACCTAGGGAGGTGGTGGAATCTCCTTCCTTAGAGGTTTTTAAGGTCAGGCTTGACAAAGCCCTGGCTGGGATGATTTAGTTGGGAACTGGTCCTGCTTTGAGCAGGGGGGTGGACTAGATGACCTCCTGAGGTCCCTTCCAACCCTGATATTCTATGATTCAAGAAGAGTCAGATGACTGGAAGGTAGCTAATGTAATGCTGGTTTTTAAAAAGGGCTCCAGAGGTGATCCTGGCTATTACACCCTGGTGAATCTGGCTTGAGTATTGGGCAAATTCACTATAGTTTCTACCAAGAACAGAATGATCAGATACATAGATAAACATGATTTGTTGCGGAAGAATCAACATAAGTGAATTCTTCAAGGGAGTCAACAAGCATGTGAATGAGCGTGATCCAGTGGCTATAGCGCACTTGGATTTTCTGAAAGCCTTTGACAAGGTCCTTCACCAATGGCTCTTAAAATAAGTAAGTAGCCAGGGATAAGAGGAGAGGTCCTCTCATGGATCAATAATGGGGTGAAATACAGGAAACAAAAGGTAGGAATAAATGGTCCACTTTCACAGTGGAAAGAGGTAAATAGTGGGGTCCCCTGAGGATCTGTACTAGGACCAAAGCTGTTGAACATATTCATTAATGATTTGAAAAAAGGGGGTGAACAGTGAAGTGGCAAAGTCTGCAGACAATACAAAATTATTCAAGATAGTTAAGTTCAAAACTGACTGTGAGGCATTACCGAGGAATCCCTCACAACTGGGTGACTTGACAACAAATGGCAGATGAAATTCAACATTGATAAGTGCAAGGTAATGCCCACTGGAAAAAAATAATCCCAACTATATGTATACACTGATGGGTTCTAAATTAGCTGTTACCACCCAAAAAAAGAGATCTTACAGTCATGGTGGATAGTTCAATGAAAGCTTCTTCTCAATATTCAGCAGTGTTCAAAAGGCTAACAGTATGTTAGGGACTATTTGGAAAGGGATAGAAAATAACACAGAAAATATCATAGTGCCTCTATATAAATCCATGGTGCACCCACACCTTCAATACTGTGTACAGTTCCGGTCACCCCATTTCAAAAAGGATGTAGTGGAACTGGAAATGGTTCAGAGAAAGACAAAAAAGATCATCAATGGTACGGAACAGCTTCCATACAAGGAAACACTAAAAAGATGAGGGCTGTTCGGCTTAGAAAAGAGACAACGAAGGGGGCATATTATAGGATGGGGTAGGCAACCTATGGCACGGGTGCCGAAGGCGGCACACGAGCTGATTTTCAGTGGCACTCACACTGCTCGGGTCCTGGCCACCGGTCTGGGGGACTCTGCATTTTAATTTAATTTTAAATGAAGCTTCTTAAACATTTTAAAAACCTTATTTACTTTACATACAACAATAGTTTAGTTCTATATTATAGACTTATAGAAAGAGACCTTCTAAAAATGTTAAAATGTGTTACTGGCACGTGAAACCTCACATTAGAGTGAATAAATGAAGACTCGGCACAGCACTTCTGAAAGGTTGTCGACCCCTATGATAGGACATGAATGGTGTGGAAAAAAAATGAATAGAGAAGTATTATTTACCCTGCCCACAATACAAAAACCAGAGGTCACCCAATGAAATTAATAGGCAGCAGGTTTAATATGACGAGAGGAAGTACTTTTTCACACAACTCATAACTAACCTGTGGAACTCATTGCCATGGGATGTTGTGAGGGTCAAAAGTATAACTGGGTTCAAAAAAGAAATAGATCCATCAAAGGCTATTAGCTAAGATGGTCAGGGATACAATGCTAGGATTGGAGGGATGCTGAACTTCTGACTACCAGAAGCTGGGAGTGGAAGAGAGGTGGATCACTCCATAATTGCCCTGTTCTGTACACTCCCCTGAAGCTCTGATATGGGCCTTTGTAAGAGACAGTATACTGAGCAATACAGACAGTGGTCTGACCCAGTATGGCAGCTCTTAATGAACCCAAGTGGACCTTGCTTTTAGTTCTCAGCTGAATAGGATGACCAGATGAGAGGAAGAAAATATCGGGACACATGGGGGGGCGGGGGGCAGGGTCACCGGCAGAGCAAAACCAAAAAAAACAAAACAAATGGAGTACTGCGAAATATCAGGACAAATTGCGTCCTGACCAAACATAGTTGGGATGCGGGACAAACGCCTAGATATCGGGAAGGTCCCAATTTTATCGGGACGTCTGGTCACCCTGCAGCTGAACCATGGCACTAGCAGTGGTACAGCGTCCCCTACTGCCAGACTGGGGCACTGGGTTCAGTTCTGCCTTGTTAGGTGGTGTCCTATCTCAGGGCAGGTCTACACTACGGGGGAAAATCGATCTAAGATACGCAACTTCAGCTACGTGAATAACGTAGCTGAAGTCGAAGTATCTTATATTGAATTACCTACCGTCCTCACGGCGCGGGATCGATGTCCGCGGCTCCCCATGTCGACTCCGCTACCGCCGTTCGGATTGGTGGAGTTCCGGAGTCGACAGGAGCGTGTTCACGGATTGATATATCGCGTCTAGATGAGACGCGATATATCGATCCCCGAGAAATCGATTGCTACCCGCCGATACAGCGGGTAGTGAAGACGTACCCTCAGTCATCAATATTATTTGTTTCAACACTCAGCTTCCCTTGAGGTCTCCCATCAGGGTACAGGCTGGGTCTGTCTGTGTTCAGCTTTTATGATCTGACATGGTCACATCCCCAGGAACTACATTTTACTACACCAATCCGGACAATCCCCCCCAGTGATTCCTGCATAGAGCCCAGAACTTGTGACTGAGTCAGAGCAGATCTTTAGTAAGAAACCAGCTCTGTGTAAAGACTTCAAGTGAATTCTCTCTTCTCTGGCCTCCCAGCTCTGCCAGCACCTTGCTGCCCTGGCCTCCAGTGTGCCGGGCTGCTTGAGTGCTGACCCTGAGAAAAGCCCTCACTAGTACATTGAGTCTGAAGGCTTTTTACATGGCTGTAGGGAAAAACTTAAGCAATATCTAAAACGAGAGCTGATACACTGTAAACCTAGTTCATGAAAAATGTGAAAAGAAATGACAGTTTGATGTCCTCTGAAGGAAGTAGAAAAGTGAAAGTCCTCCCCCTCTTTCCCAATGGGGGGAAATGTTGAGAGTAAATGTTTATTTCCCCTCCAAAACTGAATGAAATCCTCCCTCCCTACTGCCGCCCCCCCCAAATCAGTATTTCCATTTTGAGTCCCTTCTCCCCATCAAAAAATGACAACTACAATAAACACTTTTATTTTGGTCAAAATGGCATTTTCCATTAAAAAAAAAGAACTTTGAACAAGAGTTTTCACCCAGCCGTAATTTGCATGTTCAGAATGAATGACACCTCTGTTCCCATCTCCCCCTCCAGAGGGCTCCGGGTGCAAACTCTGCCCCAGCGACTGGCTGCTGCGTGGGGACAAGTGCTACTGGCTGTCTAAGGAGCGTAAAAACTGGACTCGGAGCCGTGATGACTGCTCGGGGAAGAGCTCTCGCATGCTCGTGATCCAGAACCAGGAGGAGATGGTAACACAAAATATAGGATCATCAAACTCCGTCTGGAGAGAGACGTGTGTCACCAGTTACAATCCAAGAGCAGCAGGATTATCCAGCCTGGCTCTACCCCTGTGTCTCATTTCTCCTTTTCTCCCAGTTAATCAAACTCCGCACTGCGGGGTTTTCTCCCCTTCAGGGCATCTGGCTGATTAACATACCGTTCAGAACAAGACCCCCACAGCGTTCCCACCCCAGACGGCCCAGCTGCACCCCTGAGCCCTGTCTGGGAGCTCAGCAGAGCCCTTCTGCATAGAGCTACTCACACAACCCCCCTACTCCACCAAATCTCACCCTGGTCACACTGACCTCGGGCTGCAGTCCCAGGGGAGGCTGAACCCAGGACTTACGTAAAGGACCAGCTCACCCTGTGACACCAAGGACCAGTACTGGTGTCACCATGTGGCCAAGACAGCCACATTTCCCCACCCCTGCACTGGGACCCCACCCGCCCAGGGGAGAGGGTGACTTAGCTCCGGTCAGGGGGTTCTCCAGCTGGCATGGGCAGAGCCACTGAAGCCAAGAGCAGGTATTAAACAGGAGTGCTCAGGGAGTCCCAGCATCTTACAGCATATTCACCGCACCCCCTCTGCTTTGCACCTCACAGGAGTTCATACAGAATGTTACACAAGATGCAAGCTACGCCTGGATTGGACTTAAAGTGACATCCCCAGGGGGGAAATGGACCTGGGTGGACGGTTCCCCATTAGATCCAATGCTGTAAGTGCTGCCTGCGGTTTACTGTCTGAGAGATGTTTGAGAAAAGCTCCATTGTATAACTTGACGTTAAAACGTTTTACCAGCGTAGTTACATTGGTTAAGGGTATTTTCCTAACCTAGGTGTGCCCGCACAGGCCCTAGTGTAGCTGCAGTTTTACCAATGTGCCTGCGCTCATTGTAGTGTCGCTTATGCTGATCGGGGGCACTGGCATAAGCTGTAGTGGGAGAAACACTTAGCAATGGATATAGCTGTGTCCACACTACAGGGTTTCCAGTATAACTGCACCAGAAACACCTCCTAGTGTAGACAAGGCTTAAAATGCTGATCTGGCCCCCCATTACCATAGTATCTGAGCTCCTCAGTACCTTTACTGTATTTATCTTCTCACACCCTTTTGAGGCAGGGCAGGGCTATTATCCCCATGCTACAGCTGAGGAAACTGAGGCACCGAGAGACTAACAGTGGGATTCACAAAGGTATTTAGGTGCCTAATGCTCATTGATTTCAAGGGGAGTTAGGTGCCTACATATTTTTGTGAATCCCACCCTAAATGACTTGCCCAGAGTGACACAAGACCATGGGTAGAGCAGGGAATTCAACCATCCTCCTTCTGTTACACGTCAGCTTCTCTGGGCCGGCAGCTGGAGGCAGTGACATGTAATCACTGGTAAGAATGTGGCCACTGCTCCTGCCTGTGCAAGGGGGACCCTGAGAAGAGGTTGTGTGTAGGGCCCTCAAATGTCTTACTACAGCCCTGTCTCTGGGCTCTGCTGGGTTCCCCTGGGCTCTGTCCCTCCGGTCTTTGTGCTCCCAGTGTCAGATGGTGGGTGAGGGGCAGAAAGTGGTGGTGTCTCTCAGGCACCCCCTTTTGTGGGGTCACAGTGAGCTGCTGCTCCCAGTCAATTGGGCGGACCCTTATCCCTTGATCCTTCCTTCTACTTCCTTCCATTAGAACAGTGGGATTTATCATCAGTGCAGATCAGGGTTAACACCCCACTGCGGTGTGGGGGGCAGATCCCCCAGCTTAGAGAGACCGTCTTGGGGCTTGTCTAGACAAGCACGTTGTGGGCAGCAGGCTGGGATGTAAACCTACCTCACACAAGCTTTCTGTGTGCACACGGACTGCCCTGGGGACCCTCCTCTTGTGCACTAAAAATTCCCTATGGCACTTGCAGTGTGCGGTCAGACTGTGCACACGGCCAGTGAGCGCAAGCTAGATTTACACCCCAGCCTGCCGTGCCCTAAGGGCGAGATTCACAAAGGGACTTGTGCGGTGGGATGCTGAGTGTCATGGTGCCTAGAAAGTCCCTGGGATTCTCAAAGCCTGAGTTAGGTGCCCGGGTTCCCTGTACAATGCATGGGGAGAGATCGGTGCCTCAGAACGGGAGTCACAAAGCCTGAGTTGGGTGCCCGGGTTCCCTGTACAATGCATGAGGAGAGATCGGCACCTCAGAGTGTTAGTCACAAAGCCAGCACGCTAGGCGGGGAACAATGGGAGAGAAGGCGAGGGGGAGGATGCCAACCGCCACCTCTCTCGGGGAATTTGGCGCCCAAGACTCCATCTATGCCGCAGCGAGGTCTACGCTACAAACGTACTGTGGTGCAGCTACGTCACTCGGGGGTGTGAAAAATCCCCACCCCTGAGCCATGTAGTTACACTGACCTAATTCCCTGTGTAGACAGCGCTATGTTAATGGGGGGGGGGCTTCTCCCGTCAACAGAGCTACCGCCCCTCGGAGAGGGGAATTAACTATGCCGAGGGGAGACGCTCTCCTGGCCGTGAAGGAGTGTCTTCACTTAAGTGCTACAGCAGCACAACTGCACTGGTGCAACGTTTTATGGTTAGACCTGCCTTACAAGCGCTACAGCTGTCCCAGTGCGGCGCTGCAATGTGGACATTTTCTACAGTGATGGACGTGGGTTTGGTTTCTTTAGGAAATCCACCCCCTTGAGAGGCGGTAGCTAG
This sequence comes from Mauremys mutica, assembly GCF_020497125.1. NCBI lineage: Eukaryota > Metazoa > Chordata > Testudines > Geoemydidae > Mauremys > Mauremys mutica. The sequence continues at coordinate 300,961 of NC_059083.1, forward strand.
GTCAATGGACTTGGTCCAGTAAAAAATATTACCTCACCCACCTTGTGTCTCTAACATCCTGGAACCGACACAGCTACAACTACACTGCACACACCACTGTCAGTATGGCACGCTTCCGCTTCAAAAGTACTTTAAAAAAATAGTTTTTACATCTTTAGCAAGTTTTTTCTCAAATTCTTCCTTGGCCTGCCTTCTTAAACATTTACAATTCAGCAAAGAGTCCTGTGGCACCTTATAGACTAACAGACGTTTTGGAGCATGAGCTTTCGTGGGTGAATACCCACTTCGTCGGATGCAACCGACGAAGTGGCTATTCACCGACGAAAGCTCATGCTCCAAAACGTCTGTTAGTCTATAAGGTGCCACAGGACTCTTTGCTGCTTTTACAGATCCAGGCTAACACGGCTCCCCTCTGATAATTTATAATTCACTTGCTGGAGTTTGTGCTTCTTCCTATTTTCCTCATTAGGATTTGTCTTACATATTTTAAAGAATGCCTTTTGCCTCTAATAGCCTCCATTATTCTGCTGTTTAGCCAGGGTGGCATTTTTTTGGTCCTCCTCCTGTCTTCTTTTATTTGGGGTACACACTTAGCCCCGGGCTACACTACAGACTTATGACAGTATAACTATGTTGTCCAGGGGTGGGAAAAATCCACCGAGTGATACAATTATACCGACCTAAACACTGGGCGTAGACAGCGTTATATTGCTGGGGAGGCTTCTCCTGTCAACACAGCTACTGCCAGTTGGGGAGGTGGATTATCTATGCTGATGAGAGAAGCCCTCCCATCAGTTTAGGTAGCATCTTCACTGCGGCGCTGTTAAGTGTAGACAAGCCCTGCTGCTAGGAGGCATTTCACCCCAGTGACAGCTCTGTGCAATTTCCATCCAACAAGCGCCCTCATGCTTGTGTGGTTCCCCTTTGTGAAGTGAAATGTGACTGTTGTGGGCTGGTTTGGTATTATGTCCCCTCCAGGGATGCTAAATGTCATTACCCTCTGGTCACTGTTACCAGGCAGTTCAGCTCCCTTGACCTCCTGGGGCAGATCCTGTGCTCCACTGAGGATTAAATCAGGAATTGCCTCTCCCCTTGCGGGTGCCAGGCCCAGCTGCTCCAAGCAGCTGTCACTGATGGGGGCTAGAAATCATCTCTCTGCATCATGCCCTGAGGTGACAGTTAGTCCCTCTGCTCCAATCACTCTTTAAATTATTTATTCACACAAGAGACTGAGACACCCCCGACCCCACACAACTCAGACTACCCCTAGCTCAGTATTAGCAGCTGCTTCTAAGAGGTGGGAGACCCCTGTTCAAAACCTCTCTCCCCTGCAGGCAAAAGGGGGGACTTGAAATGGGGTCTCCCACTTTCCAGGTGTCAAGTATCAGAGGGGTAGCCGTGTTAGTCTGGATCTGTAAAAGCAACAAAGAATCCTGTGGCACCTTATAGACTAACAGACGTTTTGCAGCATGAGCTTTCGTGGGTGAATACCCACTTCTTCAGATGCATCTGAAGAAGTGGGTATTCACCCACGAAAGCTCATGCTGCAAAACGTCTGTTAGTCTATAAGGTGCCACAGGATTCTTTGTCACTTTCCAGGTGAGTGCCCCAACCCCTGGGTTTGCTCCTCCCTGCTATTTTGTAGGAGTTCACCTGTGGGACCCAAGCTGGTAAGTGGCCTTTGAACATGCTGAGTGGCTCAGGGCCTGCAGGTGCATTAGGCAGAGGAACGCTTGTCTGCTGCTGGCTCATGCATCACACACACTGGGGCTTAGGTAGCCAGCAGCAGAGGGCAGCAGGAGCACGTGGGCTGAGTGACAGAGACACAGGTACCTAGGAAACTTTTACTCTGAATATTAAGGCACCGAGCAGTTCAGTCACCCCCAGGGTTTGTGAATCCCAGGGGGACGTGGTTCTGGGATGGAGATGTCTAAAGTGGCTGCTAGGCTCCTAAGTCCCTTTGCGAACCCAGCCCCAACCATTCATCCGGACAAGTCCTCAGGCTCCCTGCAGCCATCTGTTACCCAGGTCCCACAGCACAGGTTTCCTCTCTCCCGAGGCTCAGACTGTGTTTTTAAAGGAAAGCCGAGATGTGGGAGCTCAGGGTGGCTGCTTTCATCAAGAAAGTACCAGGTCACCAACCCCATGAGATTCAGCCTCCTCCATTCCTTGCCAGAGGCCCCCTAACTCAGCTCACATTCTCGACTGACGCTCTGTAGGAAAGTTACAGAGATGAAGAACAACACCAGAGACAAGCATCCCATCAGAGTGAGGGGGAGAAAAGACTCACTTCTGGGCCCTTCCTTGCTACAGGGACCATAATGACACTGACTCTTTAATTCTGCAGCTTCTCAGTCTCAGGCTCTGCTGAAGGGAACAGCTGTGGCTGGATAGGAGACAACCAGATTCAGTCGGAGACGTGTGGTGCTGAGTTCAAATGGATCTGCCAGAAAGAAGCTACCGTGATATAGACAGTGGAGCGGAGGCTCTGTATTTGCGTCTCCGTAACATGCAGTCCCCTGTGTGTAGGCTCATGGGGTTGGATTGTGGCTTTAGGCAGAGCTCTAAGCTGAGGGCAGAGCAGAGCCCTGGGAGGTGCTGGAACTCAGGTGCCCCTCGTTGTCACAGTTCCTTCCCTTGGTCCTTCTCACTGGGCTGGGGCCTGGGGGTGTAATTTATAACTGCCCCAAACCTGCAGGAAGTTACTCCCTGAGCTGCTTCCCGGGGTACCCAGGGCTGGGAGGTGCCTCACCACCACCTGCCCTTTGCCTGAGGGAGCCTTGTCTGTGCCTGCCAGGGGTCAGCTCCCCAACTCCACTGGCCCCACACACGCTCGCTGCTGGGCCTGCAGTCACTGCAGTCAGCAATATGCCCACTCTGCCCTCAAGCCCTCGGAGCATCCCCCTGGTGCATTCAGCCCCTGGACACGGGCAGTAATCACACAGCTGCTGCTTCCAAGGGAACAGGAATGCCCCCACCCCCGCCCCCCAGCTTACCAGCTCCACCTCAGCTCTCTGCTCCGCTTAACACACAGCAGTGACATATGCTCAGAGTGAAATCACGTGTCAGTTCAACAAAGCCAAGAGTCAAGTAGAAGTGTTGGAAACAAATGGTTACATATAAAATAAAGACACATCATGTGTTCTAGAGCCTGGACTTATGTACCAAGATACTCTCCTGTCTAACCACGTACAGCTCACCCAAAATCCTTGCAGCGCTTTACAGCCAGGCAGATTGTGACCTTTCTTTCATGAGACATGTGCTGTCAGTTTGCCTCTCAGGTGAGGGATCCAGTGTGTGTCTCTGCACACCAGGATAGACCAGACCAACCCCTTGTCTTTGTTCTTAAACAGGAGACCCCCCCCGCCCCCCCTGCTGTTTGCAAAATCCACGAAAGAGGAAATTTACAGGATGAAACAATCTCTCAATTTGCACCTGATTCACTATGCAAATAGGCATCCCCATCCAGCTACAGGTACACACAATACACAGCTGACTAGGCAAGGAGAGAACCTGTTACCACCTGCCCAAAAAGAACATTTGAGATACATCACCTCCTGGTGACCTGCCTTAACTGCAAGACCTTAAGGGCATCATTCCACTTTAATTGAATTGTCTCGTTAGCACTGGTCCCCCACTTGGTACAGCAACTCCCATCTTTTCATGTACTGTGTATACATACATATATATACACACACACACACATACACACACACACACCTGCTACTGTATTTTCCATTCCAGGCATCCGATGAAGTGGGTTTTAGCCCACGAAAGCTTATGCCCAAATAAATTTGTTAGTCTCTAAGGTGCCACAAGGACTCCTCATTTTTAATGTCAGTATAGATACATAGTTCCTTACCTATTATCTATAGGCACATCTTGCAGTGATTATAACCACCTTTTGGTGAACTATTATGTAGCCATCAGTGCCAGGGGATCCCTGTAAACCCTCCGCACCCCCTGTACTCTGCCAGTTGGCACCAAGAGTTCCCTGGTTTACACCTTGCCCTCAAACCCCCTTTCTGGGCCGGCTCAGCTCCTCTGTCCTGTAAGGAGGGAACTGAAGCCAAGGCCCTGCTATACAGCTGGCTGCAGTGTGTGGAGAGGGTGAGTGACAACCTCAGGGCAGACTGCTGGGAACCAGGCACAAACCTCAAACTGGCTGAGAGTTCTAGACTCAGATTTCACCAACCAACAATCTAGTGCAGAGGTTCTCAAACTGTGGTCCATAGGTCACCAGTGGTCCACAAGCTCCATTCAGGTGGTCCTCAGATAGTTCCCTCTAACCTGCATGCCTGGGCGGCTGCACACAAGAAAATGAAGGATCAGCCACCTAATTAATAGAGCCACGCAGGTGTGGCTCCACTAATTAGGTGCCTGGACCCTGGAGAAGACGCACATGTAAGCTGAGGTGGTGGCCGGGGGGGGGGGGAGAATACGGAGTAGGTGGGAGGGTACAGTGGGTTGAGAAGGGGGGGGGATTTGGGATGTGCAGGGCTGTGGTGGCCAGAGAAAGAGGCAATTTTCTCCAGTTCCAGGGCTGCCAGGGAGAGAGAGCGCGCCTACTTCCCAGACCCAGCTTGGGGGCTGCTGTGGCAGGGGAGAACACACACACACACACACACACACCAGCCCCAGCCCCAGCCCCAGCGAGGGATAGAGGGAGACACCCTCCCCCTTCCCAGTTCTAGCTCGGGGGCTGCTGCGGTGGAGGGAAAGAGGGCACATCCATCACATTAGAAAGGTTAAGACTAGTGATATTAAAATAGGAGTTGTGTACTTTTATTTGTAGAACAAAAAAATGTTAATTATTAAGGGTTTTTTTAATATAGCACTTGTATCCAAAGTGCTTTACAATAGTTAGCTAATGGTACAAACAACATCTGGAAAGATCATTAAGTGGCCCACCGAAACCCTCAGCAATTTTCAAGTGATCAGCAAAAAAAAAGTTTGAGAACCACTGATCTAGTGTAAATTCAGGCACTGTAACACAGCCTAACCATGGAGTCCCCTTGTGTACTCTGATCTGTCTCGCCACTCAGGTGAGCCTGCCTTTGTGACAGATGGGTCCTTACAGCCAGAATCACTGCAATATTCAGGTTACTCCCCATCCAAAAAGCACTTATCTTAGATGTAATTGACCTGGGTATCAGACCAAAGACAAAGTTTGTATCAAGTTTATTATAGGACAATGTATCAAAAAGAGGATTTATTTACACACACATTATATATATATATATACACACACACACACACACACATATACACACACACACACACATATACACACACACACACCTAAACTAGAATCTTAAGTTTCACAAGGTAACAACCATCTATAGCAGTGATGCTCAATGATTCAGAAGCCAAATTAGCGACCAACATTACCCAAAAGAGCCACAGTAGCATGAATGCATTGTTTATTCACTATAGTACTATCCATATTTAAACAGGGACTCCAAGCAGCACAGAGATCAGTATAGTTATTTCTTGTTCGGGGTTTGTATTCCACCCTCTCCCTTGTGCTCTGAGCTGCTGGAGATCAGCACTTCACACTGCTTAATGCCTCTCTCCACTCTGGCGAGTTACAGTCAGAGGCTCCCAGTATAAACGCTCCAATATCGCCTTACGATGTGGGATACGACTGTCAGAAGTGAATTAACACTGCAGCCGCACACAAGCATTCAATAAAGTCTAAGCAGATTCTTATAATGTTAATACCCATTTTAACACAGGTGAGCCAGCCTGACCCCAGCTGGGTATTTCTCAGTGTCCTACTGAGACATGGGGACTTTGGCGTGTGTGTGTGTGCGTGTGTGCGTGTGTGCGTGCGCGTGTGTCACACCTACCCACTCCCTGCCCTCTAACCCACTGGGCTCCAGGAAGGGAGTGAGCAGAGGTCTCTCTCCCCTTACTCCTACATACCAGGTACTAGGTGTCCCTTGAGTAAGACTGCGAGTCTTTCACAGAGGTCATGGAAATCACAGATTGTGACTTTCCATGATTCTGCAGTGGCCCGGTGCAGCTGACCCCAGGGCCACCCGAGCAGCTCCGGGGCCAGCCGCACCAGCCACTGCTCAGGCAGCCCCAGGCAAACGCTTCAGGAGCAGTAGCTGGGCCCCTAGATGCACCCCCAGCAAATATTTGAAAAGGTTACATAGATAATTGTCTTTCGTGCTCAGAGCAATCCCTGTTATTCCGGAATTTGTCAGCTGCGATGGTCAGAGATCACAGCCAGGTTTTTCCAGGGCTAATTTCCACAATACCCTTATCAGCCCCCTTTCGCCTTTGTAAACGGATCAGGATTGGTGCAGATCCAGTGTCTCTCGCTGGTGCACCGCAAGCTGCTGACCCCATTCTCAGTCAGATACGCGCAGTCACCATCTGCTGTTATCGGAAACCTGCAAGACAGAACCCAGGGAGCTGGTGTCAGGCAGTAGTTGGGCGTTTCCCATCAGTCACAGACAGGGGGAGACACTCGCACAGTGCAGGGAGCTGCTGCACTCACAGCCCCTCACGATTCCCCCTCCTGCACCAGCCACAGGCCCCCCACCCCGATTCCCCCTCCTGCACCAGCCACAGGCCCCCACCCCCCACCCCCAACACCACGGGGCAGCGCGAAAGGGAGCAGTGGGGTAGCAGGGCCAGGAGGAGAAGTTCTAAGATCAACTGGCCTCCATGGAGCATTTATGCTGGGTGGATATTTTAACCCCAGTTCCTGCTCCCCCCACCCCCAGCTGGGTTTGGATGGGCCTCTGCAGGCCCAACCACCCAGTCTGCTCCGGGGGAGATTCCAGGTGAGTGTCAGCATAAGGAGCGGCAGTAACACCACACAGAAGAGCTGGATCAAAAAGACTCACAGGTGGTTGAATTCGGTGCCATTGACCCATTTCCAGGGCTGCCCCGGGTCCCTCTGGAGGCCAATCCAGTGGTCAAATTTGCCTTTATAGCGCAGCAGGAAAGCCTAAAAACAGCAAAGGGAGGGGTGGTGTCAGAGCCCCGGCCCTGCTGCTCCCCCAGGCTCCGGGCAGGGAATCCCAGGTGTACACGGAAGGGCTCTGAGTGTTTCCAGGGGGTGGCAGGGGATTTTCTCCTCCCTCTTGCCCAGCTCTGGGTAATTCAGTATTAACCCTTCCCCCAAACCCAGCTCCCCTCACCCCAATCTGCCCTGGGCTGGGGCAGCTCTTGGATGCTGCTGGGTCTAAGCTGCCCCCACCCCCCTCCATGCAAGGCCAGGTTCTGGGTGAAAGCTGCATCTTACAGGGCAGCTGAGCTCCCCTCACCATGGCAGGGGAGGGGGAAGGAAAGAGCCCAGCTGATCTGAATAGGAGATGCTGGAAGAGGCCAGGGATGAGAAAAGCCTCCCCACACCCGCACCATCCAGCTGCCCTTTCACCTACCCAGGAGGAGCACTGGCTCGCCAAGTCAAACTGGGATCTCAGTCCCCCTCCAGCCCAACAGACACCTGAGCCAGCCCAGCCCTAGAGAGGGACAGTCTCCTACTGGGAGGGCTGAGAGTGGGTGATCCCCACAGTCACACTGACACTAGAGGAGCCCCGGATCTAGCCAGGCCTGGCATTCAGCAGCTGGAAGTCCATTCGCTCCGGCCTCCCAGCACGAGAGGGCTCAGAGCTGCTCCTCGCCCTGCAGGGGCAGAGCCCAGGTCCTACTGCAGCAGCAGCTGCTGTGCCAAGGCCAGGCCATTGCCATGAGAATCTCTCTCACCAGGTCCTGCTGGGTGTCGATCGCAGCCAGGGAGGCACCAAGGGAAAAGCAGTTGCTCCGGCTGTAGGTCCAGTTCCCTTTGGCCTCAGAGAAATAGTAGCATTTCCCTCGGTACCCGATCCAGCCGTCTGGGCATGCAGGGCACATGGGGCTGAGAACAGCTGAAGAACGCTCAGATAACAACACTGAAATGAGACAGTAACACATGGTGTAAGAGGGAACCTGCCCATCTGGCAGAAGAAATGAGCCCCCCGACATCCCAGGCTTTGAGACTCCCCTGACAGCTGCTGGGAGGCTGCTCAGGAGCCAGGAGGACACTGGGAATCCAGAACCAGAGAGGGATTATCTAAGCCCAGTTTCACTGGGCCACTGTCTCGGGTTCATGTTCATTAGGGATGCAGCTGACAAACAGCCGTGATTTAAAGCACAGAACCAGGCCGAAACTCAGTGTTAGAGCAGGGGGTGGGCAGAAGAGTGATACTGGGTAAGAAGTTGAGTTCAGCAGGATTTGCCAGGACTGTTACCCTGAGGAGCTCTGCTAGCCTGGGCCACTGTCCCCATCCCCCTGCTCTGTGCTTGGCTTCCCCGGAGAGGCAGGTTGAGATGAAGATGGGAACAAACACCCTTCCCTTCAGGAGACTGAACGCCCGCTGCCCGGGCCCATCCAGCACATCCAGACACAGTGCGATGGAGATGCTTGTTGTGATACGTTTGCCTGGCAGGAAGGATTCCTGTGACACTCCCAGCCTTGGGGGAACTAACACAGCTCAGAGCTTTTCATCCCAAGCACAAGAGCAACATCCACATGATCAACAGAGCAATAAAAGGCAGGTGAACAACTGAGAGGGAAGTGAAGCAACTTTCAGTCAGGAACATGAAATGGCCACAAGGTGGAACCAGAACTCCAGCAATAGAAAGGGCCTGTGACACTGACTGGCCAGTTGCAACTTAATGCACTTCTGTAGAGATATTTCTCCTTCCAAATACAGCAGCTGGAAGGAAACTCACTAGACTAATTCTAGGGGAATTCTGCATCACTACACATGTGCAGAATTTATGTCCCCTGCAGATTTCTTTGCTTCCCTGCAGAAAAATGACTTTTGCAGCTTCCCTTTGCCTTCCTGTCAAAGTGGTCACATGCCCCCCAGCAGAGCAGGTGCATTGTTTCAGGTGCCAGGAGCAGCCAATGGAGAGAGAAATCACTGGGGAGGGTGGAGATGCCCTGACCAGTGGCTCCTACCCTATAGCAGGCTCAGCTGCTAATCCCAGATGGGCTGGGGAGGATGGAACTTCCTCTTCCCCTGCAAGGAGTGGCCAGGGCTGGGTCAGACCCTCCCCCAGAAACCTCTCCCGCTGCACGATGCTCCACCCTCATCCCACTTCCTGCCCCCATTGCTCCTCAGCTGTGGCAGGGAGGGGATCACTGTTAAGGGAGCAGCTCCCCTGTACATCCAGACCCACATCATACCCAGATCACCCCTCCACCCAGAACCTCAATAAGCCCCCAGAATCCTAACCCACACCCCAACAAATCTTGCATCCTGGAACCTCCACCAAGCCACCCACACCCAGATTTGTCCCACATAGAACCCTAACACCCCACACCAAGTTCCTCCACACTTGGATCCTGCTGGGCTGAGCCTGCTCACCCACACCTGGCGCAGAAGGGCAGCAGCAGTGGGGGTCACCTATAACTCACCACAAAGCTATTGGCAAGGTCAGTGCAGTAGGTGAATAGGGATCTGGGGCAAAAATCAGTACTTCGTCCTGCTAGTGAAGGCAGGGGGCTGGACTCAATGACCTTTCGAGGTCCCTTCTAGTTCTAGGAGATAAGTAATAATTGGAGATGTACCAATTACCTTACTGCCCCCAGTCACAGCTACTTGCTCTCAGCCTTAGCTGCGGCTGGGACACACCTACCTTTGGGAGAACATTAGCAGCAGAAGTTGATCAAAGAATGAGCAGGGCATGTGCCAGGCATGTATTTCCCCGGAGTTGTCATGGTGCAGTGTGCTGTGCATACTAATGCTCACACATGAACGGAGCAGGGCAGTCAGTGCATAAACTGCTGCTCTGTGTGTGATGTGTCTCATTTCAGGAAGCAACTGCAACTGGGTGGGGCACAATTTCACATCCTGTACAGAGCTGGATATGGGAATACACAGCCGCCCCCCTCTCCCCCCCCCCCCCCCCCAGAGAAAAGCTGCCAGGCCTGTGGGCCCCTTCCAGTATTGGTTAGGATGGACAGGGCACAGCAAGGAGCCTTTCAGCTCTGGGAGCCCTTGACTGGTGCCATCTGTCAAGGCCTGGTGGCTCCCTGACCCACGGGTGTAGAACCCCAAGCTCACAGATCCCACCTTACGCTGTGTGAGCCAACGCTGCCCATTGCAATAGCCGGCCAGTCCAGCAGGGAGCTGGGACTCACGGCTAGCACCAGTGTAAGGACGGGGAAGCAGTTGCACATTACACAGATGCGCTGGAGCAGCGTGTCCCGCTGTGGTAACTTACTGCAGTGCTCAGCCCCAGGGCAAGCCCCTTTCTGCACCACTGCAGCCCTTCTACATTAGCAGTTTGCACTGTATCAATGTCATTACATCAGCACAAAGGATTCCTAATACAGACACACTTGGATTCACCCTCCTGAGGCCCAGTGATCAGATCCCAGGGCAACAGATAAATCACAACCCTGACAGTCTCACAGCTCCCCTGGCCCCAGACTATTGGCAGATACAGCCGGGCTCACATTCACCATGAACAGCCGCCCTCTGCACTAGCACTCGCTGTCTGTGCAGGCGGGGGAGTCAGTAGCACTACGGGACCCTGCACAGCTGAGGTCACTAATTGGTGGGTTTCACACAGCATTAATGGAGGTTTCTGTGCTGCGTTCTACAGCTCATTTCAGTGACATGCCAGCGCCTGCCAGCCCGGCCCTGGGCACGACCCGGGGATGCAGGCAGGCCAGGCTGGTACCTCAGGGCGACATGCTGCAGGCAGAGGGCCCAGCTCATCGCTGCCCTGCACCCTGCCCTGTCAATCACCCCCACTCTGCACAGGGGTACCAGCGACTGTGCCTGGGGCCCGGCAACAGTGACTTGGGCCCCAAGTGCTCAGAGCTGGGCTGGCGGGAGCTAATGTCAGTCAGATTGTCCGACTCAGAGTGCTCAGGTGCCAGGGTCTGGGGGGAGTGGGAGGAGGGTCGTGGAGGAAAATCCCCCAGGAATCCTCTGTCCCAGGGGCAGAAGCCAGACAGGCCTGAAGGAGAGACTGACTGTGGTGGCTCCAGGGGGAATGGGATGCGCAGAGAGGGGCAGGGAGGGCTGAGAACTCACCTGCCAGGACAATAACAGTGATGATGAGACCTAAGAACACAGCGGCTGCGAGGGCGACTGCGCATTTCTTGCCATTATGACGAGGTTCTGAAACACAAAGACCCGTCAGGCCAGGCCGCGAGGACACGTCTCACTGACGGCACCAGGGCTGGAGCTGCCCTAGAACATGCCCCGTTCTGTCGATGGCTCCTCCCGTCAGACGCTCTGGGAGAGGAGCCCGGAGGCTCAGGCAGGCTGGGGCTGGCAGAACAGTCCCTCCTTCCCCTCAGCCCAGTGCCCTCCCTGGCACCCCCAGCCAGGCTGTCACGGGGCCTGGTGAGCTCAGGGGCACAGAGACAAGGACCCGCATGTTCTGGTGGCAGGAGCTCAAGCTGCCCCCCACCATCCCCACCCCCACTCTGCCCCCTGCCGAGCGCTGGCTGGGCCCACACTGCTGAGTGCACCTGTCCCCGCACACTGGGGTCTCGCACTGGCCACACACAGCAGAAGGGGGGAGGGGCCACGGCCACCGCTGTGTGTGCCAGGCAGCAGCTGTGAGCCGGGATCGGTGCCCTGAGAGCCCTTGGGGGAGACCCAGTCCCTGCTGCCCACGGACGGGGGGGTGCTGGGCACTGGCTGCTGCCACTGAGAACATGGCCCCAGGTGGGGCAGCCTCTGTCTCTGTCCAGCCTGTTCCCAGGCAGCGACGCCCCATTACCTGGCCACCATCCAGTCTCCTGGTGTCCATTGCCGTTAACTCTCCCCTGCAGCGGCTCTTCCCTCTCAGCAGCCCCAGTTGCTGGCCCCAATGTCTCTCTCATTGACACTCGGGCTACAGACGCTGCTGCAGGTGCTGGGCTGGGATCCACTCCTCTTGGGCTGACTGAGTCAATTCAGCAGCAGCAATGCCGAGCGGGGGTGGGGATCCTGGCCCTGGCTCCCCTCACTGCTCCAGACTCCCCAGCTGATCTGAAAGCTGAGACAGATCCAGCAGGACAGGTCAGGGGGGATGATTTGTGGTTTCCTCATTCCCTGCCCAGCAGCCCAACCCCTGCCAGAGGTGGTGCTATGATGATTAAACCCCCTTAAATCCCATTGGCCTCTCCACCCCCTAGGGCTTCAGAGACCTGATCTGCTATGGAAACTTCCCTGCCTTTCCCCCCTCCCCGGGATGTACCCACCTATGCAGGGGAGAGAAAAGCCCCCTCCCCAGTTCTGCACCCCCCTCCCCCTTCTTGGAAGAGAGTGAGCAGAGACTCAAAGGGGGCAGCATCCTGGCAAGTGATGGGAGGGAGGGGACTGTGATGCCCGGCCCCTAGGTGTTTCCCACCAGAGCACATGGGGAGAGGGGGCATCATTGCCCTGCAGCAACCCCAACACACTGGGGTGGGGCGGGTGCATATAGCGTGTTCTGACAGTAAACAATGCACTGCACCCACTGCAGACCCTGGCTGTGCATGTGCAGAATGTCCATGGTTTGCCTCCTACATGTACCTACTGGTGCAGCGCATCCCCTTAAGCAGCGGGGTCTTAGCCCCAAGCCTGGACTACAAGGAGCTGGGCCTGTCAGATCCTGGCATCCACATGGGAGGGGAGAATGTGGGGTGAGAAGCGTCTCTGCCTCTGTTCTCCCCCATATCCCCCTCATGTGACCGTCACACTCTCCCCCACAGAAACTTCCTCTTCTCCAGACCATGTCGCGGCAGCCTGCACGAGTCCATAGAACTTCCCATAACAATAGTGCAGAGTGTGCAGGCTCCATGCTTCTGTCAAAGATATGGCAGGCAGCAAGGAGAGCCATGCAGGTTTGTGGGATTTAGGGAAAAAAGTGCAAAAATCATGGGATACATACACAGTTATGGGACATTGAACACTGCATTATGGGAAGTTGATCCCATGCTCCCGATGCAATCCATTTGGGAAGCACCAGGTATTGCCAAAACTTCAAGGTTCAGTGCAGTTGACAGTGGCAAGTTGCACAGTGGGATTCCTACCCATGGTGCACTGCACTCTGAATACATACAAGCGCTCCTGGCGAGTACACTCACCACCGACACAAGGAGCCAAGTAGGCGCGTGCACAAGTGACATACTAGCTGTGGTGACTGCATGCCGATGTAACGTGAGTTAACGTAAGCTGGTAGGGTAGACATGGCCTTAGGTACAGTAACTCCTCACTTTAAGTCGTCCTGGTTAACATTGTTTCGTTGCTGATCAACTAGGGAACATGCTCATTTAAAGTCATGCAAGGCTCCACTCTTACCTTGTTTGGCTGCCTACTTTCTCCACAGCTGGCAGCCTCCCTACGCCCCCTCCTCCCCACAGCACCTCCTGCCCGGCAGACCCCACCCGGCTCAGCACCTTCCCTCTCCCCTCCCCCCCCGCCCACAGCAATCAGCTGGTTTGCAGCATTTTGGGGGCAGAAGGCCGGGGGGGGGGAGGGGAAGTGAGCCTGTGCACTGAGTCCTTGCTCCTCCCCCATCTCCCCTAAACACAAGCCAGCTGGATTGCCCCAGGCAGGAGGGGAGGAGCGAGGCTGCAGCATGGGAAGTAAAGAGGGAGGAGGTGGTGCGGGCGGGGGGAGGAGAACAGGCAGTTCAAGGATGAGGGGGAGTGGGTGGGCTGAGGGTTGAGCCCCCCCGCCCCTGGTGCTTGCAGAGTAGGGGAAGCTGCTGCTGCTGCGCAATGTGCTTCTCCCAGCCTACAGCACCTTCAGCCTCCTTGCCTGCCTCATCTCCAGTGCCAGTGGGCTGTTCCTGTGTGGGGTAAGGCGAGGGCACCTCCCAACTACAGTACTGTATGTTTGTAAACACACAGCACGTGCACACTACTCCCTCCCACCCCCACCCCCAGCGTAGTATTAAATTGCTTGTTTTAAATTGTTTAAAGCAGGGGTCTCAAACACGCGGCCCGCGGGCCGCATGCGGCCCGCGGAGCTCTTCCCTGTGGCCCGCGGAGCTCCCCCACCAGGGCCGGCTCTAGAGTGGGGAGCCCAGAGCCTTTTAACTCCCAGCCGCGGCTGGGAATCGGAAGGCTCCGAGCTGCCCGCCGCGGCGGGGAGCCCAGAGCCTTTTAACTCCCAGCCGCGGCTGGGAATCGGAAGGCTCCGAGCTGCCCGCCGCGGCGGGGAGCCCAGAGCCTTTTAACTCCCAGCCGCGGCTGGGAATCGGAAGGCTCCGAGCTGCCCGCCGCGGCGGGGAGCCCAGAGCCTTTTAACTCCCAGCCGCGGCTGGGAATCGGAAGGCTCCGAGCTGCCCGCCGCGGCGGGGAGCCCAGAGCCTTTTAACTCCCAGCCGCGGCTGGGAATCGGAAGGCTCCGAGCTGCCCGCCGCGGCGGGGAGCCCAGAGCCTTTTAACTCCCAGCCGCGGCTGGGAATCGGAAGGCTCCGAGCTGCCCGCCGCGGCGGGGAGCCCAGAGCCTTTTAACTCCCAGCCGCGGCTGGGAATCGGAAGGCTCCGAGCTGCCCGCCGCGGCGGGGAGCCCAGAGCCTTTTAACTCCCAGCCGCGGCTGGGAATCGGAAGGCTCCGAGCTGCCCGCCGCGGCGGGGAGCCCAGAGCCTTTTAACTCCCAGCCGCGGCTGGGAATCGGAAGGCTCCGAGCTGCCCGCCGCGGCGGGGAGCCCAGAGCCTTTTAACTCCCAGCCGCGGCTGGGAATCGGAAGGCTCCGAGCTGCCCGCCGCGGCGGGGAGCCCAGAGCCTTTTAACTCCCAGCCGCGGCTGGGAATCGGAAGGCTCCGAGCTGCCCGCGGCGGCGGGGAGCCCAGAGCCTTTTAACTCCCAGCCGCGGCTGGGAATCGGAAGGCTCCGAGCTGCCCGCGGCGGCGGGGAGCCCAGAGCCTTTTAACTCCCAGCCGCGGCTGGGAATCGGAAGGCTCCGAGCTGCCCGCGGCGGCGGGGAGCCCAGAGCCTTTTAACTCCCAGCCGCGGCTGGGAATCGGAAGGCTCCGAGCTGCCCGCGGCGGCGGGGAGCCCAGAGCCTTTTAACTCCCAGCCGCGGCTGGGAATCAGAAGGCTCCGAGCTGCCCGCCGCGGCGGGGAGCCCAGAGCCCTTTAACTCCCAGCCCCGGCAGGCTCCGAGCTGCCCGCCGCGGCGGGGAGCCCAGAGCCTTTTAACTCCCAGCCGCGGCTGGGAATCAGAAGGCTCCGAGCTGCCCGCGGCGGCGGCGGGGAGCCCAGAGCCTTTTAACTCCCAGCCGCGGCTGGGAATCAGAAGGCTCCGAGCTGCCCCCCGCGGCGGGGAGCCCAGAGCCCTTTAACTCCCAGCCGCGGCTGGGAATCAGAAGGCTCCGAGCTGCCCCCCGCGGCGGGGAGCCCAGAGCCCTTTAACTCCCAGCCGCGGCTGGGAATCAGAAGGCTCCGAGCTGCCCGCAGCGGCTGGGAATCAGAGGGCTCCTGGCGCTTCCCGCCGCCAAGCCGCCAAACAGCTGTTGGTGGTGCTTAGCACTTTCCAGGAGGGAGGGGGGAGGAGCGGGGAGCCGCGCACTTAGGGGAGGAGGTGGAGAAGAGACAGGGCAGGGGCGGAGCCTCATGGAAGGGGTGGATTGGGGGTGGGGCCAGGGGCAGCAAGGGGGCGTGTCAGTGATGCGGCCCTCGGGCCAATGCACTCGTCCTCATGCGGCCCTCGGGGTCATTTGAGTTTGAGACCCCTGGTTTAAAGCCTATATAATGCCTTTTATCTGGCAAAAAAAAGTTTCCCTGGAACCTAACCCTCCCCCACCCCCTTTACATTAATTATGAGGAAATTAGATTCACTTATCATTTCACTTAGTCACATTTTTCAGGAACAGAACTACAGCGTGAAGTAAGGAGTTACTGTATATGAATTGTTTGGAAGATGCAATAGTGATCTTCAGAGACCCTAGGAGTGAGCATACAGCCGAGGAAGCCCTTTGGGCATTGCAGCAGGGATATCCGTCTGTTGCTAAATATGCTGGGAAGTTCTACTGCTTGGTAGCAGATACTGAATGGAGCAAGGCTGTGCAGCATTAGCATGTCTGCATCAGCCTAAAAGAGGACATCTGTAGCCTATAGGACCAACCAGCTTGCTCGTGTGCATTATATATATATATAAAATAAAGTGTGTATGTATCATTTCTTATCGTTTAAGTATTTTATGCATTGTAATAGGGTTATAGATTTATATTAAAAAATAAGTTTGGTCGTAATGCAAGAGACCTACAGGCCATATCCCGTATGTTAAGCTAAGGCAAAGTTAGCATATCTATATTGTGACCTTTTACCCAGAAAAAAAGTTGACCTATATCTTGTTACCTAAACAGATAAGTATCTATGCATATGTCTAGGACCTTTATCTAGACCAAGAGACAATGGAAAAATGGCATGGGAGGGGTTTCAATGTTGTACCCACAGACTTAGGCTTCCTTGTGGTGTACCTATGTGCGTATGTACATGTCATCCATACACACAAACATACTAGCCAATGGGGTAAGTGTACCCTAACAGTTCTGTGGGCAAGGAATAAAATTTGGGCATAAGAAGAAGAATTTCTGGCACTTGCCCTATAAAAGAGGTAGCCCACCTTGCTAGAGTATTCTCTACTTTACTCTTACTTTCACTCCCTATTTTTATCTACTATGACTACTACTCTTAGTAGGCTGTACTTGTTCTTAAACTTTTAAGTTTCAAGGGAACTAGGCTAAGCTTGGTTCCCCTAAGTTTTTATTCTTAGTTTATTAGCTTTTGATTTTAACTTTAAGTTAGTCAAGTAAACCCTAAGTTAGACACTAATACTAAGCTGTCAAAACTAAGCACTGCATCCCTCGCTCAAGAATTGAGAAACCTGAACCACAAGGCTGGTCCCGTGTCTTACCACCAGGTTATCAAGGAAGGGTGTGAGTATATTAACCAAAGCTTTGTAGCATCTAATACTATATTACCAGATATATCTTTTGAATAGCAGTAATGCCATTGTAACTTTGTAACTGATTATTTTTCCATTTACTTACTATTTCATTACTTTTAATAAAGTCTTTACGACTATATCTGTCTCAATGTAAACTTCCTGTCACACCGAGGTTCCTTTGTAAATTCTGTGGAGCCTGATTCGAGACAAGAACTTTTATCTTCTAATCAGATTGGCAAGCCTAAAACCCACACTTATTAATATTAAATTAATAAACTGAATATTAGTACACTCTAAATCAGGCTACAGACTGGCGAGCCAGCTAGACGACTCAAGGAGTGTGACAGGAATTTTCAGGGATTCCAGGCATCCTTAGACCCATGAAAATCTCACCTAAGGGATAAGTAAAGAGTTAAAGTTAGAGCAAAAAATCAGTGATCTACAACCCATCCTGGACAATGATCCCTCGCTTTCACAGGCCTTGGGAGGCAGGCCAGTCCTCACCCACAGACAACCCGGCAACCTGAAGCATATTCTCACCAGTAACTGCACACCACACCGTAGTAACTCTAACCCAGGAACCAATCCATGCAACAAACCTTGATGCCAACTCTGCCTATATATCTACACCAGCGACACCATCATAGGACCTAACCAGATCAGCCACAACATCACTGATTCATTCACCTGCATGTCCACCAATGTAATATACCCCATTATGTGCCAGCAATGCCCCTCTGCTATGTACATCGGCCAAACTGGCCAGTCCCTACGGAAAAAGATAAAATGGACACAAGTCAGATATTAGGAATAGCAATATACAAAAACCTGTACAAGAA
Organism: Mauremys mutica; assembly: GCF_020497125.1. NCBI lineage: Eukaryota > Metazoa > Chordata > Testudines > Geoemydidae > Mauremys > Mauremys mutica. The sequence continues at coordinate 318,700 of NC_059083.1, forward strand.
CACTTCAATCTCCCCGGCCACACAATAGCAGATGTAAAGGTGGCCATCCTGCAGCAAAAAAACGTCAGGACCAGACTTCAAAGAAACTGCTGAGCTTCAGTTCATTTGCAAATTTGACACCATCAGCTCAGGATTAGCTAAAGACTGAACGGCTAGTCAATTACAAAAGCAGTTTCTCCTCCCTTGGTGTTCACCCCTCAACTGCTAGAAGAGGGCCTCATCCTCCCTGATTGAACTAACCTCGTTATCTCTAGATAGATTCTTGCCTGCATATTTATACCTGCCACTGGAAATTTCCATTACATGCATGTGACGGAGTGTTCACCCACAAAAGCTTATGTTCCAATATGTCTGTTAGTCTATAAGGTGCCACAAGGCTGTTGCTTTTTACTGATCAAGATTAACACGACTACCCCTCTGATACAGAGCAAAAAACTGTGTCTCAACTCAGTCACAGGAAGTCAATTTCCTGTGACTATCTTGGCAGCAGTCTCAGAAGTTTTTTAGCAGCAAAGATCCAGACTAACACAGCTACCCCCCTCTGATACTGTTCAGTATTGTCTCTTAAAGTTTTAACTTGAGGTTTTAAATTTAATCTTGCAAGATAAGTAAGTAATAGTAATGTTATTTAAAAAGTGATACATGTGTGTAAGGGGCTGTGTTAAAAGTTGAAGTTACTGAATGGTACCAATAAGATATAAGCAGTAGCATCAGGCCTGATGACCCACACTAGTGGTGGCGGGGGAATTAATAAATCTATGTATTAATTGCAGCCAAAAGGCCTCAATAACTCAGAACTTGTACAGTTCTTCAGTCCCCACAACTCTCCTGGGCTCCTCCTCTAATCCGTCTGCCTCAGTAACCCCAGAGTTTGGCAGGTCCCGACAGAGCAAAAAAGCCTCTTGATCAGCATCGAGGGAAGAGAGGAGAACATGCCCCCACCCCTCCATCATTTACTTGGGACTTACTGAAGTAGGTGTAAACACTGGTTTGGGGTATTGTTTCCTGTTTCCGTGATGGAACGCCTTCAGTTACAGAGTAAAAACAGCAGAGTGTTTGTTCATTATAGTTTGCTACACAAGACAGTTTTAGAATTCAAATGAGTTCTATGTTACATGTTAAGGTGAGTGGAGCAAGGGCAAAAGTAAAGCCTGCTGAAGTTGCCTGCAGTATAACTTTTGGAGGAGAAAAAAAAAAAAAAAAAAAAAACACTGCCAGAAAATATATTCAGCAACATGAAAAAGGTTTAGAACAGCTGAGGAACAAGATAATCTCTAAGCATTGTAACCCATGGGGTTTTATGAGAAATGTATTTAATGTAGAAACAGAGTGTGACGAAGTGGGGCTGTTCTTAATGTTTCCTCTGAATACTGTGTGGATGCCTCAGTTTCTGGCCAACACAGTCTCCGTGGCAACTAATGGCCCAGGCCCTTCCCTCCTGCAAGGGGATGCTAAAGGTGTGGGAGAAGAAAGATCAGGTGACCTCCTGGCCCGGGAAAGAGACAAAGACCAGAAAGGAGGGGCTGGAGGGGGTTTCAGTTTGGGGCTGGCTGGGGACAGGAAGTGAGGGCAGACGTGGGTGTCTGCCTCACTGGACCCCAGAATGGACCCAGCTGAGAAGTCTGGTTCTCTGTACCTACAAGCTCTGTTTTAGACCATGTTCCTGTCATCGAATAAACCTCTCTTTTACTGGCTGGCTGAGAGTCACGTCTGACTGCGAAGCGAGGTGAGGGTGCATGCAGGACCCTCTGGCTTCCCCAGGACCCCACCTGGGCAGATTCGCTGTGGAAAGCACATGGAGGGGCATATGCTGAATGCTCCAAGGAGAGACCCAAGAGGTGAAGCTGTGTGAGCTTCTTGCCCTGAAGACAGTCTGCTCCAAGGGAGAGGAGGCTCCCCAAAGTCCTGACTGGCTTTTTGGGGAGCCGTTCCAGAGCATTGCCCGGGGACTCCATGACACAGAGCAAAAAAAGAACAAAAGGCTAAACTGGTAAAGGAAATAGCTGTTAAATGTCTGATCGTAGCTTATAATCTTTTCCCCAATTAATTAAATAAAATTAAAGTTAAAGTTACTCAGAAAAGCCCAGCAAACTTTGGATGCCAGCTTGAGATCACTGCACAGCTATAAATCAAACCGTGGTTGGCTGTTGGAAAAAAAATAAGTTAAAAAGTTAGAAAATGTTTTAGAGGAGAACAAAGAATCGGTTCCCATCCCTATTGGCATGATGGAACGGATGGAGACAAAAATCTGTAGGGTCAATTAGAAGTAGGGTAAGAGAATTAGCTCAGGTTAATACAGTACCTTTAGTAGCGGAGCCGGAAATTGAGTCTGAGAAGCCACAGGGAGAGTCAGAAGAGGAAGTTGCAGTGCAGCAGCTACTAACAGTCTGAAAATTTTAAAAAAGAGGAAGTTGAGTGTCAGAGGCGGCGACTAGTAATGTAAAGGAGATGAACAGAGCAAATGGGTAGCAAATATCCTCTCCTCTATTAGTGTCTGCCCCCATTGGAAAGAGGAACTGCCTTTAGAAACTGTAATTGTTCAAGGACTAAAAGATGCAGTGAAGTGACACTACTGCCTGTGTTGTAGTAATCTCTAAGTTACAACAGAGAGAGATACAACCACCAAGGCATGCAATTCCTGCTTCTCCACCCAATGTTACATTGGCACCATATAAATCAGAAAATCCAGCCCCTTTGGGTGGACAATTATTGGCATTTGGACAATCATTCACATTGCGTAGGTCTCTAACATTTCGTGGACCCTCTACACCCCTTTGGTGTATGTTGGTATCACCTGGTGTACCGGTAAACCACCACACTACACCAGATCTGAACAGACTAAAAGGTGTCTTGCATCAGTGTCGAGATGCCTTGAGTGTAGGACATAAAGGTTCTATAAAAAGTTATTGTGCTCATCCAGGTTTATCTCCAGAGCAATACTTCAGGAACCATGAGCTAATCCCATAAGAATTAAGGGACCCTGTAGCAGGGTGCTGGTGCAAAAGCACCTAATTAGCCCCTGGGGAAATAGATTGGGGCTGGGAAGAAGCCTGGTGCCTGGCCTTTAGAACTGGCTGCACCTGTGGGCCTGAGGGTTCAAGAGCTAGAAAGGCTGGTTGGCAGCCAGAAGAAGGGCGAATGGCCAGGGGAAGGTCAATCTCCAGGCTGAGGGCAGACTGTTTAGGAGAGGAGATTATCAGGCCTGCAAGCTCTGTACATAGCATAACACTGGTGGTGGGAGAATGTTGTGTAAATAAAGCCACAGGTGCTGCATAACTAAAAGCCTCTGAGCTTTATTGGGGCAACCAGTGGGCCCCAGGAAGAGGGGTGGGCAGAGGACCTGTCACAGACCCCCAGGGTTAGGCCTTGGTACCAGTGTCAGCAAATAACCCTGGACCTTTGAGTGGGTGCGCCCCTCGACAGGATTATGCATTTGGGTCCCATATAGGGGCCCAGGACCATATTCTTCTCTTTTCAAATGCTGCACAGAACAATTCACGCTTGAGAACTCAGTTGTAATATTTAAGCAGACGGGTGAGGCTCAATGATGGGATATTCGAAACTCCAAGCCCACATGAATGAGCTGGTAATGGAAGGCAAAGGCCCGGCACCCTTGCTGCATCATTAACCCATTTTCTTCTCTGGTGGACAACCTCCGGATAGATGAACCCATAGATTTGTCTGCATACTCTACAAATTACTTGGCATAACACCAATTGGCCCCGAGTGTAGTCATAGCCCCTTTAGGCAGGGATGCAAGCAGAAGACCCACAGAATCTGCAATGGTAGGGAGCCGCCACAGAAATTATTATAAATACTGGGGCAGTAATTAGCAGTATCCATACTAAGGATCTTAGATCCTCTTTTGTCACCAGGGTGTACAAAAACACTTGCAACTTTTGTAAGTAATCAGATTATCACACTTTCTATACCCATTGAAGTACAGATAGGTCATCTAAGAAAGATGCATACCTCTGCATTGATGAAATTAACAGACCCAAGGAATTGTCTATTGGGAACTGATTTCCTATACAAACAGGAAGGTGTTCTCAATTTGAATAACCAATTGTTGCGTATGACTGTAGAACAGGAAAAGAATGACTCGTCAGTAATCACCTGGTCCTTGGAAGCCCAAACCGCCGTCGACCAGCAGAGAAGAATTACGATACATGAGACAAAGAACTCTTAGCTATCAAGGCAGAATTTTAGGGATAGCAGCACCTACTAGAGGGGGGCAGGTTCTCTGTCCAAGTGCTCACAGATCACAAAAAAACCTGGAATGTATTTGAACAGCCAGACCTCAACCAGTGACAGATCTGCTGGTCCCTCCTCTTTGCCCAGTTTGACCTGTCACCTACCACCCAGGAGCAAGAAATGGGAACACTGTCCCATAAGGCTGAGTACCTGCAAAAGTGTGAAAAAACTCTACAATTTTAAAGGCATCTAACTTCATCAGTGGCACAGCAAACAACAGCCTAATGGGTCAGTTCAATTTATAAGGCCACCGTCCTTTACAATAAGTGCAAAGGAGCCTAAAAATGTGTACACACTTTTATACTCCTGGGGCAATTCACTAAGAACAGTGGGAACAATACACTAAACAGGCAGGCCACTACATTCTGCTCTGCCTGAAGGAACAGAGCTTACCCCATGCCTACCTCTTTAGAAACACTCCAAAGTCCTGCCCCTCCACAACAAGCATACCACAACAGTGAGCGAGGGGAACAGATTGTGTGTCTCACACACACACACACCCCTGCCTGCTCCCCACCCCCAAAGCATGTATCATTTAAGTAACACTATAATCTCGCAAGATAGAGTAAAATTCAAAACCTCTAAGGCAGTGGTCCCCAATGTGGTGCCCACGGGCACCATGGCACCCGCTGGGGCATTTATGTGCGCCCGCCTAGTGCCCAGCAGGGGAGAGAAGCCGCTGCCCCGTGCCTGCCAGGGACAGAACTCCGGGGCTGCAGGCTCTCTGTCCTCGTGGCTTCTCTCTGGATTCATATATTATATTATATATGGTTTTTTGTATTATTTAATGTACAAATACAAAATAAGCCTTGAAAAATTGTTGGCGCCTGCCATGCTGTTCTGAAAACATGAATGTGCTACTGGCTACAAAAAGCTTGGGGACCACTTCTCTCTAAACTAAAGTTAAGTCAAACCACAGTGCAGAACAACTCCACTAGAGAGGTCCTTTGGGGCCATCTGCCTGTCCCAAGTCAGGGTAAAGGAGGAGGGTTGGGCGTGGGGCTAGCAACTCCACCCTGTAAAAATCAGCTTGCTACAGAAACGCCAACAACAGAGTTAACAGAGACTTTTAGCCTAGAAAAAGAAGGGTCTTCAACTCGAAGATGCATGACGCTGGGTGGTGAAAGCCGCGAGGAAGCCACTAAGCCGATCACCCTTCTTGCAGCCAGGAGGATTACCATCGGCACATGGAACGTGAGGACCATGTACGAGTCAGGAAAGACGGCGCAGGTTGCAGCAGAGATGAGGAGCAACAACCTGACCCTACTAGGCATTAGCGAGACAAGATGGATGCAAGCTGGACAGAGACGACTGTTGACAGGAGAGCTGTTGCTGTATTCAGGACATGAAGAGAGCGACACACACCACAACATCAAAGTAAGGATTGGTAAGGCAAGAGCAGCCTTCTTACAGCTCAAGAACATCTGGAGCTCCAGAGAGCTGTCTTTGGCAATAAAGATTCGACTGTTCAACTCCAACGTGAAATCAGTCTTACTGTATGGAGCTGAAACCTGGAGGACAACCAAAACAACCACCAGGAAGATCCAGACCTTCATTAATAGCTGCCTCAGAAGGATTCTCCAGATCCGCTGGCCAGACACCATCAGTAACATCCACCTCTTGGAGAGGACCCATCAACTCCCAGCAGAGGAAGAAATTAGAAGGAGAAGGTGGGGCTGGATAGGACATACACTACGCAAGCAGCCAACCAACATCACCAGACAGGCACTGCAGTGGAACCCCCAAGGCAAGCGGAAAAGAGGCCGCCCAAGAAATACCTGGCGACGCGACCTTCAGGTTGATAGCAAAAAAATGGGCTATACCTGGAACCAGCTAGAGCGAATGGCCCAGGATAGAAGACTATGGAGATCTGTGGTTGGCGGCCCATACCCCGGTTGGGGTGACGGGCATGAATGAATGACAGTGCAGAACAGGGGGTTGACTGCTTAGCAGCAGTCACAGGAAATCAGGTTCCTGCGGTCTTAAGAGTGAGACACAATCTGTAACTTATGCCTCAGGGGAGATTCTCAGGGGTCTAAAGATCCCCGAAAAATCCCTGTCACACACTCCTCAAGTCCCCTGGCTGGCTCACCAGTCTGTTGCCTGATTTAGGAGGTCAATATTAATTTGGATAGTATGGATTTTAGGCTTGCCAATTAATTTGACCAGAAGATAAGGTTCTTGTCCCGAATTAGGCTCTACAGAATTTACAAAGGACCCTTGGGGGGTATGACAGGAAGCTTACACTGAGACAGATATAAACTTAAAAACTTAAGATTATTTTAATCAAATACTACTTCATTTGAGTTACAAAGTTACAATTTTATTACTGTTATGGTATTATAGGCTACAAATCTTGATTAATATACTCACATCTTTTCTTGATAACCTGATGGTGAGAGACACAGGGCCAGCCTTGCCTCCGGCACTTCAGGTTCCTCAATTTTTGAGTGAGAGGTGCAAAGCTTCAACACTAGAGCTATTGAAGCTAACAGAGTTTACTTAGTTTTGTTTCTTAGGGTTTAAGTTAAGAACAAAAGCTTGGGGAAACCAAGTGTAGCCTAGTCCCCATGGAACTTAGAAAGTTCAAGAAAAACCATGTACAGTCTAGCCTCTAGGAAAGTGGGTCACCTCTCATAGGGTACAGGTGCCTGAACCTGCCTTCTATGCCCAAACTTCATTTCCTCACCCACAAAAGTGTTAGGGTACACTTACTCCATAGGCTAGTATGTTTGTACCTATCATGATGTTAGATCATACACGTTTTTGTTCTCCCAGTTATTTTTGTTCTTTCCTTGTTGTGTACCTGTTAAGTTTGAGGGTACAGACTTGGAAACCCCCTATGCCATTATCTATTTCTCTAGGTGAAAGGTCTCAGGCATGTGTTGACTTTGCTGTCTGGATGAAAGGTCTCAGACTTAGGCCTTAGCAGAGTTACAGTGCAATAAAGCCTCCTACAGCGCTGTAACTCACTCCCTGTCCACACTGGCAAGGCACATACAGCGCTGGAGCTCTGTGGCTACAGCGCTGCTTGTACTCCACCTCCCCAAGAGGAATAAAGAGTATAGCGCTGTTGCGCTGGGGTGCCAGTTTAAACAGGGAATAATCTTAGTACGCTGTGACTGACCCCTGGAAGCTTCCCATAATGCTTTTAAGTGAAGGTTCCTCTCTGTTTTGTTGAGATGCCTGTTTTGTCGTGAACTCTGGGCTCTAAAAAAACAAAAACACAGCCACTATTTGCTGTGAATGAGCAGAGCCAGGGGGCTCCCTTTGGAACACCCACAGTTCGTGTTTCCTTGGAGAGAAGCAGTGCCGCGCGGGGGAGGGAGGGAGGGGGGGTCCGTTTCGCCAAACGGCTGCTTATCTGGTCTGTGAGGGAAAAAAAACAAACAGCTGCTGTTTGCTTTCAGTGAGTGAGAGAAGGGTGGGGGAGGGGGTCGGAACTTGCAAGACAGCTGCTGACAGTGTCTGCTCCAAAAATCCTCTCCTCCACACTCCGTCACACTCTACCCGACCCATCCCTTTTGAAAAGCACATTGCAGCCACTTGAACGCTGGGATAGCTGCCCATAATGCAGTGGCATTGGGAGCGGTGCAGATGCTGCAAATGGGGTCACGACAGTGCGCTGGTAGCCGTCAGTGTGGACAGACTGCAGCGCTTTCCCTGCTCAGCTGTACGAAGACAGCTTTAACTCCCAGTGCTGTACAGCCGCAAGTGTAGCCATACCCTTAGATATGCTAACTTTGCCTTAGCTCAACGTACAGGATATGGCCTGTAGGTCCCTTGCGTCACAGCCGAACTTACTTTAATATAAACCTATAAGCCTAAAAGATATATATATGCAAGCAAGCTAATCCTATAGGCTACAGGGGCTATGAATTGTGCGCACACGCAGTGATGCAGAATTCCCCCAGGAGTAACCATGGAAGGTGTTTCCAGTGGCACTGATGCAAAGGCCATGCTCCTGCTCACACACTGGGGCAGCAACTGCTAAAAAGGGCTGGGCTGGAGCCTCTGGATCTGGGATGGGGGGAAAAGGGGGTTTATCGAGCTCGCTCACTTGGGATCCCGTTGATAAGGTGAATTTCACTCTGGGTAAATCAGTCAGTCAACCCTCCTTGTGCCTGGTTATTGCATAGGGCAGAAGAGATGTAATGCTCACTCGCCTGCCTGCCAGCCAGAGGATGAGGAGGGTCCATCACTTAGTGTTCTACAGCCATTTAAAGAAGCAAGTTAGGAATCATTAATGTCATTTCACCTGTAGAGATTTGTTATAACTGAGGCCTAGCTGGCCTACCCCAACCATGAGCCCAAATGTTGAACAGTGGGTGAGAGTATAAAATTTGGAAGAAACTGAGTGAGATCTTAAAAGAAATATGCAATGACAGTTAAATTACAACCACTAAAAAATGAATGGGACAAGCATTATTGCCAGTTCATTTTCTTGCAAACATTCTCAATACTCAGTACCAACGTCTATCCTTAACTGCTGAAGAGAAGGAGTTGGCTAGGACATGGGCATCCAGCAGTCGTCCCTTCATAAGGCCAACTATTATAACCTTCAGTGCTAAGGGGGAAACCATTCAAGAAATGTGTTTGCTGATGTTTTAAAAAAAAAAGTCACAGTAGTGAACTGGTGGAAGTCACTTCAACAGTCTCTGAATAAAAGTGAGATTATCACTTAAGCACTTGTAACAGCAGTAGCTTCTTCTGCCAGTGTACAAAGAATATTTTCTTCCTTTGGACTAATTCATTCTAAACTGAGAAATCATTTGAGACCTGAAAAAGCAGGAATGCTTTTTCTTTTCCAGATTATGAACAAACAGAAAAATGAAGGTGAAGATGGAGTTAGACACAGAAGCCAATATTTTAAGTTTCTCATGTTGACCTGGATGACAGTTGATTTAATTTGTTTTTTTAAAATTTCATTTTAAATGTTTAAAACAAACCTGATTTTTATAAAAACCTGTTTAAATTCAAAAATTCATGTGCTTTGTTAAATTATGTTTGTTGTTGAAGGAAAAAATTCAGAATACATAATGTTTTAGTTAAATAAAACAATTTAAATATCTTTCTGGTGGTGTTCTCCTAATACAGAATGGCAAGAAAATCCTCCAAATATTAGTGATTAACCTGTTGAATTGGAGATATTTATGAAGTCATTGGGAGGTGAATTGCTTCCATTACCTTTGGTAAATGAAATAACCAAACAATTATTCATTTTCTGATATAGCTGTAAAACTCATCTGAAAGGTTTTCAAAATAAATCACTGCTTAAAAATGTATAGTGTGTACCTTCTAAAAATGAAACCTACATCTCCAAGTTGTGAAGAATATGTATTAAGGTTATACTAACCAACAAGAATGCAGTTTTATGTAGAAAGCCATGATTAAATTGAGTCTTCCTGACTAGCGACTTAAATCAAATCCACCCTGGTACAGCACCTAGCACAGCAGGGCCCTATCTCAGTTCCTATCTCTAAAAGCAAACACCACTGTTGTCATTATGATGTATTTATAGATGCCCACATACATAATTTTTCAAAATAACTCTGTAGCCAACAGCCCTCACTCTGGGACTTAAATAAGGCCCTGATCTTGCAAACACAAATGCGCACACACTTTACTTTAAAAGCATGAGTAGTCCCAGTGCCTTCTATCCTGCCCATCAAGTTAAGCATGGGCTTAAGCGTTTGCAGGATCACGACTTAAGAGCTCCGCTCCCATTTAGGTACCTAAATCAAGCTGACAGATATTCAGAGGCAGCTACTAGGTGCTGAGCACTTTTAAATAAAATGTGCCAAGAGTGAGCATGTCTGTTGTAGAGGCAGATAAAATCGTAAGACTGGGCTTTGTAGTTATGTATAACTGTTACTGAATCAGAAGTTTGCCCAGATCTCTCCACCCAAACTGAGGTACCAGGCATCAGTTTTACATTCTTATTCAGGCCCCACTTGTGCAGACACATTTGATCTACTTTTACGCAGGTCCTTAATGCGATTCCTGTGAGTAAAGTGTGATCAGGATTGGGAGCCTTTGATTCTGTTAGGCCTGAATGAAAATATAGCAGACAAAACAGTTATGCTAACCTGACTGAAATCAGGCTAGCAAAGGTTTTGGGTAATCCCAGAGTGGAAAAATATTGAAAAGCAGCATTGTTTAACAGAGCCCTGGAAAACGTGAGACAAGCCTGAGATAAACCAGGGATTGCATTGCTGGCATACCATTAGCTCTGCTAAGGACAGTGTTTGAAGAGCTGATAAGGAACTCTAGCATCCCACGGTTCAGATTCTAACTTTTGGTTGAGTTATAGGTTTGTTTAAAAACTCCCCTGTATTTCTAACTTTTGGGTGTTGTTAAGATATAATGAATAATCTAAAGTTGTAGACATAAAGTCTAGGCATGTGTGTATATTAAAAGTGTCTAGTTTTAAGTTGTTAAACAAAGGGGGGTGGGTTTTGCTCAAGTGAGTGATGTATGACGTAATAAAACTGTCTATATAGGCTAATGCTAAGCTGTAAAAAGGGGCTGGTTCTCACTGGAGACGAGCGGCCTTTTGTTGATGCGTGCACTTGTCAATAAAAGGCTTTTGATCGGACCTTGCTGGTGTTGCCTGTCTCTCTAGCTGAACAGACAACGAATTTCGCTGTCGGGGTTAAAGTCCCCAGCAATTCCAATATTTTAAACAAACCAACTGATCTGAGTGGAATCAGCAGTAACCATGTGCATTAAACAGCCCTGAATAACCACAACTTGGTGAGGAAGGGTAGCTGCTGGGCTTTGTGATACATGTTCTCAACGCACTACACTAGCATCCCAGAGGGCATCACATTAAATTCAAGATTGAGTGCTCATCTTCAAGGTACTTAACAGCCTTGGTCCAAGATACCACTCAACTTTGCTCCTCAAGCACAGCAGAACTTTCTCTCCCAAAGACAGAGCTGTACAGAGACCAAACCCCAAGATGGCTCTGTCTCAAGGCACCGAAGGATGTAAAAAGCAGCACAATCACCACTATCTTCTGTCCCAAGAACAGGGTTCACTTCAACCTGCCCTCACTAATACACAGACAGCACAGTATGGACACACCCCATCCACCAAAAGGAAAAAAAAACCCCACACACACCTTTTACTGTAACAAGGGTGACACTCAGACCAGAACTCCAACCAACCAGTTCAAACAAGCGAAAACAACCTACCCTACAGAGATTTTATCTCAAAATGTAAAAGTGCTGGAGACTCCATGAAGATCACTAGAGACTCTACAATGCCTATTGATTTTACATGGGGACACCCAAATCCTATGATGGGGGTCAAACCTCCTTAAAAAAAAAAAAAAAAAGCCTTTCCACCATTACAAGAATGACTTGCAGCATTAACACCCCCATCTACTCTAATGCCTCCAAATTCAAGACAAGTCAGACAACTAGCCCCAAAACCCCAAACACCCTATTCCAAGCAGGGCTCTTACCCCATAAAGGAAGATTGGCCAGAGACTTCAGGAAGACCACTAAGTGCTTAGCTATTGATTTTACATGGAAGATGCCCAAATACCACTGTGAGGAGCATCAGTATAGAAACACCAAACTAAAAACAGGCAGTTCTTCTGGGGAGAGGAAGAGAGACAGGAAAAACAATCTGAGCTACGCATGACACCGCAGCTTGATGTTACAAATAGTTTTCAGTAACAAAAACCACCATCACTTTCCAAAGCAGCATAAAACTATCAGAAACTCCAAACAGCCACAAGTTACCAAAGAATGGGTTCTGTTAGAGGCCCTTACCCGCCCTGGAATCCAGTGAGCCTGTTTCTCCTTTACCTCAGGTCCCCATAGCAGTTGGGTAGTAAATTCAGTGTAGCTTTCGACAGTCACCATGCCAATAAGTGTCCTCCCTCCTCCGGGGTAAGTGAGAATCCAAAGGAAAACAACTCAAGCCCCCTCATCCTTCCTGGGCCACAGTCCTCTTCACAGCATCTCCCCTTGATTGTAGGGTTCACAGAATCCATGATTCCCACTCCAAGGTCTATGCACCAACTTCTTCCCAAGATGCAGGGGAATGAAGAGGGAAAGGAGATGGTGCAGGAGGGGCATGGTGGATAAAAATCCATAATTTTTTTAAAAATCAGTTTGATAAAATGCTTGAGGGAAAAACATCTTTAGATAGATTACAGCTCAAAGATCTCACCATGGAATAGGGATTATACATTCTGATTCTATAGTATGAGACAATATATTTATGTAATGTTTAAGTAAAGTTTTTAAATGAGTTCCAAAAGTTCATGGATTAGGGACCCAATCTTATGGGGTTCCAGGGGCTTCTGTATAGAAAGATTAACCTAAATAATCTATCAGTGAGGCTTAGTTTTGCATTTCTCAAACTGTGGATTTGTCTCCAGAGATGACATGCTTGTTAGCAAAAATGTTTTAATATATATATATAAAAGGTGAGAAACAGACCTCAACCCTATTGTCCCTCTGCAAATGTGTACAGAGTCAATCCCCTTTAGCTCTTCAAGAGCACAAAGTTTCAAAGAGTTCCATAAATAGAAAACTGTTGGGGTAGAATAGATCTGGATAAGGAGAAGAAGCCTGGAGATAAATGTGAAATTTAAATCAAATCTACCCTGAGGATGAGTGTTTTTACTGGGAGGGGGTGGGGGTGCAAGAGTTGGACCCACTGCACTCTTCCCCTCCTGCCACATGCAGAGTCTCCTTTACTCCAGGGGTCTTGATGCAGGTCCTCCACAACAGCAGGTCTTGGGGTTAACACTCCATCAAGATGCATGAGGCAGCTCCCCCCCCCCCCCCCCCATTTCAGAGAATGGTCTCAGGCTCTCTGCAGACTCAGGCAGATGTTTCTGCATTGCTTAAAGTCACAGTTCCAATCTTTTCTTCCCAACAACTCAATTTTAAACACACACATAAAACAAAAGTCTGAGGTCCTGACATGACTCTAGGAACCAGGGCCCCAGCCAGGATCTTTATGCCTTAATCTAGCCCTGATCAATCCTATTCACAAACAGACTCACTCCTGAGCTCTCTCATTACATAGAGAGATGCATTGTTATAACCATGCCAGGTTTGTAACTTTTTCCACACCAATCCTCAAGACCTGCTGTCTAGCTTGGACTCCACACAATTCAGGCAGTACAAATGCAACTGTTTGACACTCGTTCACAACCCTCCTAGGCTGAGAGCACAAACCATAAAACCAGCTGTAGCTTCACAAAAAACCACACACATCATGCTCAAACCTACTTATGGAGATAAGAGCCCACAGCCAGAGAACCTCCTTCCAACTGGAAGGCCTCTCTCCATCTATTAGGCAGGCACATGCCTGGGATCAAACTAAAACAGCCCTCCAGATTTTGGGTTAGACACCTGAATACCTTTGAGGACCTGGGCCTTGCTCCCTCCCAGCTCTGGGCAACTGACAAACTCAGGAGCATCTGAGGATGGGGAAAGCTACAAAGTAAACTAGTTTGCAACCTTCACCCAGAGCAGCCAGGCCTGAAACCCCAGGGGTCATTCAGAAGAGAAGCCGCTCACCTGATTCATGTCTGGTTCTGAGATTCCTGACCCCTTCCTAAGCTATCAGATATCCCAGCAGATGATGGGCAGCCTAATCCTCCCCAGTAGTCAAACTGACTGTCATTTCCTGGGACAACTTTTGAGCTGGTCTCGGAGCTGAACCTGAGGGGAGAAAGCAGAAAGATCCTCTAAAGAATCAATAGTACATTACAGAGAAGCAAGGCTGGGATTAGAGAGTTTGAGTAAGAGACGAGTGACTGAATAATACTTATCTGATGAGTCAGTGCTCAGTGACAGTCTGTCCTGTTGGTATCCAGGACTTTTCCTGCAGAGGAAGTAACAATGCTGTTAAGCAAAGCTCAGACTTTAAGGGCAGAAGGGACCATCATGATCATCTCATCTGACCTCCTGCCCATTGCAGGCCACACAACATCACTCATCCACTCCTGTGATAGACCCCATCTCCTGAGGATCAAGTCAATAATCCACTGGAAGGAGTTCTGTGGTGTTTTTGGACACAACCTGGAATGAAAGGGCTGTTTTAAGGCATTGAGCATGAAGTAATTTTATCCCCAAATTACTAATAGTCTGGAGAAGCACAGAGAATGAGGTTGAACCTCACCAATGCTCTTATTAATGCTAGCTCAGGAGAGTAACCCCTGGGGGCCATTTGTGATGCACCCCTCCCTTTGTACTATTTTAGTCAAGTTCTAGGCCTTGCTGGAGCCTTAGGCATAACTAAGAATATGAACCAGAGTAGGACTTCACAGAATACAGTAAGTGTCAAGCATGTTCCTGTCCTGAGATGTTCATGCAGAGACAAGAGTTCTCAAGTAAACACATTCTTAAGAGAATCCAGGAACACCCTGACCCCTTGTAAAGATGAAGAGGGGATGAAAGGATAATGAATGAGGATATTTTGTTGGATGTACAAGTATAAGGATAGTAACTAACATTACCCAGTGTAATATGCAATTTTTTGTATCAATGTATAGCCAAAAAATGTCATAGGAGGGGCAACTTTGTACAGGCTTAGGGGACAGCATTATGTAGATTGCGCCACTACCTTCTTGGGGTGGGAGGGCAGGCACACCACAGGGGGATGTATGTGTAAGCAAACCTGTAACCTTGAGCCAGGGCACTTTGTTAACGCCAAACCTGCCAAGCACCTTCACCAAACCAAGCCAATGGTCTCCCGGATAACCCAATAGTACACTTGCAAGTTGCAGCGCTGGTGGAGGCTTTCCAGCGCTACAATTAGTAACCGTCCACACCTGCAAGGCACATCCAGTGCTGCAACTCCCTGGCTGCAGTGCTGGCTGTACACCTGGCCAGGTTGGGGTGTAGCGATTGCAGCACTGGTGATCCAGCGCTGCTCATCAAGTGTGGACACACACCAGCGCTTTTATTGGCCTCCAGGGAATAAGGAGAAATCCCAGAATGCTTTTAACTAAATTACTCTTTGTTTTGTTGTGCAGCCTCTTTGTTTTGTTGTGAACTCGGATCGGAGCTCCATTGAACTGCTTATCTAAAAAAACAAACACTGATCACAGCAAACAGGAGCTATCTGTACCTGGCTGTGAACGATCAAATGAGAGGCAGGGAGTGAATGTTTGCTTGACAGAGAAACAGCATTGGATGCAGGCTGTTTGCAATTAAGACTTTAAGGGTTCATGAACATTTTGTGATTTTTCAATCCAGGAAGCTAACACACAGTGTTGGCTCCAAAAATCCACTCTATCTTCCCCGCTCCCTGTCACAGTACACCACCCTCCACCCCCCTCTTTTGAAAAGCACGTTGTTGCCACTTGAATGCTGGGATAGCTGCCCATAATGCAGCACTCCCAAAAGCACTGTAAATGTGGCCACACACCAGCGCTGGTAGCTGTGAGTGTGGCCACACACCAGCGCTGTTCCTGCACAGCTGCATGACCAGCGCTGTAACTCCCAGCACTGCAACTTTCAAGTGTAGCCAAGCCCTCAATGACTACTTTGAGGTTTGCTGAATCAACATGCTACGCTCTCTGCTAGTGCAGCTAACAGCCGAGCGCCAAGAGCAGCAGCACTAGCAACACACCTGGCTCGTCACATACCCTAGAGAACTCCATAATTACAGACAAATTATGAACATTTTATTAATAAGACTAAAACATAAGCAGCACACAAGCAAGCAATAAATGGCTTCCCCTTATTTCCTCTCCGATAATACTGTGTCATCAAGAAAAGTTATCAGCAGATGTCACTCGCTGCATTGTGTTGTATTAGCCTTGCAGCATAATGATGAAGGTAAGAAGTCACCATTCCGTATCAGCATTTCACAGCACATCCCCCTCTTTAATCAAGATCAGAACTGTGTTTTATGTGACTCCCAGCAGTTCCAAAGACTTTGCAACCATTAATGGATTTGAATTTACACAGATCCAATTATCCAAGGTGCTTTGGGTGAGCAGCATGTTTACAGCCATCTCAGAGGAGATGAAATTAAGGCAGAGGCAATAACACCCTGCCAGGCCCAGCAGCTGCCGCAGCTGGGATGGGGAGGTCCAAGCGGGACAGGCCCCATGAAAGTCCCTGCCTGAGTGTCAGCTCCTGCAGCGCAGCCTTGGGCCGAGGCCAGCGGCTGCCCTTCCCCTTGCAGCCAGAAGGACACACCGCAGCGCCGGGCTGACCCCGGGGCTTCCCCCACGCGTGGCTGGGATCAGGTCGCCCCGGGCCTGACAAACCCGCTGCGCCCAGGGAGCCCCGGGGCGGGTCTGCAGCGAGGATCGCGCCCCGCGGGCGTGCAGCGGGTCAGGAGAGGGACCAGAACCGGTTTCACACGCTCCGAGCCACAGGGCGCCCCGGGCCCGGAGCCTCCCCGGAGCCGAGAGTCCTGCCCCCGGCTCGGTCCGGCTAGAGGCACCGGCCTGCCCGGTCCCCGGCTCCCCCCAGCCGCGGCTCCTCCAGGGCTGAGCCCAGCGCACGGGGCCCGGCCGCAGGCGGGTGAGGCCCGGCCGGGCCCCTCCTGGGGCCGCGCATCGGCCCCGGGGAGCGCAGGGGAAGGCGGCGGCGGCGGCTCCAAGCGGCCGCCCGGACACACTCACCACGTGGACTCGCGAACGCAGGGAAAGAAACACGGCAGTGTGGCCCGCACCGGGTCTTATTTATAGCGCCGGAAATCCCGCGAGAGCTCGGGCAACGAGAGCGAGACCGGCAGCAAGCGGGTGGAGCGGGTTTAAAGGGGCCGTGGTCTATTTCCTCTTAAAGGGGAAGTTGCCAATATTACCCTCTCCTGACCCCTAGCCTGGGGGGGTGGGGGTTGAAGCTGAAACGAACAAAAGACGGAGCTTGTGCACGCAGAGACTAGACTCGTGAGATGCTCTTGGTTGGGGTGACCCCTTTATTGGATGCAGCCAAGGAACCCCATGCTCTATTTTAGGGAAGCCCTATAGCCCTCAGCAAAGCAGGAATTTTTCTCTCATAGGTGTATTTCTGCTGCTCAATTTACTGTTTAAAATGATCAAGCGAGGTCCCTTAAAATAAGGGACAAGTGGTCACTCCACGTTCCTTGTCTGTTGCAAGTGAATGGGGAAGTTGATATTAATGCATTACATTCCTTAGCATGAACCAGACACTGATGCAAAGCTTAAGAAAGTTTTGCAGCAGTTTTTCCCACCCCTGCTCAGGTAGAGTTGGGCCAGGCATTTACTTTGGAATAAGTCCAGCCCAGGTGTTGAACATTTTATGCTGGGACAGGAGCTGGTACCTTTTGTTGGTGGCTGTGTCTTGTGCTCAAGCTAAGCTTTAATTTAAAAAGAAGAAGTAGCTCTAGCTCTTATGGCTACAAATTCTTTCAGAAATGACAAATGGACAGATGTCTGCCTGACCTTTCAGACAGCCCAGCTTAAGTGCAAGAGGCCGATGCTTTCAGGCTGCCCAACGGGGTGAGGGGGGGGAAGGGCCCTTCCAAGTGATAAAGGTTTGGAGAAATTCTGCAGTTTCCACCTTGCATGCACGTCCTTAAAGCATTTGTTATTCAAAACAATTTTGTTCAGTGTCTGGGTACCAATACTAAATCCTGACACAGCAATACTTGATAAATTGGTTACTGTCCATTCAGTACATTTTCTGAAAAATAACATCCATAAAAAAAAACTGGATCTATGTCAACTACTGGTGTATCACAGAGCTGTGCAACCAATGGAACAGAGAAGCTACCCACTTTTGTTTCCTGCCCAGTGAAGCTTACCAGAGGGTGACAATCAGCCGTAAGGTTAATCTATAACATGGATGCACAGTACTGGGTAGTAAGTAATTACAATATATTTATATTTAAAGGCCTCAGTGGTAGTGTCACTACTCCAAATTTCTGTTTTACTTCTCATATACATAGCACTATGGGACACATTATTACAATCCCTATCCCAGTATTTCAAAACACTCAGCCTACTACTAATGATACAGATGGTAACTGTAACTGCCCTAATAAAAGGGGGTTGCTATCTGCAGTACCACAAGGGCCGAACTACAACACCAGATTGGAAAAGAATTGTTATGTTTGGATATAAAGGGCTGTTATATGTACACATACATACTATACATATACGCCCATATATGCTACAAATATGTATGCCACGTCCATATATAGTAATTATTTGGGAGTGCCTCTAAGGCTCAATCATAATACTACATTCCTCAGTCATGGTCCTGGGCCTAACATTCCCAGGCCCATCATAAGGGACTAAAAATAATTGGATAATAAAATCTGTCTCTCCGTAGTACAAGGGAATGTGCAGACTAAAAAGACAGATGGGGCATGAGTGTATGGATGGTAAAATAAGGTAACCATATAACAGTGTTTAGCCCACTGGGTTATCCTCAGTCCATACATTATGCTTTTCTGGGACGATGGGTAAACATCCTCCCCATAAAATGATAAAAAGTGGGGGAGTGTGGTAAGATGAGGCCCTCAGACATAAACCCTTGGTATCAGAGGCCCGGTATGAGGCCTAAGGCCTGAACTAAGGTAATGGTCAAGACTTTGCTAACGCAAAGTTAAGCTGTGAGCCAGAGGCAGGCCCTGCTCACAGGAGCTGGCAAGGAAAGGGCTGATGTTGCAAAAATACACATACCTAAAAGGTACTGGACACTAGAGATACAAACATATGCCAGAATGATACCAGAACACTCCAATACTTGCACATTACACACAGATAACAGAACACACAAACCCATCCTAAAGACAGGAGCAAAAGGGTAATATGATGGATAGATTTCTTTAAGGCACTTTTTACTGTAAACTATTTTCCTACATGTCTTTTATAAAGAAATTACTGTGCAAAAATGTGCAGTGCTGGAAAGTCCAGGCTGCTAATGAAACAAAGGCTAATTATTCCTAATTTCAGAGGGTAGATTGTTGCTGCTTGAGTTATGTGCCTTCTCTGCAGCAAGTTAGATTCTTGAAGGTGCCTGATCTTCACTGTGTAACCTTGCTCTGCAATACATTTGTCGTACTAGGACCTGATTCTTAGGTATGTTGAGCTCTTTCCTGGGAATGGATTCTGTTGCTGACAGAAAACTGTATTAAAATAGCACAGCCACGTCTAGATGTACATGGTTAATCTATTCGCACTGTTCCAGAGCAGGGATTCAAACCTGGTGCATTAACCACTCGGCTGTTGGGTGGGGTTAGCTGCTGTCTCCTCCTCCAGTCCTCTTGTGAAACTAGTGTGAATTTTATTTATTTGTTTTTATTTTAGCTGAAACTATTCAGTGAATTCAACACCAGTTTGTGAATAGTCTTGTTCGGCCCAAAAGTGCATTTTTTTAAAGGGAGGGAGGTTGCAAATAAATGATATAGTGGAAAATTGTCCCCCTAGCTCTACTTGTGATGTCTTTTCACTAGTTCTCCCATAACTATAATCTTCCAGCCCAGACAGGACCTGAATTTCAAATGCAAGAAAAGGCTTTGGGGCCATTTCTATCCATTTTATGAAAGCAAGGAGAGGCAAAGGGCATACGTCCATTTTTTCCCTTTGAAGCTCACCTACGTTATTCATCATTCACGTGACAGACTGACACTAAAGAGCATTTGTCCTTCACACACACAAGTGCAGAGCACTAATGTCACTGTCTATATCAGGAGAGCGTCTTTTTCACAAATCCATTTCGATACAGCACTGCAGGTTTCAAAATGAATCCGATCTGCTTTTATCACCCCGCAGCTGTTCCCTTCAGCAGGATCCACCACCTTGAACCTGAGAAACAAAATCACTGTTTAGTTTTTGAACAAGATTTATAGCAGCTTTTCCTCATTCTGACACCTCTCACGAATTTCTTCCTTAACACCTGAATTGTTCCTACAGAGCCCTGGTTGATAAGACTTCCCGGCACATGATCCTGTAGAAGCTGCTGGCTGGTGTTTTCCAGAAGTGAACACGACTTGTTCACATTAGAAAAAACAACCCTCAGGATTAGCCACACTCTTGATGTAAATCATCTCTTGAGGTTTAGGACTGACCATCCCTCTGTGCAGAGGACTGTGCCTAGCACTGAACATCCCTTGTGTGCATAAGTAGCCTCTGCTCACAGCAATGCTGGAAAGTCAACAACCCCCTGCTCCCTGCTGGGCATCTTACATGGATTCCAAGGATAACAACACTCACAGTGTTTGATTTAACAGGGAGCCGTCCACCCAAATCCTTTTCCTTGCAGGGAATGTAATGGTGAGTCCAAGCCAGATCCGGTTAGCGTCTTTGGAAGTAGTTTGTATGAAGGCCTGTAAATGACATGGAACAATAAACTGACAGGGAGAAAGGAGGTTATAGTGGTTCAGGTGCTAGCCAGAGACTCACGACAGCTGGATTTTATTCCCCTTTCCAGCCCAGACTCCTGTGTGACCTTGGGCCAGTCACTTAGCCTCTGTCCCTGCTGGGACAGAGTTAAGGTTGTGGTACGTTCTTTGTGGTCTATGTTGTGCTACTAGTGAAGTGTCCAGTGCCAGGTTGTAGAGCATAGGGTATGTACTTAATTTTTTAAGTCCTTTGCTTTTTAGCTTGTGTAGGTGCCTTGTGTATAGAGTAACCTTAACTGACACACAACAGCAGTTTTGTGTATTAATTATTACTAATGATGCTCATCTTCCCAGAGGTTTTATTTACCATCTCATCCTGATCCCGAATCGTTAACAGTCGAGCGCTCCTCTTTGAACAGTCGTCGCGGCTCTTGTTCCAGGGAGTTTTTTCTTTAGACACCCAGTAGCACTTGTCCCTGTGCAGCAGCCAGTTTGGGGGGCAGAGCTTGCACCCTGATCCCTCTGGAGGGGAAAATGGAAACACGTAATGGAGCTGAAGGTTCTGACGAATGCTGAACTTCATCCCAGTCAACCACAGAGGCTTCATGCAGCTAGAACAACTACCCTTATTTTTGTTTGGGGACAGGTCCCATATTCAGTCAGCAGGAGGCGCTGCAGCCAGGAGTGAGAGGTATGGGCGAGGATGTGAGCACTCCAGTCCTGGAACTGTACTGGCTAATGCAAGTCATGCTCAATAGGGATTCTCCTTCACTTTCTCTCCTTAGCTATTGGGCAGTGTTAGCTTGCAAAGGCAAGCACTCAGAAGTTAGGAAATGTCTGTTTTATTGTGGCCCGTGCAACCTTAATTCTGCCCCCATGTGGGTCCACCTTGTGCACTGAATGAGGCAAGGCCCTATTGAGAAAACAATAGTATGTGATCATGTAATTAAAGATTGTCTATTAATACATATGCGCAAAGGGGCAGAATTATCCATGCACCATAAATCTGTCATTTCCCGACTTCTGAGGGCTTGATTTTCCCGCCATTCAAATAATGTTTTGGAATTTCCTAGTTTAAAAATAAAAGAACAATAATTCTATGGTGTGCAACTGAAGCAACATGCCCAGTGTGAATCATCAGCAGGGTTTGCACCCTGAACCGTCAGCACAGACTGGATCCCTTCAGCGACAGGCATCCTGCGTTAGCTGCTGGTAGGAAAAGGCTGTGATGTGGGGGAAGGGGCTGTTGGGTTCGGAGGCTGTCAGAAGGCGCCCAAATCAGCTCTCGCCCTGTCTCTGGGGGAAGCTTATGGGGCAAAAGCTACATGGTCAGGTGCTGGGCTCTGGGGAGCCTGGCCCAGCTCTCACCTTCCCAGCTATAGCTGCTCTGCCAGCTCCCAGTGCAGTGTGTTTCTAGACACAGGGTGAGCTCAGCATTTAGAAGGCTCATGCTGTTATTATTTTAGCATGTTACTGAGCTTTCCTGAGGCTCACGAGTGAAAATGGAAATGGTGGTTGTTCCCAAGTTCACATCTCAGCAGAAAGTTCTTCAAACAAAGAAAAGTCCCTTCCCCAGCCTGAGGCCTCTCCCCACGCTGAATTTTCAAAGGTCTGTTGCGAACAATAAGCTGCAAGAGCTTCTTTAAAAAGTCAGAAGAAATTTTGCCAGTGGCAAGTGTAAGTGATGCCTGTATTTAGGTTCCCTACCAGCTACAAGCTATAAGTAGTTTGTAAAGCCCTTTGGGACGAAAGGATCTACACAAGTAGGATCCTTAGTGCAGTTTGTACTGCACACACTGAGATTACCCCAAGTGACCACTAGGTGTCACTGAACTATGGGGAAGCAGCTGAGAGAGCAAAGGAGCAGAAATTACCTCCTGAGTTGCTGGACGGAGGTTCACATAGAAACTGTTTGAAGCAGAATGGAAAATCCTTCAGCTCAGTGCTGCAGTTATAGCCGTAGCTGGGTCTCTCATTGGCACCGTCATTCCCCAGGCCCTTAAAATTTCCTTTTGTCAGGAAGGAAAGAGCATGATTGTGAACCAGAGTTAACTATTCCGAGTTCGCAACCTGAGACTGAGAGTGTGTCTGTGTGTGCAAAACAAACACGTGCACATGCTGTGACAAATGTAGAGTAAGGAAAGAGAGAGAACAAGACAGAAACTCTCATTCGTTGCACATTGTAAGGTGCCTTCCCTTTTCCCTGCACGCTTAACAGAGGAGTTGCCATAGCTGGATCACAGGGGTTCATGTATCCAGCTCTTAGCTACACATTGTTCATGGAATATTCTGCTCTGCTTTGGAATGATGAAGCGTCCATGATTTTATTCACAAATGTGTTGGAATCGATAACCCTGACTCAATGCAGGGGGCTGGACCAGACGACCCCGTGAGGCCCCTGCCAGCCCTACATTTCCCGGATTCTAGGAACAAGAAAGAAATGTGGAAATGTGGGGGGAAGAGGAAATTTCATGGTGCAGTATTACACACAAGTGAATAACTAGCCTTGAGTTACTCACCCCACACTCCCATTGCTACCACAGCTCCCAGCAGGACGATGTTCCCAGCCCAGCCGACCCCCAGAGCCATCCGATGCCAGCGGGGACACTGAGGGTGACCTGGAAGAGTCAGTGTTTGGTGAAACATCTGCATATAGTGCAAGAAATAATCATGACCAGCTGTTTTCCAATGGAGCCGGTGCAGCAGCCTCCGATGGGGGTTATGTTCCCCCTCACATAAGAGCAGGATAATTTAAAACCTGTCAGTCAAGGAGCAAGTCACTCTTAGGGCAGCCCTGTGACTAACCAGATGAAATACTGGAACTTGATGAGCATGCGAACACCGATCTCCTGTTAGCAATGTCACAAGTTAACAATGTGGTTATGTCCCACTCAGGTGAAAGTAAGCCGGTCCGGTCCGGTGTACTGGTAAGAGCTGGTACACCATGTCGGACTGGACTGGCTTCTTCGGCGGTGATTTAAAGGGCCCAGGGCTCCAGTCGCTGCGGGGAGCCCCGGGCCCTTTAAATCACTGCCAGAGCCCTGCTGCCCCACGGTAGTGGTGGCAGGGCTCCCGCAGTGATTTAAAGGGCCTGGAGCTCCGTGGTGGCCAGAGCCCCGAACCCTTTAATTCGCCCCTGAGCCCTGGGGCAAGTCTGTGCTTCAGTCCCCCCAAGCCTTGTCTGGGATGTAAAGGAGCAGCACCAGGCACCAGCGATCACACTCTGGAAGTCCAGCATAAGCACGTACACTCGACACTGGTCAGATTAAAGCCGAGGTTCCTGCTCTAGCTTTCACTTGATTCATGTATAGCGCACGTGCTGCTGTACACCTGGCCTTGTCTTGCCGAGAGGTTTGGAAGGTGTTAGTTGGACTGAGCCAGCTGACGTGATCAGATATCACACTGTTAAACCCTGTTCAAGGTCTAAGGATACGTCTACACTGGAGCTGGATGGAGTAATTCCAGCCCATGTAGATGTACCCATGCTAGCACTGCTTGAGTTAGCGCACGAAATATAACAGTGGAGCTGCAGTGGTGCAAACGGTGGGAGGGGCTAGCTGCCGGAGCATCTCGGATGGCATCGTACTTGAGTGGCCAGCCCGACCTGCCGTTTGCGCTGCCCCAGTTACGCTGCTCCTTTTAGTGCACTGGCTCGATTAGAGCTACTGCGGATATGTCGGCCCACGCTGAAATCCCACCTTGGATGTACTCTAAGATTCTGCCACCCCCACTAGTTCCAAGCCTTGTCTGGCAGCTTTAAACAAGCCTGGAGCCCGCTCCTGTACTTCCTGAGTGCCCAGAGCTCCCATCACAAGAAATGCTGGATTGGGCCCTTAAGCCTCAGCTACCCCAGCCTGTGCCCTCCTGGCCCTAGGGACAGTGGCTTCCACTCCTGGGACCTTTTTAAAGTTTAATTCCGGAAGGTGACAATGAAACACATGGTTATGTCTGATTTTATAGATCGGGGGAGATGCTTCTTTAGGGGACTTGAACCCAAGGGATCTAATTAGGGATGGGAGACAGGCTCCGAAGTCCTGTATATTACAGAACTCACAGGGGAGAGAAGCAGCAGCTCAGGTGTATAGTTTGAGCACAGATCTTTCCCCTGAGCTGATACAGTAAATCTAGAACTCAGCAAGGTGCAGGAGATGCTCAGATCAGTGTTTCCGCCGACGCGATCTCCACAAATTCAAAAACCAGGAGTCAGGCACTAAAAAAATCAAGAAATTTTCCTAAAATAAGCCAGTTATACATTTTGGGTTCTTTATATGTGCCTTCTGGTTTCTGAGCCTTTAGGTTGCACTTGGTTCCTACTGTCAGGCTTTTCTCAGAATTATGAAGCTAAAAACTTTCTTTAATGAAACTGAGATTCTCACATAATCCCCTGACTCCAGGAGTTGGGGCTTCAAAAACCCACCAAACTTCACAAGATGGGTGATAAAAATATGAGAGATGGCAACATTGCCAAAGTGACAGTGTAAAGGGGGCTAACTATGGGAGTAAACTTTCATTTTTTAGTCAAAGTGTTCAGGAGACAGAAGGTTATTTCAACAACTAGAAAAGTTCAAATGCAACAAGTTTTCTGTGAAGATTTTCATTTTGAAAAAAGGCAATGTTTTGTCAATCAACTCTACTCTTAACTACAGCAGGAAAACAACATTCAGGGTGATTTTTAAGTAGATGAGGTGCTTTTTAATATGCTCTAATGCTTTAGGTGTGGTAGTGATGTACTGTACACCCCAAGCTCCCCTGTCTTTTTTTCTTTTCATCAATCCCAATAGGTGGGTGCAAGGTAAATGCAGTGACTGCCTCTTTCTGTACCAATATGGTTATTTCATTCTCCCTGTCATCCTGCTCCTCTTTGTGTATCTCCATCTGTTTCTCACCCTATGTTTGGATTGGTAGCTCTTTGGGGCAGAGATGGTCTTACTATGGGTATGTGCGGCATCTAGCACAATGGGGCCCATATTCATTTTGTGGCCTCTGTTCTACTGTAATACTAATTATTAATTATCATTGATATGCATTGCAACAATGCCAAAAGGCCCAGTTGTGGATCGGGGCCCCATTGTGCCAGGAGCTGTAAAAAAAATCATAAAAAGACAGTCTCTGACCCAAAGAACTTACAATTTAAGTACAATAAATAATAATTCTCAGCTGTTTATGCAAAGGAGCAGCAGTGACATCTAGTGATCAGAGTAATTCCCATTGCTAGAGCACAGGCAGTGTTAGTAATAGTGTAATACAACTGCTATAGAGGTTGGATCACAAAGTGTTTTACAAACTCTGTAGGACTCACAGGAGTCATTTCCCCACTACTGAAATGCAGCCACCTCTGGGGTGAAACTCAACAGCTGTTCAGCAGCACAGAGCACTGCTATACAATGTGTAAGGGAAATGACTGAAGAAGAATCCCATAGCCTGTTGGAATTGCAGAGGGTGTTTTAGGGAGGCAAATTGAAGTCACCCCAGGCTGGAATTTGAACAGGTTCAGACCCCCCAGTATTCAAGAGGAGTCAGATGACTGGAAGGTAGCTAATGTAATTCCCGTTTTTAAAAAGAGCTCCAGAGGTGATCCTGAAAATTACAGGTTGGTGAGCCGGACTTGAGTACTGGGCAAATTCACTATAGTTTCTACCAAGAACAGAATGGTCAGACACGGAGATAAACACAATTTGTTGGGGAAGAGTCAATATGGCTTTTGTCAAGGGAATTCTTCAAGGGAGTCAACAAGCATGTGAATGAGGGTGATCCAGTGGCTATAGCACACTTGGATTTTCTGAAAGCCTTTGACAAAGTCCCTCGCCAAAGGCTCTTAAGATACTAAGTAATCAGGGATAAAAGGGGAGGTCCTCTCATGGATCAGTAACTGAGTGAAATACAGGAAACACACGGTAGGAATAAATGGTCCATTTTCACAGTGGAGAGAGGTAAATAGTGGGGTCCCCCAAGGGATCTGTACTGGGACCAGAGCTGTTGAATATATTCATTACTGATTTGGAAAAAGGGACTAAACATGAAGTGGCAAAGTTTGCAGATGATATAAAATTATTCAAGATAGTTAAGCCCAAAGCTGACTGTGAGGAGTTACCGAGGGATCTCTCACAACTGGGTGACTTGGCAAACAAAATGGCAGATGAAATTCAACACTGGTAAGTGCAAGGTAATGCATATTGGGGGGAAAATAATCCCAACTGATGGGTTCTAAATTAGCTGTTACCACCCAAAAAGAGAGATCTTGGAATCACGGTGGATAGTTCAATGGAAGCTTCTTCTCAATATGTAGTCATGGTCAATAAGGCTAATAGTATGTTAGGAACTATTAGGAAAAGGATAGAAAATAAGACAGAAAATATCATAGTGCCTCTATATAAATCCGTGGTGCAGCCACACCTTCAATACTGTGTACAGTTCTGGTCACCCCATCTCAAAAAGGATGTAGTGGAACTGGAAATGGTTCAGAGAAGGGCAACAAAGATGATCAATGATATGTAACGGCTTCCATACAAGGAAACATTAAAAAGATTAGGGCTGTTCAGCTTAGAAAAGAGATAACAAAGGGGGGATATGATAGGACATGAATGGTGTGGAAAAAGTGAATAGACTAGTGTTATTTACCTCGCCCACAATACAATAACCAGGGGTCATCCAATGCAATTAATAGGCAGCAGGTTTAATACGACGAGAGGAAGTACTTTTTCACACAACGCATAACTAACCTGTGGAACTCGTTGCCATGGGATGTTGTGATGGTCAAAAGTATAACTGGGTTCAAAAAAGAAATAGATCCATCAAAGGCTATTAGCTAAGATGGTCAGGGATACAGTGCTAGGATTGGAGGGATGCTGAACCTCTGACTATCAGAAGCTGGGAGTGGAAGATGGGTGGATCACTCCATAATTGCCCTCTTCTGTACACTCCCCTGAAGCTCTGGTATGGGCCTTTGTAAGAGACAGTATACTGAGCAATACAGACAGTGGTCTGACCCAGTATGGCAGCTCTTAATGAACCCAAGTGGACCTTGCTTTTAGTTCTCAGTTGAATAGGATGACCAGATGAGAGGAAGAAAATATCAGGACACATGTTGGGGGAGGGAGCACGGTCACCGGCAGAGCAAAAACAAACAAACAAACAAACAAAACAAATGAAGTGCCGCGAAATATCGGGACAAATTGCATCCTGACCAAACATCCGTTGGCACACGGGACGAACGCCTAGATATCGGGACGGTCCCAATTTTATCTGGACCTCTGATCACCCTACAGCTGAACCATGGCACTAGCAGTGGTACAGCACCCCCTACTGCCAGACTGGGCACTAGGTTCAGTTCTGTCTTGTTAGGTGGTGTCCTTCTATCTCAGTCATCGATATTATTTGTTTCAACACTCAGTTTCCCTTGAGGTCTCCCATCGGGGTACAGGCTGGGTCTGTCTGTGTTCAGCTTGTATGATCTGACATGGTCAGATCTCCAGGAACTACATTTTACTGCACCAATCCGGACAATCCCACCCAGTGATTCCTGCATAGAAACCAGAACTTGACTGAGTCAGAGCAGATCTTTAGTAAGAAACCAACTCTGTGTAAAGACTTCAAGTGAATTCTCTCCTCTCTGGCCTCCCAGCACCTTGCTGCCCTGGCCTACAGCGTGCCGGGCTGCTTGAGTGTTGACCTTGAGAAAAACCCTCGCTAGTACATTGAGTCTGAAGGCTTTTTACATGGCTGCAGGGAAAAACTTAAGCAATATCTAGAACTAGAGCTGATACATTGTAAACCTAGTTCATGATAAATATGAAAAGAAATGACAGTTTTATGTCCTCTGAAGGAAGTAGAAAAGTGAAAGTCCTCCCCCTCTTTCCCAATGGGGGGAAATGTTGAGAGTAAATGTTTATTTCCCCTCCAAAACTGAGCTCCCAGAAATCCTCCATCCCTACTGCCCCCACACAAAAAAAAATCAGTATTTCCATTTTGAGTCCCTTCTCCCCATCAAAAAATGACAACTACAATAAACACTTTTATTTTGGTCAAAATGGCATTTTCCATTAAAAAAAAAAAAAGAACTTTGAACAAGAGTTTTCACCCAGCCGTAATTTGCATGTTCAGAATGAATGACACCTCTGTTCCCATCTCTCCCGCTCCAGAGGGCTCCGGGTGCAAACTCTGCCCCAGCGACTGGCTGCTGCATGGGGACAAGTGCTACTGGCTGTCTAAGAAGCGTAAAAACTGGACTGGGAGCCGTGACGACTGCTTGGGGAAGAGCTCTCGCATGCTCGTGATCCAGAACCAGGAGGAGATGGTAACATAAAATATAGGCTCATCAAACTCCAGCTGGAGAGAGAGACGTGTGTCCCTAGTTACAATCCCAGAGCAGCAGGTTTATCCAGCCTGACTCTACCCCTCTGCCTCATTTCTCCTTTTCTCCCAGTTAACCAAACTCTGCACTGGGGGTTTTCTCCCCTTCAGGGCATCTGGCTGATTAACATACCCTTCAGAACAAGACCCCCACAGCGTTCCCACCCCAGATGGCCCAGCTGCACCCCTGAGCCCTGTCTGGGAGCTCAGCAGAGCCCTTCTGCATAGAGCTACTCACACAACCCCCCTACTCCACCAAATCTCACCCTGGCCACACTGACCTCGGGCTGCAGTCCCAGGTGAGGCTGAACCCAGGACTTACGTAAAGGACCAGCTCACCCTGTGACACCAAGGACCAGTACTAGTGTCACCATGTGGCCAAGACAGCCACATTTCCCCACCCCTGCACTGGGACCACCACCCGCCCAGGGGAGAGGGTGACTTAGCTCCGGTCAGGGGGTTCTCCAGTTGGCATGGGCAGAACCACTAAAGCCAAGAGCAGGTATTAAACGGGAGTGCTCAGGGAGTCCCAGCATCTTACAGCATATTCACCGCACCCCCTCTGCTTTGCACCTCACAGGAGTTCATACAGAATGTTACACAAGATGCAAGCTACGCCTGGATTGGACTTAAAGTGACATCCCCAGGGGGGAAATGGACCTGGGTGGATGGTTCCCCATTAGATCCAATGCTGTAAGTGCTGCCTGCGGTTTACTGTCTGAGAGATGTTTGAGAAAAGCTCCATTGTATAACTTGATGTTAAAACATTTTACCAGCGTAGTTACATTGGTTAAGGGTATTTTTCCTAACCTAGGTGTGCCCGCAAAGGCCCTAGTGTAGCTGCAATTATACCAATGTGCCTGCGCTCATTGTAGTGTAGCTTATGCTGATCGGGGGCACTGGCATAAGCTGTAGTGGGAGAAACACTTAGCAATGGATATAGCTGTGTCCACACTACAGGGTTTTCCAGTATAACTGCACCAGAAACACCTCCTAGTGTAGACAAGGCTTAAAGTGCTGATCTGGCCCCCCATTACCATAGTATCTGAGCTCCTCAGTACCTTTACTGTATTTACCTTCTCACACCCTGTGAGGCAGGGCAGGGCTATTATCCCCATGCTACAGCTGAGGAAACTGAGGCACCGAGAGACTAACAGTGAGATTCACAAAGGTATTTAGGTGCCTAATGCTCATTGATTTCAAAGGGAGTTAGGTGCCTACATATTTTTGTGAATCCCACCCTAAATGACTTGCCCAGAGTGACACAAGACCATGGGTAGAGCAGGGAATTCAACCATCCTCCTTCTGTTACACGTCAGCTTCTCTGGGCTGGCAGCTGGAGGCAGTGACATGTAATCACTGGTAAGAATGTGGCCCCTGCTCCTGCCTGTGCAAGGGGGACCCTGAGAAGAGGTGGTGTGTAGGGCCCTCAAATGTCCTACTACAGCCCTGTCTCTGGGCTCTGCTGGGTTCCCCTGGGCTCTGTCCCTCCGGTCTTTGTGCTCCCAGTGTCAGATGGTGGGTGAGGGGCAGAAAGTGGTGGTGTCTCTCAGGCACCCCCTTTTGTGGGGTCACAGTGAGCTGCTGCTCCCAGTCAATTGGGCGGACCCTTATCCCTTGATCCTTCCTTCTACTTCCTTCCATTAGAACAGTGGGATTTATCATCAGTGCAGATCAGGTTAACACCCCACTGGGGTGTGGGGGGCAGATCCCCCAGCTTAGAGAGACCATCTTGGGGCTTGTCTAGACAAGCACGTTGTGGGGCAGCAGGCTGGGATGTAAACCTACCTCACACAAGCTTTCTGTGTGCACCACGGACTGCTCTGGGGACCCTCCTGTTGTGCACTAAAAATTCCCTATGGCACTTGCAGTGTGCGGTCAGACTGTGCACACGGCCAGTGAGCGCAAGCTAGATTTACACCCCAGCATGCCGTGCCCTAAGGGCGAGATTCACAAAGGGACTTGTGCGGTGGGATGCTGAGTGTCATGGTGCCTAGAAAGTCCCTGGGATTCTCAAAGCCTGAGTTAGGTGCCCGGGTTCCCTGTACAATGCATGGGGAGAGATCGGTGCCTCAGAACGGGAGTCACAAAGCCTGAGTTGGGTGCCCGGGTTCCCTGTACAATGCATGAGGAGAGATCGGCACCTCAGAGTGTTAGTCACAAAGCCAGCACGCTAGGCGGGAACAATGGGAGAGAAGGCGAGGGGGAGGATGCCAACCGCCACCTCTCTCGGGGAATTTGGCGCCCAAGACTCCATCTATGCCGCAGCGAGGTCTACGCTACAAACGTACTGTGGTGCAGCTACGTCACTCGGGGGTGTGAAAAATCCCCACCCCTGAGCCATGTAGTTACACTGACCTAATTCCCTGTGTAGACAGCGCTATGTCAATGCGGGGGGGGGGGCTTCTCCCGTCAACAGAGCTACCGCCCCTCGGAGAGGGGAATTAACTATGCCGAGGGGAGACGCTCTCCTGGCCGTGAAGGAGTGTCTTCACTTAAGTGCTACAGCAGCACAACTGCACTGGTGCAACGTTTTATGGTTAGACCTGCCTTACAAGCGCTACAGTGTCCCAGTGCGGCGCTGCAATGTGGACACTTTCTACAGTGATGGACGTGGGTTTGGTTTCTTTAGGAAATCCACCCCCTTGAGAGGTGGTAGCTAGGTCAATGGACTTGGTCCAGTAAAAAATATTACCTCACCCACCTTGTGTCTCTAACATCCTGGAACCGACACAGCTACAACTACACTGCACACACCACTGTCAGTATGGCAGGCTTCCGCTTCAAAAGTACTTTAAAAAAATAGTTTTTACATCTTTAGCAAGTTGTTTCTCAAATTCTTCCTTGGCCTGCCTTCTTAAACATTTACAATTCAGCAAAGAGTCCTGTGGCACCTTATAGACTAACAGACGTTTTGGAGCATGAGCTTTCGTGGGTGAATACCCACTTCGTCGGATGCAACCGACGAAGTGGCTATTCACCCACGAAAGCTCATGCTCCAAAACGTCTGTTAGTCTATAAGGTGCCACAGGACTCTTTGCTGCTTTTACAGATCCAGGCTAACACGGCTCCCCTCTGATAATTTATAATTCACTTGCCGGAGTTTGTGCTTCTTCCTATTTTCCTCATTAGGATTTGTCTTACATATTTTAAAGAATGCCTTTTGCCTCTAATAGCCTCCATTATTCTGCTGTTTAGCCAGGGTGGCATTTTTTTGGTCCTCCTCCTGTCTTCTTTTATTTGGGGTACACACTTAGCCCCGGGCTACACTACAGACTTATGACAGTATAACTATGTTGTCCAGGGGTGGGAAAAATCCACCGAGTGATACAATTATACCGACCTAAACACTGGGCGTAGACAGCGTTATGTTGCTAGGGAGGCTTCTCCTGTCAACACAGCTACTGCCTGTTGGGGAGGTGGATTATCTATGCTGATGAGAGAAGCCCTCCCATCAGTTTAGGTAGCATCTTCACTGCGGCGCTGTTAAGTGTAGACAAGCCGTGCTGCTAGGAGGCATTTCACCCCAGTGACAGCTCTGTGCAATTTCCATCCAACAAGCGCCCTCATGCTTGTGTGGTTCCCCTTTGTGAAGTGAAATGTGACTGTTGTGGGCTGGTTTGGTATTATGTCCCCTCCAGGGATGCTAAATGTCATTACCCTCTGGTCACTGTTACCAGGCAGTTCAGCTCCCTTGACCTCCTGGGGCAGATCCTGTGCTCCACTGAGGATTAAATCAGGAATTGCCTCTCCCCTTGCGGGTGCCAGGCCCAGCTGCTCCAAGCAGCTGTCACTGATGGGGGCTAGAAATCATCCCTCTGCATCATGCCCTGAGGTGACAGTTAGTCCCTCTGCTCCAATCACTCTTTAAATTATTTATTCACACAAGAGACTGAGACACCCCCGACCCCACACAACTCAGACTACCCCTAGCTCAGTATTAGCAGCTGCTTCTAAGAGGTGGGAGACCCCTGTTCAAAACCTCTCTCCCCTGCAGGCAAAAGGGGGGACTTGAAATGGGGTCTCCCACTTTCCAGGTGAGTGCCCCAACCCCTGGGTTTGCTCCTCCCTGCTATTTTGTAGGAGTTCACCTGTGGGACCCAAGCTGGTAAGTGGCCTTTGAACATGCTGACTGGGTCGGGGCCTGCAGGTGGATTAGGCGGAGGAACGCTTGTCTGCTGCTGGCTCATGCATCACACACTGGGGCTTAGGTAGCCAGCAGCAGAGGGCGGCAGGAGCACGTGGGCTGAGTGACAGAGACACAGGTACCTAGGAAACTTTTACTCTGAATATTAAGGCACGGAGCAGTTCAGTCACCCCCAGGGTTTGGTGAATCCCAGGGGACGTGGTTCTGGGATGGAGATGTCTAAAGTGGCTGCTAGGCTCCTAAGTCCCTTTGCGAACCCAGCCCCAACCATTCATCCGGACAAGTCCTCAGGCTCCCTGCAGCCATCTGTTACCCAGGTCCCACAGCACAGGTTTCCTCTCTCCCGAGGCTCAGACTGTGTTTTTAAAGGAAAGCCGAGATGTGGGAGCTCAGGGTGGCTGCTTTCAACAAGAAAGTACCAGGTCACCAACCCCATGAGATTCAGCCTCCTCCATTCCTTGCCAGAGGCCCCCCTAACTCAGCTCACATGCTTGACTGATGCTCTGTAGGAAAGTTACAGAGATGAAGGACAACACCAGAGACAAGCATCCCATCAGGGTGAGGGGGAGAAAAGACTCACTTCTGGGCCCTTCCTTGCTACAGGGACCATAATGACACTGACTCTTTAATTCTGCAGCTTCTCAGTCTCAGGCTCTGCTGAAGGGAACAGCTGTGGCTGGATAGGAGACAACCAGATTCAGTCTGAGACCTGTGGTGCTGAGTTCAAATGGATCTGCCAGAAAGAAGCTACCGTGATATAGACAGTGGAGCGGAGGCTCTGTATTTGCGTCTCCGTAACATGCAGTCCCCTGCGTGTAGGCTCACGGGGCGGGATTGTGGCTTTAGGCAGAGCTCTAAGCTGAGGGCAGAGCAGAGCCCTGGGAGGTGCTGGAACTCAGGTGCCCCTCGCAGTCACAGTTCCTCCCCTTGGTCCTTCTCACTGGGCTGGGGCCTTGGGGTGTAATTTATAACTGCCCCAAACCTGCAGGAAGTTACTCCCTGAGCTGCTTCCCAGGGTACCCAGGGCTGGGAGGTGCCTCACCACCACCTGCCCTTTGCCTGAGGGAGCCTTGTCTGTGCCTGCCAGGGGTCAGCTCCCCAACTCCACTGGCCCCACACACGCTCGCTGCTGGGCCTGCAGTCACTGCAGGGTAGCAATATGCCCACTCTGCCCTCAAGCCCTCGGAGCATCCCCCTGGTGCATTCAGCCCCTCGACACGGGCAGTAATCACACAGCTGCTGCTTCCAAGGGAACAGGAATGCCCCCACCCCCGCCCCCCAGCTTACCAGCTCCACCTCAGCTCTCTGCTCCGCTTAACACACAGCAGTGACATATGCTCATAGTGAAATCACGTGTCAGTTCAACAAAGCCAAGAGTCAAGTAGAAGTGTTGGAAACAAATGGTTACATATAAAATAAAGACACATCATGTGTTCTAGAGCCTGGACTTATTTACCAAGATACTCTCCTGTCTAACCACGTACAGCTCACCCAAAATCCTTGCAGCACTTTACAGCCAGGCAGGCTGTGACCTTTCTTTCACGAGACATGTGCTGTCAGTTTGCCTCTCAGGTGAGGGATCCAGTGTGTGTCTCTGCACACCAGGATAGACCAGACCAACCCCTTGTCTTTGGTCTTAAACAGGAGACCCCCCGCCCCCCCTGCTGTTTGCAAAATCCACGAAAGAGGAAATTTACAGGATGAAACAATCTCTCAATTTGCACCTGATTCACTATGCAAATAGGCATCCAGCTACAGGTACACATAATACACAGCTGACTAGGCAAGGAGAGAACCTGTTACCACCTGCCCAAAAAGAACATTTGAGATACATCACCTCCTGGTGACCTGCCTTAACTGCAAGACCTTAAGGGCATCATTCCACTTTAATTGACTTGTCTCATTAGCACTGGTCCCCCACTTGGTACAGCAACTCCCATCTTTTCATGTACTGTGTATACATACATATATATACACACACATACATATATATACACATATACACACATACATATATATACACATACACACACACACACACCTGCTACTGTATTTTCCATTCCAGGCATCCGATGAAGTGGGTTTTAGCCCACGAAAGCTTATGCCCAAATACATTTGTTAGTCTCTAAGGTGCCACAAGGACTCCTAATTTTTAATGTCAGTATAGATACATAGTTCCTTACCTATTATCCATAGGCACATCTTGCAGTGATTATAACCACCTTTTGGTGAACTATTATGTAGCCATCAGTGCCAGGGGATCCCTGTAAACCCTCTGCACCCCCTGTACTCTCTGCCAGTTGGCACCAAGAGTTCCCTGGTTTACACCTTGCCCTCAAACTCCCTCTCTGGGCAGGCTCAGCTCCTCTGTCCTGTAAGGAGGGAACTGAAGCCAAGGTCCTGCTATACAGCTGGCTGCAGTGTGTGGAGAGGGTGAGTGACAAC
Organism: Mauremys mutica; assembly: GCF_020497125.1. Lineage (NCBI taxonomy): Eukaryota > Metazoa > Chordata > Testudines > Geoemydidae > Mauremys > Mauremys mutica. Next base: position 354,200 of record NC_059083.1, read on the forward strand.
CTCAGGGCAGACTGCTGGGAACCAGGCACAAACCTCAAACTGGCTGAGAGTTCTAGACTCAGATTTCACCAACCAACCATCTAGTGCAGAGGTTCTCAAACTGTGGTCCACAAGCTCCATTCAGGTGGTCCTCAGATAGTTCCCTCTAACGTGCACGCCTGGGCGGCTGCACACAAGAAAATGAAGGATCAGCCACCTAATTAGTAGAGCCACGCAGGTGTGGCTCCACTAATTAGGTGCCTGGACCCTGGAGAAGACGCACATGTAAGCTGAGGTGGTGGTCGGGGGAGGAGGGGAAATATGGAGTAGGTGGGAGGGTACAGTGGGTTGAGAAGAGTGGGGGGAATTTGGGGTGTGCAGGGCTGTGGTGGCCAGAGAAAGAGGCAACTTTCCCCAGTTCCAGGGCTGCGGCTGTCAGGGAGAGAGAGCGCCTACTTCCCAGATCCAGCTTGGGGGCTGCTGTGGCAGGGGAGAGATGCCCCCCACCCACACACCCACACCCCTTCCCAGCCCCAGCAGAGGATAGAGGGAGACACCCTCCCCCTTTCCAGTTCCAGCTCGGGGGCTGCTGCGGTGGAGGGAGAGAGGGGCACATCCATCACATTAGAAAGGTTAAGACTAGTGATATTAAAATAGGAGTTGTGTGCTTTTATTTGTGGAACAAAAAAATGTTAATTATTAAGGGTTTTTTTAATATAGCACTTGTATCCAAAGTGCTTTACAATAGTTAGCTAATGGTACAAACAATATCTGGAAAGATCATTAAGTGGCCCACCAAGACCCTCAGCAATTCTCAAGTGATCAGCAAAAAAAAAGTTTGAGAACCACTGATCTAGTGTAAATTCAGGCACTGTAACACAGACTAACCATGGAGTCCCCTTGTGTACTCTGATCTGTCTCACCACTCAGGTGAGCCTGCCTTTGTGACAGATGGTTCCTTACAGCCAGAATCACTGCAATATTCAGGTTACTCCCCATCCAAAAAGCACTTACCCAGGTCAATTACATCTTAGATATCAGACCAAAAACAAAGTTTGTATCAAGTTTATTATAGGACAATGTATCAAAAAGAGGATTTATTTACACACACACACACACATATATATATATATATATATATACACACACACACATATACACACACACACACACACACCTAAACTAGAATCTTAAGTTTCACAAGGTAACAACCATCTATAGCAGTGATGCTCAATGATTCAGAAGCCAAATTAGCGACCAACATTACCCAAAAGAGCCACGGTAGCATGAATCCATTGTTTCATTCACTATAGTACTATCCATATTTAAACAGGGACTCCAAGCAGCACAGAGATTAATATAGTTATTTCTTGTTCGGGATTTGTATTCCACCCTCTCCCTTGTGCTCTGGGCTGCTGGAGATCAGCACTTCACACTGCTTAATGCCTCTCTCCACTCTGGCGAGTTACAGTCAGAGGCTCCCAGTATAAACGCTCCAATATCGCCTTACGATGTGGGATACGACTGTCAGAAGTGAATTAACACTGCAGCCGCACACAAGCATTCAATAAAGTCTAAGCAGATTCTTATAATGTTAATACCCATTTTAACACAGGTGAGCCAGCCTGACCCCAGCTGGGGATTTCTCAGTGTCCTACTGAGACATGGGGACTTTGGCGTGTGTGTGTGTGTGCGTGCGCGTGTGTCACACCTACCCACTCCCTGCCCTCTAACCCACTGGGCTCCAGGAAGGGAGTGAGCAGAGGTCTCTCTCCCCTTACTCCTACATACCAGGTACTAGGTGTCCCTTGAGTAAGACTGCGAGTCTTTCACAGAGGTCATGGAAATCACAGATTGTGACTTTCCATGATTCTGCAGTGGCCCGGTGCAGCTGACCCCAGGGCCACCCGAGCAGCTCCGGGGCCAGCCGCACCAGCCACTGCTCAGGCAGCCCCAGGCAAACGCTTCAGGAGCAGTAGCTGGGCCCCTAGCTGCACCCCCAGCAAATATTTGAAAAGGTTACATAGATAATTGTCTTTCGTGCTCAGAGCAATCCCTGTTATTCCGGAATTTGTCAGCTGCGATGGTCAGAGATCACAGCCAGGTTTTTCCAGGGCTAATTTCCACAATACCCTTATCAGCCCCCTTTCGCCTTTGTAAACGGATCAGGATTGGTGCAGATCCAGTGTCTCTCGCTGGTGCACCGCAAGCTGCTGACCCCATTCTCAGTCAGATACGCGCAGTCACCATCTGCTGTTATCGGAAACCTGCAAGACAGAACCCAGGGAGCTGGTGTCAGGCAGTAGTTGGGCATTTCCCATCAGTCACAGACAGGGGGAGACACTCGCACAGTGCAGGGAGCTGCTGCACTCACAGCCCCTCACGATTCCCCCTCCTGCACCAGCCACAGGCCCCCCACCCCGATTCCCCCTCCTGCACCAGCCACAGGCCCCATCCCCAAACCCCCAACACAAGGGGGCAGCGAGAAAGGGAGCAGTGGGGTAGCAGGGCCAGGAGGAGAAGTTCTAAGATCAACTGGCCTCCATGGAGCATTTATGCTGGGTGGATATTTTAACCCCAGTTCCTGCTCCCCCCACCCCCAGCTGGGTTTGGATGGGCCTCTGCAGGCCCAACCCACCCAGTCTGCTCCGGGGGAGATTCCAGGTGAGTGTCAGCATAAGGGGCAGCAGTAACACCACACAGAAGAGCTGGATCAAAAAGACTCACAGGTGGTTGAATTCGGTGCCATTGACCCATTTCCAGGGTTGCCCCGGGTCCCTCTGGAGGCCAATCCAGTGGTCAAATTTGCCTTTATAGCGCAGCAGGAAAGCCTAAAAACAGCAAAGGGAGAGGTGGTGTCAGAGCCCCGCCCTGCTGCTCCCCCAGGCTCCGGGCAGGGAATCCCAGGTGTACACGGAAGGGCTCTGAGTGTTTCCAGGGGGTGGCAGGGGATTTTCGCCTACCTCTTGCCCAGCTCTGGGTAATTCAGTATTAACCCTCCCAGCCCAAACCCAGCTCCCCTCACCCCAATCTGCCCTGGGCTGGGGCAGCTCTTGGATGCTGCTGGGTCTAAGCTGCCCCCCCCCCCCTCCATGCAAGGCCAGGTTCTGGGTGAAAGCTGCATCTTACAGGGCAGCTGAGCTCCCCTCACCATGGCAGGGGAGGGGGAAGGAAAGAGCCCAGCTGATCTGAATAGGAGATGCTGGAAGAGGCCAGGGATGAGAAAAGCCTCCCCACACCCGCACCATCCAGCTGCCCTTTCACCTACCCAGGAGGAGCACTGGCTCGCCAAGTCAAACTGGGATCTCAGTCCCCCTCCAGCCCAACAGACACCTGAGCCAGCCCAGCCCTAGAGAGGGACAGTCTCCTACTGGGAGGGCTGAGAGTGGGTGATCCCCACAGTCACACTGACACTAGAGGAGCCCCGGATCTAGCCAGGCCTGGCATTCAGCAGCTGGAAGTCCATTCGCTCCGGCCTCCCAGCACGAGAAGGCTCAGAGCTGCTCCTCGCCCTGCAGGGGCAGAGCCCAGGTCCTACTGCAGCAGCAGCTGCTGTGCCAAGGCCAGGCTATTGCCATGAGAATCTCTCTCACCAGGTCCTGCTGGGTGTCGATCGCAGCCAGGGAGGCACCAAGGGAAAAGCAGTTGCTCTGGCTGTAGGTCCAGTTCCCTTTGGCCTCAGAGAAATAGTAGCATTTCCCTCGGTACCCGATCCAGCCGTCTGGGCACGCAGGGCACCAGGGGCTGAGAACAGCTGAAGAACGCTCAGATAACAACACTGAAATGAGACAGTAACACATGGTGTAAGAGGGAACCTGCCCATCTGGCAGAAGAAATGAGCCCCCCGACATCCCAGGCTTTGAGACTCCCCTGACAGCTGCTGGGAGGCTGCTCAGGAGCCAGGAGGACACTGGGAATCCAGAACCAGAGAGGGATTATCTAAGCCCAGTTTCACTGGGCCACTGTCTCGGGTTCATGTTCATTAGGGATGCAGCTGACAAACAGCCGTGATTTAAAGCACAGAACCAGGCCGAAGCTCAGTGTTAGAGCAGGGGGTGGGCAGAAGAGTGATACTGGGTAAGAAGTTGAGTTCAGCAGGATTTGCCAGGACTGTTCCCCTGAGGAGCTCTGCTAGCCTGGGCCACTGTCCCCATCCCCCTGCTCTGTGCTTGGCTTCCCCGGAGAGGCAGGTTGAGATGAAGATGGGAACAAACACCCTTCCCTTCAGGAGACTGAACGCCCGCTGCCCGGGCCCATCCAGCACATCCAGACACAGGGCGATGGAGACGCTTGTTGTGATACGTTTGCCTGGCAGGAAGGATTCCTGTGACACTCCCAGCCTTGGGGGGACTAACACAGCTCAGAGCTTTTCATCCCAAGCACAAGAGCAACATCCACATGATCAACAGAGCAATAAAAGGCAGGTGAACAACTGAGAGGGAAGTGAAGCAACTTTCAGTCAGGAACATGAAATGGCCACAAGGTTCCAGAACTCCAGCAATAGAAAGGGCCTGTGACACTGACTGGCCAGTTGCAACTTAATGCACTTCTGTAGAGATATTTCTCCTTCCAAATACAGCAGCTGGAAGGAAACTCACTAGACTAATCCTAGGGGAATTCTGCATCACTACACATGTGCAGAATTTATGTCCCCTGCAGATTTCTTTGCTTCCCTGCAGAAAAATGACTTTTGCAGCTTCCCTTTGCCTTCCTGTCAAAGTGGTCACATGCCCCCCAGCAGAGCAGGTGCATTGTTTCAGGTGCCAGGAGCAGCCAATGGAGAGAGAAATCACTGGGGAGGGTGGAGATGCCCTGACCAGTGGCTCCTACCCTATAGCAGGCTCAGCTGCTAATCCCAGATGGGCTGGGGAGGATGGAACTTCCTCTTCCCCTGCAAGGAGTGGCCAGGGCTGGGTCAGACCCTCCCCCAGAAACCTCTCCCGCTGCACGATGCTCCACCCTCATCCCACTTCCTGCCCCCATTGCTCCTCAGCTGTGGCAGGGAGGGGATCACTGTTAAGGGAGCAGCTCCCCTGTACATCCAGACCCACATCATACCCAGATCACCCCTCCACCCAGAACCTCAATAAGCCCCCAGAATCCTAACCCACACCCCAACAAATCTTGCATCCTGGAACCTCCACCAAGCCACCCACACCCAGATTTGTCCCACATAGAACCCTAACACCCCACACCAAGTTCCTCCACACTTGGATCCTGCTGGGCTGAGCCTGCTCACCCACACCTGGCGCAGAAGGGCAGCAGCAGTGGGGGTCACCTATAACTCACCACAAAGCTATTGGCAAGGTCAGTGCAGTAGGTGAATAGGGATCTGGGGCAAAAATCAGTACTTCGTCCTGCTAGTGAAGGCAGGGGGCTGGACTCAATGACCTTTCGAGGTCCCTTCTAGTTCTAGGAGATAAGTAATAATTGGAGATGTACCAATTACCTTACTGCCCCAGTCACAGCTACTTGCTCTCAGCCTTAGCTGCGGCTGGGACACACCTACCTTTGGGAGAACATTAGCAGCAGAAGTTGATCAAAGAATGAGCAGGGCATGTGCCAGGCATGTATTTCCCCGGAGTTGTCATGGTGCAGTGTGCTGTGCATACTAATGCTCACACATGAACGGAGCAGGGCAGTCAGTGCATAAACTGCTGCTCTGTGTGTGATGTGTCTCATTTCAGGAAGCAACTGCAACTGGGTGGGGCACAATTTCACATCCTGTACAGAGCTGGATATGGGAATACACAGCCGCCACCCTCTCCCCCCCCCCCCCCCAAGAGAAAAGCTGCCAGGCCTGTGGGCCCCTTCCAGTATTGGTTAGGATGGACAGGGCACAGCAAGGAGCCTTTCAGCTCTGGGAGCCCTTGACTGGTGCCATCTGTCAAGGCCTGGTGGCTCCCTGACCCACGGGTGTAGAACCCCAAGCTCACAGATCCCACCTTACGCTGTGTGAGCCAACGCTGCCCATTGCAATAGCCGGCCAGTCCAGCAGGGAGCTGGGACTCACGGCTAGCACCAGTGTAAGGACGGGGAAGCAGTTGCACATTACACAGATGCGCTGGAGCAGCGTGTCCCGCTGTGGTAACTTACTGCAGTGCTCAGCCCCAGGGCAAGCCCCTTTCTGCACCACTGCAGCCCTTCTACATTAGCAGTTTGCACTGTATCAATGTCATTACATCAGCACAAAGGATTCCTAATACAGACACACTTGGATTCACCCTCCTGAGGCCCAGTGATCAGATCCCAGGGCAACAGATAAATCACAACCCTGACAGTCTCACAGCTCCCCTGGCCCCAGACTATTGGCAGATACAGCCGGGCTCACATTCACCATGAACAGCCGCCCTCTGCACTAGCACTCGCTGTCTGTGCAGGCGGGGGAGTCAGTAGCACTACGGGACCCTGCACAGCTGAGGTCACTAATTGGTGGGTTTCACACAGCATTAATGGAGGTTTCTGTGCTGCGTTCTACAGCTCATTTCAGTGACATGCCAGCGCCTGCCAGCCCGGCCCTGGGCATGACCCGGGGATGCAGGCAGGCCAGGCTGGTACCTCAGGGCGACATGCTGCAGGCAGAGGGCCCAGCTCATCGCTGCCCTGCACCCTGCCCTGTCAATCACCCCCACTCTGCACAGGGGTACCAGCGACTGTGCCTGGGGCCCGGCAACAGTGACTTGGGCCCCAAGTGCTCAGAGCTGGGCTGGCGGGAGCTAATGTCAGTCAGATTGTCCGACTCAGAGTGCTCAGGTGCCAGGGTCTGGGGGGAGTGGGAGGAGGGTCGTGGAGGAAAATCCCCCAGGAATCCTCTGTCCCAGGGGCAGAAGCCAGACAGGCCTGAAGGAGAGACTGACTGTGGTGGCTCCAGGGGGAATGGGATGCGCAGAGAGGGGCAGGGAGGGCTGAGAACTCACCTGCCAGGACAATAACAGTGATGATGAGACCTAAGAACACAGCGGCTGCGAGGGCGACTGCGCATTTCTTGCCATTACGACGAGGTTCTGAAACACAAAGACCCGTCAGGCCAGGCCGCGAGGACACGTCTCACTGACGGCACCAGGGCTGGAGCTGCCCTAGAACATGCCCCGTTCTGTCGATGGCTCCTCCCGTCAGACGCTCTGGGAGAGGAGCCCGGAGGCTCAGGCAGGCTGGGGCTGGCAGAACAGTCCCTCCTTCCCCTCAGCCCAGTGCCCTCCCTGGCACCCCAGCCAGGCTGTCACGGGGCCTGGTGAGCTCAGGGGCACAGAGACAAGGACCCGCATGTTCTGGTGGCAGGAGCTCAAGCTGCCCCCCACCATCCCCACCCCCACTCTGCCCCCTGCCGAGCGCTGGCTGGGCCCACACTGCTGAGTGCACCTGTCCCCGCACACTGGGGTCTCGCACTGGCCACACACAGCAGAAGGGGGGAGGGGCCACGGCCACCGCTGTGTGTGCCAGGCAGCAGCTGTGAGCCGGGATCGGTGCCCTGAGAGCCCTTGGGGGAGACCCAGTCCCTGCTGCCCACGGACGGGGGGGTGCTGGGCACTGGCTGCTGCCACTGAGAACATGGCCCCAGGTGGGGCAGCCTCTGTCTCTGTCCAGCCTGTTCCCAGGCAGCGACGCCCCATTACCTGGCCACCATCCAGTCTCCTGGTGTCCATTGCCGTTAACTCTCCCCTGCAGCGGCTCTTCCCTCTCAGCAGCCCCAGTTGCTGGCCCCAATGTCTCTCTCATTGACACTCGGGCTACAGACGCTGCTGCAGGTGCTGGGCTGGGATCCACTCCTCTTGGGCTGACTGAGTCAATTCAGCAGCAGCAATGCCGAGCGGGGGTGGGGATCCTGGCCCTGGCTCCCCTCACTGCTCCAGACTCCCCAGCTGATCTGAAAGCTGAGACAGATCCAGCAGGACAGGTCAGGGGGGATGATTTGTGGTTTCCTCATTCCCTGCCCAGCAGCCCAACCCCTGCCAGAGGTGGTGCTATGATGATTAAACCCCCTTAAATCCCATTGGCCTCTCCACCCCCTAGGGCTTCAGAGACCTGATCTGCTATGGAAACTTCCCTGCCTTTCCCCCCTCCCCGGGATGTACCCACCTATGCAGGGGAGAGAAAAGCCCCCTCCCCAGTTCTGCACCCCCCTCCCCCTTCTTGGAAGAGAGTGAGCAGAGACTCAAAGGGGGCAGCATCCTGGCAAGTGATGGGAGGGAGGGGACTGTGATGCCCGGCCCCTAGGTGTTTCCCACCAGAGCACATGGGGAGAGGGGGCATCATTGCCCTGCAGCAACCCCAACACACTGGGGTGGGGCGGGTGCATATAGCGTGTTCTGACAGTAAACAATGCACTGCACCCACTGCAGACCCTGGCTGTGCATGTGCAGAATGTCCATGGTTTGCCTCCTACATGTACCTACTGGTGCAGTGCATCCCCTTAAGCAGCGGGGTCTTAGCCCCAAGCCTGGACTACAAGGAGCTGGGCCTGTCAGATCCTGGCATCCACATGGGAGGGGAGAATGTGGGGTGAGAAGCGTCTCTGCCTCTGTTCTCCCCCATATCCCCCTCATGTGACCGTCACACTCTCCCCCACAGAAACTTCCTCTTCTCCAGACCATGTCGCGGCAGCCTGCACGAGTCCATAGAACTTCCCATAACAATAGTGCAGAGTGTGCAGGCTCCATGCTTCTGTCAAAGATATGGCAGGCAGCAAGGAGAGCCATGCAGGTTTGTGGGATTTAGGGAAAAAAGTGCAAAAATCATGGGATACATACACAGTTATGGGACATTGAACACTGCATTATGGGAAGTTGATCCCATGCTCCCGATGCAATCCATTTGGGAAGCACCAGGTATTGCCAAAACTTCAAGGTTCAGTGCAGTTGACAGTGGCAAGTTGCACAGTGGGATTCCTACCCATGGTGCACTGCACTCTGAATACATACAAGCGCTCCTGGCGAGTACACTCACCACCGACACAAGGAGCCAAGTAGGCGCGTGCACAAGTGACATACTAGCTGTGGTGACTGCATGCCGATGTAACGTGAGTTAACGTAAGCTGGTAGGGTAGACATGGCCTTAGGTACAGTAACTCCTCACTTTAAGTCGTCCTGGTTAACATTGTTTCGTTGCTGATCAACTAGGGAACATGCTCATTTAAAGTCATGCAAGGCTCCACTCTTACCTTGTTTGGCTGCCTACTTTCTCCACAGCTGGCAGCCTCCCTACGCCCCCTCCTCCCCACAGCACCTCCTGCCCGGCAGACCCCACCCGGCTCAGCACCTTCCCTCTCCCCTCCCCCCCCGCCCACAGCAATCAGCTGGTTTGCAGCATTTTGGGGGCAGAAGGCCGGGGGGGGAGGGGAAGTGAGCCTGTGCACTGAGTCCTTGCTCCTCCCCCATCTCCCCTAAACACAAGCCAGCTGGATTGCCCCAGGCAGGAGGGGAGGAGCGAGGCTGCAGCATGGGAAGTAAAGAGGGAGGAGGTGGTGCGGGGCGGGGGGAGGAGAACAGGCAGTTCAAGGAGGCGGGGGAGGGGGGGGGCTGAGGGTTGAGCCCCCCCGCCCCTGGTGCTTGCAGAGTAGGGGAAGCTGCTGCTGCTGCGCAATGTGCTTCTCCCAGCCTACAGCACCTTCAGCCTCCTTGCCTGCCTCATCTCCAGTGCCAGTGGGCTGTTCCTGTGTGGGGTAAGGCGAGGGCACCTCCCAACTACAGTAATGTATGTTTGTAAACACACAGCACGTGCACACTACTCCCTCCCACCCCCACCCCCAGCGTAGTATTAAATTGCTTGTTTTAAATTGTTTAAAGCCTATATAATGCCTTTTATCTGGCAAAAAAAAGTTTCCCTGGAACCTAACCCTCCCCCACCCCCTTTACATTAATTATGAGGAAATTAGATTCACTTATCATTTCACTTAGTCACATTTTTCAGGAACAGAACTACAGCGTGAAGTAAGGAGTTACTGTATATGAATTGTTTGGAAGATGCAATAGTGATCTTCAGAGACCCTAGGAGTGAGCATACAGCCGAGGAAGCCCTTTGGGCATTGCAGCAGGGATATCCGTCTGTTGCTAAATATGCTGGGAAGTTCTACTGCTTGGTAGCAGATACTGAATGGAGCAAGGCTGTGCAGCATTAGCATGTCTGCATCAGCCTAAAAGAGGACATCTGTAGCCTATAGGACCAACCAGCTTGCTCGTGTGCATTATATATATATATAAAATAAAGTGTGTATGTATCATTTCTTATCGTTTAAGTATTTTATGCATTGTAATAGGGTTATAGATTTATATTAAAAAATAAGTTTGGTCGTAATGCAAGAGACCTACAGGCCATATCCCGTATGTTAAGCTAAGGCAAAGTTAGCATATCTATATTGTGACCTTTTACCCAGAAAAAAAGTTGACCTATATCTTGTTACCTAAACAGATAAGTATCTATGCATATGTCTAGGACCTTTATCTAGACCAAGAGACAATGGAAAAATGGCATGGGAGGGGTTTCAATGTTGTACCCACAGACTTAGGCTTCCTTGTGGTGTACCTATGTGCGTATGTACATGTCATCCATACACACAAACATACTAGCCAATGGGGTAAGTGTACCCTAACAGTTCTGTGGGCAAGGAATAAAATTTGGGCATAAGAAGAAGAATTTCTGGCACTTGCCCTATAAAAGAGGTAGCCCACCTTGCTAGAGTATTCTCTACTTTACTCTTACTTTCACTCCCTATTTTTATCTACTATGACTACTACTCTTAGTAGGCTGTACTTGTTCTTAAACTTTTAAGTTTCAAGGGAACTAGGCTAAGCTTGGTTCCCCTAAGTTTTTATTCTTAGTTTATTAGCTTTTGATTTTAACTTTAAGTTAGTCAAGTAAACCCTAAGTTAGACACTAATACTAAGCTGTCAAAACTAAGCACTGCATCCCTCGCTCAAGAATTGAGAAACCTGAACCACAAGGCTGGTCCCGTGTCTTACCACCAGGTTATCAAGGAAGGGTGTGAGTATATTAACCAAAGCTTTGTAGCATCTAATACTATATTACCAGATATATCTTTTGAATAGCAGTAATGCCATTGTAACTTTGTAACTGATTATTTTTCCATTTACTTACTATTTCATTACTTTTAATAAAGTCTTTACGACTATATCTGTCTCAATGTAAACTTCCTGTCACACCGAGGTTCCTTTGTAAATTCTGTGGAGCCTGATTCGAGACAAGAACTTTTATCTTCTAATCAGATTGGCAAGCCTAAAACCCACACTTATTAATATTAAATTAATAAACTGAATATTAGTACACTCTAAATCAGGCTACAGACTGGCGAGCCAGCTAGACGACTCAAGGAGTGTGACAGGAATTTTCAGGGATTCCAGGCATCCTTAGACCCATGAAAATCTCACCTAAGGGATAAGTAAAGAGTTAAAGTTAGAGCAAAAAATCAGTGATCTACAACCCATCCTGGACAATGATCCCTCGCTTTCACAGGCCTTGGGAGGCAGGCCAGTCCTCACCCACAGACAACCCGGCAACCTGAAGCATATTCTCACCAGTAACTGCACACCACACCGTAGTAACTCTAACCCAGGAACCAATCCATGCAACAAACCTTGATGCCAACTCTGCCTATATATCTACACCAGCGACACCATCATAGGACCTAACCAGATCAGCCACAACATCACTGATTCATTCACCTGCATGTCCACCAATGTAATATACCCCATTATGTGCCAGCAATGCCCCTCTGCTATGTACATCGGCCAAACTGGCCAGTCCCTACGGAAAAAGATAAAATGGACACAAGTCAGATATTAGGAATAGCAATATACAAAAACCTGTACAAGAACACTTCAATCTCCCCGGCCACACAATAGCAGATGTAAAGGTGGCCATCCTGCAGCAAAAAAACGTCAGGACCAGACTTCAAAGAAACTGCTGAGCTTCAGTTCATTTGCAAATTTGACACCATCAGCTCAGGATTAGCTAAAGACTGAACGGCTAGTCAATTACAAAAGCAGTTTCTCCTCCCTTGGTGTTCACCCCTCAACTGCTAGAAGAGGGCCTCATCCTCCCTGATTGAACTAACCTCGTTATCTCTAGATAGATTCTTGCCTGCATATTTATACCTGCCACTGGAAATTTCCATTACATGCATGTGACGGAGTGTTCACCCACAAAAGCTTATGTTCCAATATGTCTGTTAGTCTATAAGGTGCCACAAGGCTGTTGCTTTTTACTGATCAAGATTAACACGACTACCCCTCTGATACAGAGCAAAAAACTGTGTCTCAACTCAGTCACAGGAAGTCAATTTCCTGTGACTATCTTGGCAGCAGTCTCAGAAGTTTTTTAGCAGCAAAGATCCAGACTAACACAGCTACCCCCCTCTGATACTGTTCAGTATTGTCTCTTAAAGTTTTAACTTGAGGTTTTAAATTTAATCTTGCAAGATAAGTAAGTAATAGTAATGTTATTTAAAAAGTGATACATGTGTGTAAGGGGCTGTGTTAAAAGTTGAAGTTACTGAATGGTACCAATAAGATATAAGCAGTAGCATCAGGCCTGATGACCCACACTAGTGGTGGCGGGGGAATTAATAAATCTATGTATTAATTGCAGCCAAAAGGCCTCAATAACTCAGAACTTGTACAGTTCTTCAGTCCCCACAACTCTCCTGGGCTCCTCCTCTAATCCGTCTGCCTCAGTAACCCCAGAGTTTGGCAGGTCCCGACAGAGCAAAAAAGCCTCTTGATCAGCATCGAGGGAAGAGAGGAGAACATGCCCCCACCCCTCCATCATTTACTTGGGACTTACTGAAGTAGGTGTAAACACTGGTTTGGGGTATTGTTTCCTGTTTCCGTGATGGAACGCCTTCAGTTACAGAGTAAAAACAGCAGAGTGTTTGTTCATTATAGTTTGCTACACAAGACAGTTTTAGAATTCAAATGAGTTCTATGTTACATGTTAAGGTGAGTGGAGCAAGGGCAAAAGTAAAGCCTGCTGAAGTTGCCTGCAGTATAACTTTTGGAGGAGAAAAAAAAAAAAAAAAAAAAACACTGCCAGAAAATATATTCAGCAACATGAAAAAGGTTTAGAACAGCTGAGGAACAAGATAATCTCTAAGCATTGTAACCCATGGGGTTTTATGAGAAATGTATTTAATGTAGAAACAGAGTGTGACGAAGTGGGGCTGTTCTTAATGTTTCCTCTGAATACTGTGTGGATGCCTCAGTTTCTGGCCAACACAGTCTCCGTGGCAACTAATGGCCCAGGCCCTTCCCTCCTGCAAGGGGATGCTAAAGGTGTGGGAGAAGAAAGATCAGGTGACCTCCTGGCCCGGGAAAGAGACAAAGACCAGAAAGGAGGGGCTGGAGGGGGTTTCAGTTTGGGGCTGGCTGGGGACAGGAAGTGAGGGCAGACGTGGGTGTCTGCCTCACTGGACCCCAGAATGGACCCAGCTGAGAAGTCTGGTTCTCTGTACCTACAAGCTCTGTTTTAGACCATGTTCCTGTCATCGAATAAACCTCTCTTTTACTGGCTGGCTGAGAGTCACGTCTGACTGCGAAGCGAGGTGAGGGTGCATGCAGGACCCTCTGGCTTCCCCAGGACCCCACCTGGGCAGATTCGCTGTGGGAAGCACATGGAGGGGCATATGCTGAATGCTCCAAGGAGAGACCCAAGAGGTGAAGCTGTGTGAGCTTCTTGCCCTGAAGACAGTCTGCTCCAAGGGAGAGGAGGCTCCCCAAAGTCCTGACTGGCTTTTTGGGGAGCCGTTCCAGAGCATTGCCCGGGGACTCCATGACACAGAGCAAAAAAAGAACAAAAGGCTAAACTGGTAAAGGAAATAGCTGTTAAATGTCTGATCGTAGCTTATAATCTTTTCCCCAATTAATTAAATAAAATTAAAGTTAAAGTTACTCAGAAAAGCCCAGCAAACTTTGGATGCCAGCTTGAGATCACTGCACAGCTATAAATCAAACCGTGGTTGGCTGTTGGAAAAAAAATAAGTTAAAAAGTTAGAAAATGTTTTAGAGGAGAACAAAGAATCGGTTCCCATCCCTATTAGCATGATGGAACGGATGGAGACAAAAATCTGTAGGGTCAATTAGAAGTAGGGTAAGAGAATTAGCTCAGGTTAATACAGTACCTTTAGTAGCGGAGCCGGAAATTGAGTCTGAGAAGCCACAGGGAGAGTCAGAAGAGGAAGTTGCAGTGCAGCAGCTACTAACAGTCTGAAAATTTTAAAAAAGAGGAAGTTGAGTGTCAGAGGCGGCGACTAGTAATGTAAAGGAGATGAGCAGAGCAAATGGGTAGCAAATATCCTCTCCTCTATTAGTGTCTGCCCCCATTGGAAAGAGGAACTGCCTTTAGAAACTGTAATTGTTCAAGGACTAAAAGATGCAGTGAAGTGACACTACTGCCTGTGTTGTAGTAATCTCTAAGTTACAACAGAGAGAGATACAACCACCAAGGCATGCAATTCCTGCTTCTCCACCCAATGTTACATTGGCACCATATAAATCAGAAAATCCAACCCTTTGGGTGGACAATTATTGGCATTTGGACAATCATTCACATTGCGTAGGTCTCTAACATTTCGTGGACCCTCTACACCCCTTTGGTGTATGTTGGTATCACCTGGTGTACCGGTAAACCACCACACTACACCAGATCTGAACAGACTAAAAGGTGTCTTGCATCAGTGTCGAGATGCCTTGAGTGTAGGACATAAAGGTTCTATAAAAAGTTATTGTGCTCATCCAGGTTTATCTCCAGAGCAATACTTCAGGAACCATGAGCTAATCCCATAAGAATTAAGGGACCCTGTAGCAGGGTGCTGGTGCAAAAGCACCTAATTAGCCCCTGGGGAAATAGATTGGGGCTGGGAAGAAGCCTGGTGCCTGGCCTTTAGAACTGGCTGCACCTGTGGGCCTGAGGGTTCAAGAGCTAGAAAGGCTGGTTGGCAGCCAGAAGAAGGGCGAATGGCCAGGGGAAGGTCAATCTCCAGGCTGAGGGCAGACTGTTTAGGAGAGGAGATTATCAGGCCTGCAAGCTCTGTACATAGCATAACACTGGTGGTGGGAGAATGTTGTGTAAATAAAGCCACAGGTGCTGCATAACTAAAAGCCTCTGAGATTTATTGGGGCAACCAGTGGGCCCCAGGAAGAGGGGTGGGCAGAGGACCTGTCACAGACCCCCAGGGTTAGGCCTTGGTACCAGTGTCAGCAAATAACCCTGGACCTTTGAGTGGGTGCGCCCCTCGACAGGATTATGCATTTGGGTCCCATATAGGGGCCCAGGACCATATTCTTCTCTTTTCAAATGCTGCACAGAACAATTCACGCTTGAGAACTCAGTTGTAATATTTAAGCAGACGGGTGAGGCTCAATGATGGGATATTCGAAACTCCAAGCCCACATGAATGAGCTGGTAATGGAAGGCAAAGGCCCGGCACCCTTGCTGCATCATTAACCCATATTCTTCTCTGGTGGACAAACCTCCGGATAGATGAACCCATAGATTTGTCTGCATACTCTACAAATTACTTGGCATAACACCAATTGGCCCCGAGTGTAGTCATAGCCCCTTTAGGCAGGGATGCAAGCAGAAGACCCACAGACTCTGCAATGGTAGGGAGCCGCCACAGAACTTATTATAAATACTGGGGCAGTAATTAGCAGTATCCATACTAAGGATCTTAGATCCTCTTTTGTCACCAGGGTGTACAAAAACACTTGCAAACTTTTGTAAGTAATCAGATTATCACACTTTCTATACCCATTGAAGTACAGATAGGTCATCTAAGAAAGATGCATACCTCTGCATTGATGAAATTAACAGACCCAAGGAATTGTCTATTGGGAACTGATTTCCTATACAAACAGGAAGGTGTTCTCAATTTGAATAACCAATTGTTGCGTATGACTGTAGAACAGGAAAAGAATGACTCGTCAGTAATCACCTGGTCCTTGGAAGCCCAAACCGCCGTCGACCAGCAGAGAAGAATTACGATACATGAGACAAAGAACTCTTAGCTATCAAGGCAGAATTTTAGGGATAGCAGCACCTACTAGAGGGGGGCAGGTTCTCTGTCCAAGTGCTCACAGATCACAAAAAAACCTGGAATGTATTTGAACAGCCAGACCTCAACCAGTGACAGATCTGCTGGTCCCTCCTCTTTGCCCAGTTTGACCTGTCACCTACCACCCAGGAGCAAGAAATGGGAACACTGTCCCATAAGGCTGAGTACCTTATGGGACAGTGTTCCCAAGTGTGAAAAAACTCTACAATTTTAGAGGCATCTAACTTCATCAGTGGCACAGCAAACAACAGCCTAATGGGTCAGTTCAATTTATAAGGCCACCGTCCTTTACAATAAGTGCAAAGGAGCCTAAAAATGTGTACACACTTTTATACTCCTGGGGCAATTCACTAAGAACAGTGGGAACAATACACTAAACAGGCAGGCCACTACATTCTGCTCTGCCTGAAGGAACAGAGCTTACCCCATGCCTACCTCTTTAGAAACACTCCAAAGTCCTGCCCCTCCACAACAAGCATACCACAACAGTGAGCGAGGGGAACAGATTGTGTGTCTCACACACACACACCCCTGCCTGCTCCCCACCCCCAAAGCATGTATCATTTAAGTAACACTATAATCTCGCAAGATAGAGTAAAATTCAAAACCTCTAAGGCAGTGGTCCCCAATGTGGTGCCCACGGGCACCATGGCACCCGCTGGGGCATTTATGTGCGCCCGCCTAGTGCCCAGCAGGGGAGAGAAGCCGCTGCCCCGTGCCTGTCAGGGACAGAACTCCGGGGCTGCAGGCTCTCTGTCCTCGTGGCTTCTCTCTGGATTCATATATTATATTATATATGGTTTTTTGTATTATTTAATGTACAAATACAAAATAAGCCTTGAAAAATTGTTGGCGCCTGCCATGCTGTTCTGAAAACATGAATGTGCTACTGGCTACAAAAAGCTTGGGGACCACTTCTCTCTAAACTAAAGTTAAGTCAAACCACAGTGCAGAACAACTCCACTAGAGAGGTCCTTTGGGGCCATCTGCCTGTCCCAAGTCAGGGTAAAGGAGGAGGGTTGGGCGTGGGGCTAGCAACTCCACCCTGTAAAAATCAGCTTGCTACAGAAACGCCAACAACAGAGTTAACAGAGACTTTTAGCCTAGAAAAAGAAGGGTCTTCAACTCGAAGATGCATGACGCTGGGTGGTGAAAGCCGCGAGGAAGCCACTAAGCCGATCACCCTTCTTGCAGCCAGGAGGATTACCATCGGCACATGGAACGTGAGGGACCATGTACGAGTCAGGAAAGACGGCGCAGGTTGCAGCAGAGATGAGGAGCAACAACCTGACCCTACTAGGCATTAGCGAGACAAGATGGATGCAAGCTGGACAGAGACGACTGTTGACAGGAGAGCTGTTGCTGTATTCAGGACATGAAGAGAGCGACACACACCACAACATCAAAGTAAGGAATTGGTAAGGCAAGAGCAGCCTTCTTACAGCTCAAGAACATCTGGAGTTCCAGAGAGCTGTCTTTGGCAATAAAGATTCGACTGTTCAACTCCAACGTGAAATCAGTCTTACTGTATGGAGCTGAAACCTGGAGGACAACCAAAACAACCACCAGGAAGATCCAGACCTTCATTAAATAGCTGCCTCAGAAGGATTCTCCAGATCCGCTGGCCAGACACCATCAGTAACATCCACCTCTTGGAGAGGACCCATCAACTTCCCAGCAGAGGAAGAAATTAGAAGGAGAAGGTGGGGCTGGATAGGACATACACTACGCAAGCAGCCAACCAACATCACCAGACAGGCACTGCAGTGGAACCCCCAAGGCAAGCGGAAAAGAGGCCGCCCAAGAAATACTGGCGACGCGACCTTTCAGGTTGATAGCAAAAAAATGGGCTATACCTGGAACCAGCTAGAGCAAATGGCCCAGGATAGAAGACTATGGAGATCTGTGGTTGGCGGCCCATACCACGGTTGGGGTGACGGGCATGAATGAATGACAGTGCAGAACAGGGGGTTGACTGCTTAGCAGCAGTCACAGGAAATCAGGTTCCTGCGGTCTTAAGAGTGAGACACAATCTGTAACTTATGCCTCAGGGGAGATTCTCAGGGGTCTAAAGATCCCCGAAAAATCCCTGTCACACACTCCTCAAGTCCCCTGGCTGGCTCACCAGTCTGTTGCTGATTTAGGAGGTCAATATTAATTTGGATAGTATGGATTTTAGGCTTGCCAATTAATTTGACCAGAAGATAAGGTTCTTGTCCCGAATTAGGCTCTACAGAATTTACAAAGGACCCTTGGGGGGTATGACAGGAAGCTTACACTGAGACAGATATAAACTTAAAAACTTAAGATTATTTTAATCAAATACTACTTCATTTGAGTTACAAAGTTACAATTTTATTACTGTTATGGTATTATAGGCTACAAATCTTGATTAATATACTCACATCTTTTCTTGATAACCTGATGGTGAGAGACACAGGGCCAGCCTTGCCTCCGGCACTTCAGGTTCCTCAATTTTTGAGTGAGAGGTGCAAAGCTTCAACACTAGAGCTATTGAAGCTAACAGAGTTTACTTAGTTTTGTTTCTTAGGGTTTAAGTTAAGAACAAAAGCTTGGGGAAACCAAGTGTAGCCTAGTCCCCATGGAACTTAGAAAGTTCAAGAAAAACCATGTACAGTCTAGCCTCTAGGAAAGTGGGTCACCTCTCATAGGGTACAGGTGCCTGAACCTGCCTTCTATGCCCAAACTTCATTTCCTCACCCACAAAAATTTAGGGTACACTTACTCCATAGGCTAGTATGTTTGTACCTATCATGATGTTAGATCATACACGTTTTTGTTCTCCCAGTTATTTTTGTTCTTTCCTTGTTGTGTACCTGTTAAGTTTGAGGGTACAGACTTGGAAACCCCCTATGCCATTATCTATTTCTCTAGGTGAAAGGTCTCAGGCATGTGTGTTGACTTTGCTGTCTGGATGAAAGGTCTCAGACTTAGGCCTTAGCAGAGTTACAGTGCAATAAAGCCGCTTACAGCGCTGTAACTCACTCCCTGTCCACACTGGCAAGGCACATACAGCGCTGGAGCTCTGTGGCTACAGCGCTGCTTGTACTCCACCTCCCCGAGAGGAATAAAGAGTATAGTGCTGTTGCGCTGGGGTGCCAGTTTAAACAGGGAATAATCTTAGTACGCTGTGACTGACCCCTGGAAGCTTCCCATAATGCTTTTAAGTGAAGGTTCCTCTCTGTTTTGTTGAGATGCCTGTTTTGTCGTGAACTCTGGGCTCTAAAAAAACAAAAACACAGCCACTATTTGCTGTGAATGAGCAGAGGAAGGGGGCTCCCTTTGGAACACCCACAGTTAGCGTTTCCTTGGAGAGAAGCAGTGCCGCGCAGGGGAGGGAGGGGGGGGGTCCGTTTCGCGGAACAGCTGCTTATCTGGTCTGTGAGGAAAAAAAACAAACAGCTGCTGTTTGCTTTCAGTGAGTGAGAGAAGGGTGGGGGAGGGGGTCGGAACTTGCAAGACAGCTGCTGACAGTGTCTGCTCCAAAAATCCTCTCTCCTCCACACTCCACCCCACCCATCCCTTTTGAAAAGCACATTGCAGCCACTTGAACGCTGGGATAGCTGCCCATAATGCAGCGGCATTGGGAGCAGTGCAGATGCCGCAAATGGGGTCACGACAGTGCGCTGGTAGCCGTCAGTGTGGACAGACTGCAGCGCTCTCCCTGCTCAGCTGTACGAAGACAGCTTTAACTCCCAGTGCTGTACAGCCGCAAGTGTAGCCATACCCTTAGATATGCTAACTTTGCCTTAGCTCAACCTACAGGATATGGCCTGTAGGTCCCTTGCGTCACAGCCGAACTTACTTTAATATAAACCTATAAGCCTAAAAGATATATATATGCAAGCAAGCTAATCCTATAGGCTACAGGGGCTATGAATTGTGCACACACGCAGTGATGCAGAATTCCCCCAGGAGTAACCATGGAAGGTGTTTCCAGTGGCACTGATGCCAAAGTGCATGCTCCTGCTCACACACTGGGGCAGCAACTGCTAAAAAGGGCTGGGCTGGAGCCTCTGGCTCTGGGATGGGGGGAAAGGGGGTTTATCAAGCTCGCTCACTTGGGATCCCGTTGATAAGGTGAATTTTCACTCTAAATCAGTCAGTCAGTCAACCCTCCTTGTGCCTTGGTTATTGCATGGGGCAGAAGAGATGTAATGCTCACTCGCCTGCCTGCCAGAGGATGGGGAGGGTCCATCACTTAGTGTTCTACAGCCATTTAAAGAAGCAAGTTAGGAATCATTAATGTCATTTCACCGTAGAGATTTGTTTATAACTGAGGCCTAGCTGGCCTACCACAAGCATGAGCCCAAATGTTGAACAGTGGGTGAGAGTATAAAGTTTGGAAGAAACTGAGTGAGATCTTAAAAGAAATATGCAATGACAGTTAAATTACAAGCACTAAAAAATGAATGGGACAAGCATTATTGCCAGTTCATTTTTCTGAAAAACATTCTCAATACTCAGTACCAATGTCAATCCTTCACTGCTGAAGAGAAGGAGTTGGCTAGGACATGGGCATCCAGCAGTCATCCCTTCATAAGGCCAACTATTATAACCTTCAGTGCTAAGGGGGAAACCATTCAAGAAATGTGTTGCTGATGTTTTAAAAAAAAAAGTCACAGTAGTGAACTGGTGGAAGTCACTTCAACAGTCTCTGAATAAAAGTGAGATTATCACTTAAGCACTTGTAACAGCAGTAGCTTCTTTGCCAGTGTACAAAGAATATTTTCTTCCTTTGGACTAATTCATTCTAAACTGAGAAATCATTTGAGACCTGAAAAAGCAGGAATGCTTTTTCTTTTCCAGATTATGAATAAACAGAAAAATGAAGGTGAAGATGGAGTTAGACACAGAAGCCAATATTTTAAGTTTCTCTTGTTGACCTGGATGACAGTTGATTTAATTTGTTTTTTTAAAATTTCATTTTAAATGTTTTAAAACAAACCTGATTTTTATAAAAACCTGTTTAAATTCAAAAATTCATGTGCTTTGTTAAATTATGTTTGTTGTTGAAGGAAAAAAATTCAGAATACATAATGTTTTAGTTAAATAAAACAATTTTAAAATATCTTTCTGGTGCGTGTTCTCCTAATACAGAAATGGCAAGAATATCTCTCCAAATATTAGTGATTAACCTGTTGAATTGGAGATTTTTATGAAGTCATTGGGAGGATTGAATTTGCTTCCATTACCTTTGGTAAATGAAATAACCAAAAAATTATTCATTTTCTGATTTAGCTGGTAAAACTCATCCTGAAAGGTTTTCAAAATAAAATTCAGCCTGCTTCTTAAAAATGTATAAGTGTGTACCTATCTAAAAATTGAAAACCTACATCTCCAAGTTGTGAAGAATATGTATTAAGGTTTATACTAACCAACAAGAATGCAGTTTTATGTAGAAAGCCATGATTAAATTGAGTCTTCCTGACTATGCGACTTAAATCAAATTCCACCCTGGTTACAGCACCTTGCACAGCAGGGCCCTATCTCAGTTTTCCCTATCTCTTAAACGCAAAACACCACTACGGTGTTCATTATGATGTAATTTATAGATGCCCACATACATAATTTTTTCAAAATAAATCTCTGCTAGCCAACAGCCCTCACTCTGGGACTTAAATAAGGCCTGATCTTGCAAACACAAATGCGCCACCACACTTTACTTTAAAAGCATATGGAGTTAGTCCTATAGTGCACCTTTCTATCATGCCCATCAAGTTAAGCAATGGGCTTAAGCGTTTGCTGGGATCGACGACTTAAGGAAGCTCCGCTCCCATTTAGGTACCTAAATCAAGCTGAACAGATATTCAAGAAGGCAGCTACTAGGTGCTGAGCACTTTTAAAAGTAAAATGTGCCAAGACGCGTGAGCATGTCTGTTGTAGAGGCAGATAAAATGTTAAGACTGGGCTTTGTAGTTATGTATACACTGTTACTGATATCAGTAAAGTTATGCCCAGATTCTCTCCACCAAACTGAGGTACCAGGGCCATCTGTATTTACTAATCTTATTCAGGCCCCACTTGTGCAGACACATTTGATCTACTTTTACGCAGGTCCTTAATGCGATTCCTGTGAGTAACGTGTGATCAGGATTGGGAGCCATTGATTCTGTTAGGCCTGAATGAAAAATATAGCCAGACAAATACAGTTATGCTAACCTGACTGAAATCAGGCTAGCAAAGTTTGTTGGTATTCCCAGAGTGGGAAAAATATTGAAAATGCTGCCATTGTTTTAACAGAGCCCTGGAAAAACGTGTGAGACAAGCCTGTGATAAACCTGGGATGGACAATGCTGGCAATACCCATTTAAGCTGCTGCTCAAGGACAGTGTTTGAAGAGCTGATATGGAACTCTAGCATTCCACGGTTCAGATTCTAATTTTTGGTTGAGTTATAGGTTTGTTTAAAAAACTCCCCTGTATTTCAAACTTTTGGGTGTTGTTAAGGTATAATGAATAATTCCTAAAGTTGTAGACATAAAGTCTAGGCATGTGTGTATATTAAATGTGTCTAGTTTTAAGTTGTTAAACAAAGGGGGGTGGGTTGATGCTTCAAGTGAGTGATGTGTGACGTAATAATAACTGTCTATATAGGCTAATGCTAAGCTCTGTAAAAAGGGGCTGGTTACTCACTGGAGACGAGTCGCCTTTTGTTGATGCGTTGCACTTGTCAATATAAGAAGGTTTTGATCGGGACCTTGCTGGTGTTGCCTGTCTCTCTAGCTGAACAGACAACGAATTTCGCTGTCGGCGGTTAAAGTCCCCAGCAATTCCAATATTTTAAAACTAACCAACTGATCTGAGTGGAATCAGCAGTAACCATGTGCATCTAAAACGACCCTGAATAACCACTAACTTGGTGAGGAAGGGTAGCTGGCTTGGCTTTGTGATACTTGTTCTCAACGCACTACACTAGCATCCCATGAGGGGCATTCACACTAAATTCAAGCATTGAGTGCTCATCTTCAAGGTTACTTAACGGCCTTGGTCCAAGATTACCACTCAACTTTGCTCCTCAAGCACAGCAGAAACTTTGCTATCCCATAAGACAGAGCTGTACAGAGACAAACCCCCAAGATGGCTCTGTCTCAAGGCACTCGAAGGATGTATAATTGACAGCACAATCCACCATCTATTCTTCTTTGTCCCGTTGGTAAGAACAAGTTGGATTTCACTGTCAACCTGCCCTTCACTAATATTACACAGACAGCACAGTATGGGACACATCCCCAATTTCTCGTTTCCCACCTCATCCACCAAATCAGGAAAAAAAAATAACCCCACACTCAACTCTTTTACTGTAACAAGGGTGACACTCAGACCAGAACTACAAACCAACCAGTTCAAAACAATGACGAAAAAACAACCTACCCTACAGAGATTTTATCTCAAAAATGTTAAAAAGTGCTGGAGGACTCCTTGAAGGATAAAATTTTCCCCCCCCCCCACTTAAGAGACTACTTACAATGCCTATTGATTTTACATGGGGGACACCCAAATCCTATGATGGGGGTCAAACCTCCTTAAAAAAAAAAAAAAAAAAAAAAGCCTTTCCACCATTACAAGAATGACTTGCAGCATTAACACCCCCATCTACTCTAATGCCTCCAAATTCAAGACAAGTCAGACAACTAGCCAAAACCCCAAACACCCTATTCCAAGCAGGGCTCTTACCCCATAAAGGAAGATTGGCCAGAGACTTCAGGAAGACCACTAAGTGCTTAGCTATTGATTTTACATGGAAGATGCCCAAATACCACTGTGAGGAGCATCAGTATAGAAACACCAAACTAAAAAACAGGCAGTTCTTCTGGGGAGAGGAAGAGAGACAGGAAAAACAATCTGAGCTACGCATGACACCGCAGCTTGATGTTACAAATAGTTTTTCAGTAACAAAAACCACCCAATCACTTTCCAAAGCAGCATAAAACTATCAGAAACTCCAAACAGCCACAAGTTACCAAAGAATGGGTTCTGTTAGAGGCCCTTACCCGCCCTGGAATTCAGTGAGCCTGTTTCTCCTTTACCTCAGGTCCCCATAGCAGTTGGGTAGTAAATTCAGTGTAGCTTTCGACAGTCACTTGCCAATAAGTGTCCTCCCTCCTCCGGGGTAAGTGAGAATCCAAAGGAAAACAACTCAAGCCCCCTCATCCTTCCTGGGCCACAGTCCTCTTCACAGCATCTCACCTTGATTGTAGGGTTCACAGAATCCATGATTCCCACTCAAGGTCTATGCACCAACTTCTTCCCAAGATGCAGGGGAATGAAGAGGGAAAGGAGATGGTGCAGGAGGGGCATGGTGGATAAAAATCCATAATTTTTTTAAAAATCAGTTTGATAAAATGCTTGAGGGAAAAAACATCTTTAGATAGATTACAGCTCAAAGATCTCACCATGGAATAGGGATTATACATTCTGATTCTATAGTATGAGACAATATATTTATGTAATGTTTAAGTAAAGTTTTTAAATGAGTTCCAAAAGTTCATGGATTAGGGACCCAATCTTATGGGGTTCCAGGGGCTTCTGTATTAGAAAGATTAACCTAAATAATCTATCAGTGAGGCTTAGTTTTGCATTTCTCAAACTGTGGATTTGTCTCCAGAGATGACATGCTTGTTAGCAAAAATGTTTTTAAATATATTATATATAAAGGTGAGAAACAGACCTCAACCCTATTGTTCCCTCTGCAAATGTGTACAGATGTCAATCCCCTTTAGCTCTTCAAGAGCACCAAAGTTTCAAAGAGTTCCATAAATAGAAAACTGTTGGGGTAGAATAGATCTGGATAAGGAGAAGAAGCCTGGAGATAAATGTGAAATTTAAATCAAATCTACCCTGAGGATGAGTGTTTTTACTGGGAGGGGGTGGGGGTGCAAGAGTTGGACCCACTGCACTCTTCCCCTCCTGCCACATGCAGAGTCTCCTTTACTCCAGGGGTCTTGATTGCAGGTCCTCCACAACAGCAGGTCTTGGGGTTAACACTCCATCAAGATGCATGAGGCAGCTCCCCCCCCCCCCCCCCATTTCAGAGAATGGTCTCAGGCTCTCTGCAGACTCAGGCAGATGTTTCTGCATTGCTTAAAGTCACAGTTCCAATCTTTTCTTCCCAACAACTCAATTTTAAACACACACATAAAACAAAAGTCTGAGGTCCTGACATGACTCTAGGAACCAGGGCCCCAGCCAGGATCTTTATGCCTTAATCTAGCCCTGATCAATCCTATTCACAAACAGACTCACTCCTGAGCTCTCTCATTACATAGAGAGATGCATTGTTATAACCATGCCAGGTTTGTAACTTTTTCCACACCAATCCTCAAGACCTGCTGTCTAGCTTGGACTCCACACAATTCAGGCAGTACAAATGCAACTGTTTGACACTCGTTCACAAACCCTCCTAGGCTGAGAGCACAAACCATAAAACCAGCTGTAGCTTCACAAAAAAACCACACACATCATGCTCAAACCTACTTATGGAGATAAGAGCCCACAGCCAGAGAACCTCCTTCCAACTGGAAGGCCTCTCTCCATCTATTAGGCAGGCACATGCCTGGGATCAAACTAAAAACAGCCCTCCAGATTTTGGGTTAGGACACCTGAATACCTTTGAGGACCTGGGCCTTGCTCCCTCCCAGCTCTGGGCAACTGACAAACTCAGGAGCATCTGAGGATGGGGAAAGCTACAAAGTAAACTAGTTTGCAACCTTCACCCAGAGCAAGCCAGGCCTGAAACCCCAGGGGTCATTCAGAAGAGAAGCCGCTCACCTGATTCATGTCTGGTTCTGAGATTCCTGACCCCTTCCTAAGCTATCAGATATCCCAGCAGATGATGGGCAGCCTAATCCTCCCCAGTAGTCAAACTGACTGTCATTTCCTGGGACAACTTTTGAGCTGGTCTCGGAGCTGAACCTGAGGGGAGAAAGCAGAAAGATCCTCTAAAGAATCAATAGTACATTACAGAGAAGCAAGGCTGGGATTAGAGAGTTTGAGTAAGAGACGAGTGACTGAATAATACTTATCTGATGAGTCAGTGCTCAGTGACAGTCTGTCCTGTTGGTATCCAGGACTTTTCCTGCAGAGGAAGTAACAATGCTGTTAAGCAAAGCTCAGACTTTAAGGGCAGAAGGGACCATCATGATCATCTCATCTGACCTCCTGCCCATTGCAGGCCACACAACATCACTCATCCACTCCTGTGATAGACCCCATCTCCTGAGGATCAAGTCAATAATCCACTGGAAGGAGTTCTGTGGTGTTTTTGGACACAACCTGGAATGAAAGGGCTGTTTTAAGGCATTGAGCATGAAGTAATTTTATCCCCAAATTACTAATAGTCTGGAGAAGCACAGAGAATGAGGTTGAACCTCACCAATGCTCTTATTAATGCTAGCTCAGGAGAGTAACCCCTGGGGGCCATTTGTGATGCACCCCTCCCTTTGTACTATTTTAGTCAAGTTCTAGGCCTTGCTGGAGCCTTAGGCATAACTAAGAATATGAACCAGAGTAGGACTTCACAGAATACAGTAAGTGTCAAGCATGTTCCTGTCCTGAGATGTTCATGCAGAGACAAGAGTTCTCAAGTAAACACATTCTTAAGAGAATCCAGGAACACCCTGACCCCTTGTAAAGATGAAGAGGGGATGAAAGGATAATGAATGAGGATATTTTGTTGGATGTACAAGTATAAGGATAGTAACTAACATTACCCAGTGTAATATGCAATTTTTTTGTATCAATGTATAGCCAAAAAATGTCATAGGAGGGGCAACTTTGTACAGGCTTAGGGGACAGCATTATGTAGATTGCGCCACTACCTTCTTGGGGTGGGAGGGCAGGCACACCACAGGGGGATGTATGTGTAAGCAAACCTGTAACCTTGAGCCAGGGCACTTTGTTAACGCCAAACCTGCCAAGCACCTTCACCAAACCAAGCCAATGGTCTCCCGGATAACCCAATAGTACACTTGCAAGTTGCAGCGCTGGTGGAGGCTTTCCAGCGCTACAATTAGTAACCGTCCACACCTGCAAGGCACATCCAGTGCTGCAACTCCCTGGCTGCAGTGCTGGCTGTACACCTGGCCAGGTTGGGGTGTAGCGATTGCAGCACTGGTGATCCAGCGCTGCTCATCAAGTGTGGGACACACACCAGCGCTTTTATTGGCCTCCAGGGAATAAGGAGAAATCCCAGAATGCTTTTAACTAAATTACTCTTTGTTTTGTTGTGCAGCCTCTTTGTTTTGTTGTGAACTCGGATCGGAGCTCCATTGAACTGCTTATCTAAAAAAACAAACACTGATCACAGCAAACAGGAGCTATCTGTACCTGGCTGTGAACGATCAAATGAGAGGCAGGGAGTGAATGTTTGCTTGACAGAGAAACAGCATTGGATGCAGGCTGTTTGCAATTAAGACTTTAAGGGTTCATGAACATTTTGTGATTTTTCAATCCAGGAAGCTAACACACAGTGTTGGCTCCAAAAATCCACTCTATCTTCCCCGCTCCCTGTCACAGTACACCACCCTCCACCCCCCTCTTTTGAAAAGCACGTTGTTGCCACTTGAATGCTGGGATAGCTGCCCATAATGCAGCACTCCCAAAAGCACTGTAAATGTGGCCACACACCAGCGCTGGTAGCTGTGAGTGTGGCCACACACCAGCGCTGTTCCTGCACAGCTGCATGACCAGCGCTGTAACTCCCAGCACTGCAACTTTCAAGTGTAGCCAAGCCCTCAATGACTACTTTGAGGTTTGCTGAATCAACATGCTACGCTCTCTGCTAGTGCAGCTAACAGCCGAGCGCCAAGAGCAGCAGCACTAGCAACACACCTGGCTCGTCACATACCCTAGAGAACTCCATAATTACAGACAAATTATGAACATTTTATTAATAAGACTAAAACATAAGCAGCACACAAGCAAGCAATAAATGGCTTCCCCTTATTTCCTCTCCGATAATACTGTGTCATCAAGAAAAGTTATCAGCAGATGTTCACTCGCTGCATTGTGTTGTATTAGCCTTGCAGCATAATGATGAAGGTAAGAAGTCACCATTCCGTATCAGCATTTCACAGCACATCCCCCTCTTTAATCAAGATCAGAACTGTGTTTTATGTGACTCCCAGCAGTTCCAAAGACTTTGCAACCATTAATGGATTTGAATTTACACAGATCCAATTATCCAAGGTGCTTTGGGTGTGAGCAGCATGTTTACAGCCATCTCAGAGGAGATGAAATTAAGGCAGAGGCAATAACACCCTGCCAGGCCCAGCAGCTGCCGCAGCTGGGATGGGGAGGTCCAAGCGGGACAGGCCCCATGAAAGTCCCTGCCTGAGTGTCAGCTCCTGCAGCGCAGCCTTGGGCCGAGGCCAGCGGCTGCCCTTCCCCTTGCAGCCAGAAGGACACACCGCAGCGCCGGGCTGACCCCGGGGCTTCCCCCACGCGTGGCTGGGATCAGGTCGCCCCGGGCCTGACAAACCCGCTGCGCCCAGGGAGCCCCGGGGCGGGTCTGCAGCGAGGATCGCGCCCCGCGGGCGTGCAGCGGGTCAGGAGAGGGACCAGAACCGGTTTCACACGCTCCGAGCCACAGGGCGCCCCGGGCCCGGAGCCTCCCCGGAGCCGAGAGTCCTGCCCCCGGCTCGGTCCGGCTAGAGGCACCGGCCTGCCCGGTCCCCGGCTCCCCCCAGCCGCGGCTCCTCCAGGGCTGAGCCCAGCGCACGGGGCCCGGCCGCAGGCGGGTGAGGCCCGGCCGGGCCCCTCCTGGGGCCGCGCATCGGCCCCGGGGAGCGCAGGGGAAGGCGGCGGCGGCGGCTCCAAGCGGCCGCCCGGACACACTCACCACGTGGACTCGCGAACGCAGGGAAAGAAACACGGCAGTGTGGCCCGCACCGGGTCTTATTTATAGCGCCGGAAATCCCGCGAGAGCTCGGGCAACGAGAGCGAGACCGGCAGCAAGCGGGTGGAGCGGGTTTAAAGGGGCCGTGGTCTATTTCCTCTTAAAGGGGAAGTTGCCAATATTACCCTCTCCTGACCCCTAGCCTGGGGGGGTGGGGGTTGAAGCTGAAACGAACAAAAGACGGAGCTTGTGCACGCAGAGACTAGACTCGTGAGATGCTCTTGGTTGGGGTGACCCCTTTATTGGATGCAGCCAAGGAACCCCATGCTCTATTTTAGGGAAGCCCTATAGCCCTCAGCAAAGCAGGAATTTTTCTCTCATAGGTGTATTTCTGCTGCTCAATTTACTGTTTAAAATGATCAAGCGAAGGTCCCTTAAAATAAGGGACAAGTGGTCACTCCACGTTCCTTGTCTGTTGCAAGTGAATGGGGAAGTTGATATTAATGCATTACATTCCTTAGCATGAACCAGACACTGATGCAAAGCTTAAGAAAGTTTTGCAGCAGTTTTTCCCACCCCTGCTCAGGTAGAGTTGGGCCAGGCATTTACTTTGGAATAAGTCCAGCCCAGGTGTTGAACATTTTATGCTGGGACAGGAGCTGGTACCTTTTGTTGGTGGCTGTGTCTTGTGCTCAAGCTAAGCTTTAATTTAAAAAGAAGAAGTAGCTCTAGCTCTTATGGCTACAAATTCTTTCAGAAATGACAAATGGACAGATGTCTGCCTGACCTTTCAGACAGCCCAGCTTAAGTGCAAGAGGCCGATGCTTTCAGGCTGCCCAACGGGGTGAGGGGGGGGAAGGGCCCTTCCAAGTGATAAAGGTTTGGAGAAATTCTGCAGTTTCCACCTTGCATGCACGTCCTTAAAGCATTTGTTATTCAAAACAATTTTGTTCAGTGTCTGGGTACCAATACTAAATCCTGACACAGCAATACTTGATAAATTGGTTACTGTCCATTCAGTACATTTTCTGAAAAATAACATCCATAAAAAAAAACTGGATCTATGTCAACTACTGGTGTATCACAGAGCTGTGCAACCAATGGAACAGAGAAGCTACCCACTTTTGTTTCCTGCCCAGTGAAGCTTACCAGAGGGTGACAATCAGCCGTAAGGTTAATCTATAACATGGATGCACAGTACTGGGTAGTAAGTAATTACAATATATTTATATTTAAAGGCCTCAGTGGTAGTGTCACTACTCCAAATTTCTGTTTTACTTCTCATATACATAGCACTATGGGACACATTATTACAATCCCTATCCCAGTATTTCAAAACACTCAGCCTACTACTAATGATACAGATGGTAACTGTAACTGCCCTAATAAAAGGGGGTTGCTATCTGCAGTACCACAAGGGCCGAACTACAACACCAGATTGGAAAAGAATTGTTATGTTTGGATATAAAGGGCTGTTATATGTACACATACATACTATACATATACGCCCATATATGCTACAAATATGTATGCCACGTCCATATATAGTAATTATTTGGGAGTGCCTCTAAGGCTCAATCATAATACTACATTCCTCAGTCATGGTCCTGGGCCTAACATTCCCAGGCCCATCATAAGGGACTAAAAATAATTGGATAATAAAATCTGTCTCTCCGTAGTACAAGGGAATGTGCAGACTAAAAAGACAGATGGGGCATGAGTGTATGGATGGTAAAATAAGGTAACCATATAACAGTGTTTAGCCCACTGGGTTATCCTCAGTCCATACATTATGCTTTTCTGGGACGATGGGTAAACATCCTCCCCATAAAATGATAAAAAGTGGGGGAGTGTGGTAAGATGAGGCCCTCAGACATAAACCCTTGGTATCAGAGGCCCGGTATGAGGCCTAAGGCCTGAACTAAGGTAATGGTCAAGACTTTGCTAACGCAAAGTTAAGCTGTGAGCCAGAGGCAGGCCCTGCTCACAGGAGCTGGCAAGGAAAGGGCTGATGTTGCAAAAATACACATACCTAAAAGGTACTGGACACTAGAGATACAAACATATGCCAGAATGATACCAGAACACTCCAATACTTGCACATTACACACAGATAACAGAACACACAAACCCATCCTAAAGACAGGAGCAAAAGGGTAATATGATGGATAGATTTCTTTAAGGCACTTTTTACTGTAAACTATTTTCCTACATGTCTTTTATAAAGAAATTACTGTGCAAAAATGTGCAGTGCTGGAAAGTCCAGGCTGCTAATGAAACAAAGGCTAATTATTCCTAATTTCAGAGGGTAGATTGTTGCTGCTTGAGTTATGTGCCTTCTCTGCAGCAAGTTAGATTCTTGAAGGTGCCTGATCTTCACTGTGTAACCTTGCTCTGCAATACATTTGTCGTACTAGGACCTGATTCTTAGGTATGTTGAGCTCTTTCCTGGGAATGGATTCTGTTGCTGACAGAAAACTGTATTAAAATAGCACAGCCACGTCTAGATGTACATGGTTAATCTATTCGCACTGTTCCAGAGCAGGGATTCAAACCTGGTGCATTAACCACTCGGCTGTTGGGTGGGGTTAGCTGCTGTCTCCTCCTCCAGTCCTCTTGTGAAACTAGTGTGAATTTTATTTATTTGTTTTTATTTTAGCTGAAACTATTCAGTGAATTCAACACCAGTTTGTGAATAGTCTTGTTCGGCCCAAAAGTGCATTTTTTTAAAGGGAGGGAGGTTGCAAATAAATGATAAAGTGGAAAATTGTCCCCATAGCTCTACTAGTGATGTCTTTTCAATAGTTCTCCCATAAACTATTATCTTCCAGCCCAGACAGGACCTGAATTTCAAATGCAAGAAAAGGCTTTGGGGCCATTTCTATCCATTTTATGAAAGCAAGGAGAGGCAAAGGGCATACGTCCATTTTTTCCCTTTGAAGCTCACCTACGTTATTCATCATTCACGTGACAGACTGACACTAAAGAGCATTTGTCCTTCACACACACAAGTGCAAGCACTAATGTCACTGTCTATATCAGGAGAGCGTCTTTTTCACAAATCCATTTCGATACAGCACTGCAGGTTTCAAAATGAATCCGATCTGCTTTTATCACCCCGCAGCTGTTCCCTTCAGCAGGATCCACCACCTTGAACCTGAGAAACAAAATCACTGTTTAGTTTTTGAACAAGATTTATAGCAGCTTTTCCTCATTCTGACACCTCTCACGAATTTCTTCCTTAACACCTGAATTGTTCCTACAGAGCCCTGGTTGATAAGACTTCCCGGCACATGATCCTGTAGAAGCTGCTGGCTGGTGTTTTCCAGAAGTGAACACGACTTGTTCACATTAGAAAAAACAACCCTCAGGATTAGCCACACTCTTGATGTAAATCATCTCTTGAGGTTTAGGACTGACCATCCCTCTGTGCAGAGGACTGTGCCTAGCACTGAACATCCCTTGTGTGCATAAGTAGCCTCTGCTCACAGCAATGCTGGAAAGTCAACAACCCCCTGCTCCCTGCTGGGCATCTTACATGGATTCCAAGGATAACAACACTCACAGTGTTTGATTTAACAGGGAGCCGTCCACCCAAATCCTTTTCCTTGCAGGGAATGTAATGGTGAGTCCAAGCCAGATCCGGTTAGCGTCTTTGGAAGTAGTTTGTATGAAGGCCTGTAAATGACATGGAACAATAAACTGACAGGGAGAAAGGAGGTTATAGTGGTTCAGGTGCTAGCCAGAGACTCACGACAGCTGGATTTTATTCCCCTTTCCAGCCCAGACTCCTGTGTGACCTTGGGCCAGTCACTTAGCCTCTGTCCCTGCTGGGACAGAGTTAAGGTTGTGGTACGTTCTTTGTGGTCTATGTTGTGCTACTAGTGAAGTGTCCAGTGCCAGGTTGTAGAGCATAGGGTATGTACTTAATTTTTTAAGTCCTTTGCTTTTTAGCTTGTGTAGGTGCCTTGTGTATAGAGTAACCTTAACTGACACACAACAGCAGTTTTGTGTATTAATTATTACTAATGATGCTCATCTTCCCAGAGGTTTTATTTACCATCTCATCCTGATCCCGAATCGTTAACAGTCGAGCGCTCCTCTTTGAACAGTCGTCGCGGCTCTTGTTCCAGGGAGTTTTTTCTTTAGACACCCAGTAGCACTTGTCCCTGTGCAGCAGCCAGTTTGGGGGGCAGAGCTTGCACCCTGATCCCTCTGGAGGGGAAAATGGAAACACGTAATGGAGCTGAAGGTTCTGACGAATGCTGAACTTCATCCCAGTCAACCACAGAGGCTTCATGCAGCTAGAACAACTACCCTTATTTTTGTTTGGGGACAGGTCCCATATTCAGTCAGCAGGAGGCGCTGCAGCCAGGAGTGAGAGGTATGGGCGAGGATGTGAGCACTCCAGTCCTGGAACTGTACTGGCTAATGCAAGTCATGCTCAATAGGGATTCTCCTTCACTTTCTCTCCTTAGCTATTGGGCAGTGTTAGCTTGCAAAGGCAAGCACTCAGAAGTTAGGAAATGTCTGTTTTATTGTGGCCCGTGCAACCTTAATTCTGCCCCCATGTGGGTCCACCTTGTGCACTGAATGAGGCAAGGCCCTATTGAGAAAACAATAGTATGTGATCATGTAATTAAAGATTGTCTATTAATACATATGCGCAAAGGGGCAGAATTATCCATGCACCATAAATCTGTCATTTCCCGACTTCTGAGGGCTTGATTTTCCCGCCATTCAAATAATGTTTTGGAATTTCCTAGTTTAAAAATAAAAGAACAATAATTCTATGGTGTGCAACTGAAGCAACATGCCCAGTGTGAATCATCAGCAGGGTTTGCACCCTGAACCGTCAGCACAGACTGGATCCCTTCAGCGACAGGCATCCTGCGTTAGCTGCTGGTAGGAAAAGGCTGTGATGTGGGGGAAGGGGCTGTTGGGTTCGGAGGCTGTCAGAAGGCGCCCAAATCAGCTCTCGCCCTGTCTCTGGGGGAAGCTTATGGGGCAAAAGCTACATGGTCAGGTGCTGGGCTCTGGGGAGCCTGGCCCAGCTCTCACCTTCCCAGCTATAGCTGCTCTGCCAGCTCCCAGTGCAGTGTGTTTCTAGACACAGGGTGAGCTCAGCATTTAGAAGGCTCATGCTGTTATTATTTTAGCATGTTACTGAGCTTTCCTGAGGCTCACGAGTGAAAATGGAAATGGTGGTTGTTCCCAAGTTCACATCTCAGCAGAAAGTTCTTCAAACAAAGAAAAGTCCCTTCCCCAGCCTGAGGCCTCTCCCCACGCTGAATTTTCAAAGGTCTGTTGCGAACAATAAGCTGCAAGAGCTTCTTTAAAAAGTCAGAAGAAATTTTGCCAGTGGCAAGTGTAAGTGATGCCTGTATTTAGGTTCCCTACCAGCTACAAGCTATAAGTAGTTTGTAAAGCCCTTTGGGACGAAAGGATCTACACAAGTAGGATCCTTAGTGCAGTTTGTACTGCACACACTGAGATTACCCCAAGTGACCACTAGGTGTCACTGAACTATGGGGAAGCAGCTGAGAGAGCAAAGGAGCAGAAATTACCTCCTGAGTTGCTGGACGGAGGTTCACATAGAAACTGTTTGAAGCAGAATGGAAAATCCTTCAGCTCAGTGCTGCAGTTATAGCCGTAGCTGGGTCTCTCATTGGCACCGTCATTCCCCAGGCCCTTAAAATTTCCTTTTGTCAGGAAGGAAAGAGCATGATTGTGAACCAGAGTTAACTATTCCGAGTTCGCAACCTGAGACTGAGAGTGTGTCTGTGTGTGCAAAACAAACACGTGCACATGCTGTGACAAATGTAGAGTAAAGGAAAGAGAGAGAACAAGACAGAAACTCTCATTCGTTGCACATTGTAAGGTGCCTTCCCTTTTCCCTGCACGCTTAACAGAGGAGTTGCCATAGCTGGATCACAGGGGTTCATGTATCCAGCTCTTAGCTACACATTGTTCATGGAATATTCTGCTCTGCTTTGGAATGATGAAGCGTCCATGATTTTATTCACAAATGTGTTGGAATCGATAACCCTGACTCAATGCAGGGGGCTGGACCAGACGACCCCGTGAGGCCCCTGCCAGCCCTACATTTCCCGGATTCTAGGAACAAGAAAGAAATGTGGAAATGTGGGGGGAAGAGGAAATTTCATGGTGCAGTATTACACACAAGTGAATAACTAGCCTTGAGTTACTCACCCCACACTCCCATTGCTACCACAGCTCCCAGCAGGACGATGTTCCCAGCCCAGCCGACCCCCAGAGCCATCCGATGCCAGCGGGGACACTGAGGGTGACCTGGAAGAGTCAGTGTTTGGTGAAACATCTGCATATAGTGCAAGAAATAATCATGACCAGCTGTTTTCCAATGGAGCCGGTGCAGCAGCCTCCGATGGGGGTTATGTTCCCCCTCACATAAGAGCAGGATAATTTAAAACCTGTCAGTCAAGGAGCAAGTCACTCTTAGGGCAGCCCTGTGACTAACCAGATGAAATACTGGAACTTGATGAGCATGCGAACACCGATCTCCTGTTAGCAATGTCACAAGTTAACAATGTGGTTATGTCCCACTCAGGTGAAAGTAAGCCGGTCCGGTCCGGTGTACTGGTAAGAGCTGGTACACCATGTCGGACTGGACTGGCTTCTTCGGCGGTGATTTAAAGGGCCCAGGGCTCCAGTCGCTGCGGGGAGCCCCGGGCCCTTTAAATCACTGCCAGAGCCCTGCTGCCCCACGGTAGTGGTGGCAGGGCTCCCGCAGTGATTTAAAGGGCCTGGAGCTCCGTGGTGGCCAGAGCCCCGAACCCTTTAATTCGCCCCTGAGCCCTGGGGCAAGTCTGTGCTTCAGTCCCCCCAAGCCTTGTCTGGGATGTAAAGGAGCAGCACCAGGCACCAGCGATCACACTCTGGAAGTCCAGCATAAGCACGTACACTCGACACTGGTCAGATTAAAGCCGAGGTTCCTGCTCTAGCTTTCACTTGATTCATGTATAGCGCACGTGCTGCTGTACACCTGGCCTTGTCTTGCCGAGAGGTTTGGAAGGTGTTAGTTGGACTGAGCCAGCTGACGTGATCAGATATCACACTGTTAAACCCTGTTCAAGGTCTAAGGATACGTCTACACTGGAGCTGGATGGAGTAATTCCAGCCCATGTAGATGTACCCATGCTAGCACTGCTTGAGTTAGCGCACGAAATATAACAGTGGAGCTGCAGTGGTGCAAACGGTGGGAGGGGCTAGCTGCCGGAGCATCTCGGATGGCATCGTACTTGAGTGGCCAGCCCGACCTGCCGTTTGCGCTGCCCCAGTTACGCTGCTCCTTTTAGTGCACTGGCTCGATTAGAGCTACTGCGGATATGTCGGCCCACGCTGAAATCCCACCTTGGATGTACTCTAAGATTCTGCCACCCCACTAGTTCCAAGCCTTGTCTGGCAGCTTTAAACAAGCCTGGAGCCCGCTCCTGTACTTCCTGAGTGCCCAGAGCTCCCATCACAAGAAATGCTGGATTGGGCCCTTAAGCCTCAGCTACCCCAGCCTGTGCCCTCCTGGCCCTAGGGACAGTGGCTTCCACTCCTGGGACCTTTTTAAAGTTTAATTCCGGAAGGTGACAATGAAACACATGGTTATGTCTGATTTTATAGATCGGGGGAGATGCTTCTTTAGGGGACTTGAACCCAAGGGATCTAATTAGGGATGGGAGACAGGCTCCGAAGTCCTGTATATTACAGAACTCACAGGGGAGAGAAGCAGCAGCTCAGGTGTATAGTTTGAGCACAGATCTTTCCCCTGAGCTGATACAGTAAATCTAGAACTCAGCAAGGTGCAGGAGATGCTCAGATCAGTGTTTCCGCCGACGCGATCTCCACAAATTCAAAAACCAGGAGTCAGGCACTAAAAAAATCAAGAAATTTTCCTAAAATAAGCCAGTTATACATTTTGGGTTCTTTATATGTGCCTTCTGGTTTCTGAGCCTTTAGGTTGCACTTGGTTCCTACTGTCAGGCTTTTCTCAGAATTATGAAGCTAAAAACTTTCTTTAATGAAACTGAGATTCTCACATAATCCCCTGACTCCAGGAGTTGGGGCTTCAAAAACCCACCAAACTTCACAAGATGGGTGATAAAAATATGAGAGATGGCAACATTGCCAAAGTGACAGTGTAAAGGGGGCTAACTATGGGAGTAAACTTTCATTTTTTAGTCAAAGTGTTCAGGAGACAGAAGGTTATTTCAACAACTAGAAAAGTTCAAATGCAACAAGTTTTCTGTGAAGATTTTCATTTTGAAAAAAGGCAATGTTTTGTCAATCAACTCTACTCTTAACTACAGCAGGAAAACAACATTCAGGGTGATTTTTAAGTAGATGAGGTGCTTTTTAATATGCTCTAATGCTTTAGGTGTGGTAGTGATGTACTGTACACCCCAAGCTCCCCTGTCTTTTTTTCTTTTCATCAATCCCAATAGGTGGGTGCAAGGTAAATGCAGTGACTGCCTCTTTCTGTACCAATATGGTTATTTCATTCTCCCTGTCATCCTGCTCCTCTTTGTGTATCTCCATCTGTTTCTCACCCTATGTTTGGATTGGTAGCTCTTTGGGGCAGAGATGGTCTTACTATGGGTATGTGCGGCATCTAGCACAATGGGGCCCATATTCATTTTGTGGCCTCTGTTCTACTGTAATACTAATTATTAATTATCATTGATATGCATTGCAACAATGCCAAAAGGCCCAGTTGTGGATCGGGGCCCCATTGTGCCAGGAGCTGTAAAAAAAATCATAAAAAGACAGTCTCTGACCCAAAGAACTTACAATTTAAGTACAATAAATAATAATTCTCAGCTGTTTATGCAAAGGAGCAGCAGTGACATCTAGTGATCAGAGTAATTCCCATTGCTAGAGCACAGGCAGTGTTAGTAATAGTGTAATACAACTGCTATAGAGGTTGGATCACAAAGTGTTTTACAAACTCTGTAGGACTCACAGGAGTCATTTCCCCACTACTGAAATGCAGCCACCTCTGGGGTGAAACTCAACAGCTGTTCAGCAGCACAGAGCACTGCTATACAATGTGTAAGGGAAATGACTGAAGAAGAATCCCATAGCCTGTTGGAATTGCAGAGGGTGTTTTAGGGAGGCAAATTGAAGTCACCCCAGGCTGGAATTTGAACAGGTTCAGACCCCCCAGTATTCAAGAGGAGTCAGATGACTGGAAGGTAGCTAATGTAATTCCCGTTTTTAAAAAGAGCTCCAGAGGTGATCCTGAAAATTACAGGTTGGTGAGCCGGACTTGAGTACTGGGCAAATTCACTATAGTTTCTACCAAGAACAGAATGGTCAGACACGGAGATAAACACAATTTGTTGGGGAAGAGTCAATATGGCTTTTGTCAAGGGAATTCTTCAAGGGAGTCAACAAGCATGTGAATGAGGGTGATCCAGTGGCTATAGCACACTTGGATTTTCTGAAAGCCTTTGACAAAGTCCCTCGCCAAAGGCTCTTAAGATACTAAGTAATCAGGGATAAAAGGGGAGGTCCTCTCATGGATCAGTAACTGAGTGAAATACAGGAAACACACGGTAGGAATAAATGGTCCATTTTCACAGTGGAGAGAGGTAAATAGTGGGGTCCCCCAAGGGATCTGTACTGGGACCAGAGCTGTTGAATATATTCATTACTGATTTGGAAAAAGGGACTAAACATGAAGTGGCAAAGTTTGCAGATGATATAAAATTATTCAAGATAGTTAAGCCCAAAGCTGACTGTGAGGAGTTACCGAGGGATCTCTCACAACTGGGTGACTTGGCAACAAAATGGCAGATGAAATTCAACACTGGTAAGTGCAAGGTAATGCATATTGGGGGGAAAATAATCCCAACTGATGGGTTCTAAATTAGCTGTTACCACCCAAAAAGAGAGATCTTGGAATCACGGTGGATAGTTCAATGGAAGCTTCTTCTCAATATGTAGTCATGGTCAATAAGGCTAATAGTATGTTAGGAACTATTAGGAAAAGGATAGAAAATAAGACAGAAAATATCATAGTGCCTCTATATAAATCCGTGGTGCAGCCACACCTTCAATACTGTGTACAGTTCTGGTCACCCCATCTCAAAAAGGATGTAGTGGAACTGGAAATGGTTCAGAGAAGGGCAACAAAGATGATCAATGATATGTAACGGCTTCCATACAAGGAAACATTAAAAAGATTAGGGCTGTTCAGCTTAGAAAAGAGATAACAAAGGGGGGATATGATAGGACATGAATGGTGTGGAAAAAGTGAATAGACTAGTGTTATTTACCTCGCCCACAATACAATAACCAGGGGTCATCCAATGCAATTAATAGGCAGCAGGTTTAATACGACGAGAGGAAGTACTTTTTCACACAACGCATAACTAACCTGTGGAACTCGTTGCCATGGGATGTTGTGATGGTCAAAAGTATAACTGGGTTCAAAAAAGAAATAGATCCATCAAAGGCTATTAGCTAAGATGGTCAGGGATACAGTGCTAGGATTGGAGGGATGCTGAACCTCTGACTATCAGAAGCTGGGAGTGGAAGATGGGTGGATCACTCCATAATTGCCCTCTTCTGTACACTCCCCTGAAGCTCTGGTATGGGCCTTTGTAAGAGACAGTATACTGAGCAATACAGACAGTGGTCTGACCCAGTATGGCAGCTCTTAATGAACCCAAGTGGACCTTGCTTTTAGTTCTCAGTTGAATAGGATGACCAGATGAGAGGAAGAAAATATCAGGACACATGTTGGGGGAGGGAGCACGGTCACCGGCAGAGCAAAAACAAACAAACAAACAAACAAAACAAATGAAGTGCCGCGAAATATCGGGACAAATTGCATCCTGACCAAACATCCGTTGGCACACGGGACGAACGCCTAGATATCGGGACGGTCCCAATTTTATCTGGACCTCTGATCACCCTACAGCTGAACCATGGCACTAGCAGTGGTACAGCACCCCCTACTGCCAGACTGGGCACTAGGTTCAGTTCTGTCTTGTTAGGTGGTGTCCTTCTATCTCAGTCATCGATATTATTTGTTTCAACACTCAGTTTCCCTTGAGGTCTCCCATCGGGGTACAGGCTGGGTCTGTCTGTGTTCAGCTTGTATGATCTGACATGGTCAGATCTCCAGGAACTACATTTTACTGCACCAATCCGGACAATCCCACCCAGTGATTCCTGCATAGAACCCAGAACTTGACTGAGTCAGAGCAGATCTTTAGTAAGAAACCAACTCTGTGTAAAGACTTCAAGTGAATTCTCTCCTCTCTGGCCTCCCAGCACCTTGCTGCCCTGGCCTACAGCGTGCCGGGCTGCTTGAGTGTTGACCTTGAGAAAAACCCTCGCTAGTACATTGAGTCTGAAGGCTTTTTACATGGCTGCAGGGAAAAACTTAAGCAATATCTAGAACTAGAGCTGATACATTGTAAACCTAGTTCATGATAAATATGAAAAGAAATGACAGTTTTATGTCCTCTGAAGGAAGTAGAAAAGTGAAAGTCCTCCCCCTCTTTCCCAATGGGGGGAAATGTTGAGAGTAAATGTTTATTTCCCCTCCAAAACTGAGCTCCCAGAAATCCTCCATCCCTACTGCCCCCCACACAAAAAAAATCAGTATTTCCATTTTGAGTCCCTTCTCCCCATCAAAAAATGACAACTACAATAAACACTTTTATTTTGGTCAAAATGGCATTTTCCATTAAAAAAAAAAAAAAGAACTTTGAACAAGAGTTTTCACCCAGCCGTAATTTGCATGTTCAGAATGAATGACACCTCTGTGTTCCCATCTCCCGCTCCAGAGGGCTCCGGGTGCAAACTCTGCCCCAGCGACTGGCTGCTGCATGGGGACAAGTGCTACTGGCTGTCTAAGAAGCGTAAAAACTGGACTGGGAGCCGTGACGACTGCTTGGGGAAGAGCTCTCGCATGCTCGTGATCCAGAACCAGGAGGAGATGGTAACATAAAATATAGGCTCATCAAACTCCAGCTGGAGAGAGACGTGTGTCCCTAGTTACAATCCCAGAGCAGCAGGTTTATCCAGCCTGACTCTACCCCTCTGCCTCATTTCTCCTTTTCTCCCAGTTAACCAAACTCTGCACTGGGGGGTTTTCTCCCCTTCAGGGCATCTGGCTGATTAACATACCCTTCAGAACAAGACCCCCACAGCGTTCCCACCCCAGATGGCCCAGCTGCACCCCTGAGCCCTGTCTGGGAGCTCAGCAGAGCCCTTCTGCATAGAGCTACTCACACAACCCCCCTACTCCACCAAATCTCACCCTGGCCACACTGACCTCGGGCTGCAGTCCCAGGTGAGGCTGAACCCAGGACTTACGTAAAGGACCAGCTCACCCTGTGACACCAAGGACCAGTACTAGTGTCACCATGTGGCCAAGACAGCCACATTTCCCCACCCCTGCACTGGGACCCCACCCGCCCAGGGGAGAGGGTGACTTAGCTCCGGTCAGGGGGTTCTCCAGTTGGCATGGGCAGAACCACTAAAGCCAAGAGCAGGTATTAAACGGGAGTGCTCAGGGAGTCCCAGCATCTTACAGCATATTCACCGCACCCCCTCTGCTTTGCACCTCACAGGAGTTCATACAGAATGTTACACAAGATGCAAGCTACGCCTGGATTGGACTTAAAGTGACATCCCCAGGGGGGAAATGGACCTGGGTGGATGGTTCCCCATTAGATCCAATGCTGTAAGTGCTGCCTGCGGTTTACTGTCTGAGAGATGTTTGAGAAAAGCTCCATTGTATAACTTGATGTTAAAACATTTTACCAGCGTAGTTACATTGGTTAAGGGTATTTTCCTAACCTAGGTGTGCCCGCAAAGGCCCTAGTGTAGCTGCAATTATACCAATGTGCCTGCGCTCATTGTAGTGTAGCTTATGCTGATCGGGGGCACTGGCATAAGCTGTAGTGGGAGAAACACTTAGCAATGGATATAGCTGTGTCCACACTACAGGGTTTCCAGTATAACTGCACCAGAAACACCTCCTAGTGTAGACAAGGCTTAAAGTGCTGATCTGGCCCCCCATTACCATAGTATCTGAGCTCCTCAGTACCTTTACTGTATTTACCTTCTCACACCCCTGTGAGGCAGGGCAGGGCTATTATCCCCATGCTACAGCTGAGGAAACTGAGGCACCGAGAGACTAACAGTGAGATTCACAAAGGTATTTAGGTGCCTAATGCTCATTGATTTCAAAGGGAGTTAGGTGCCTACATATTTTTGTGAATCCCACCCTAAATGACTTGCCCAGAGTGACACAAGACCATGGGTAGAGCAGGGAATTCAACCATCCTCCTTCTGTTACACGTCAGCTTCTCTGGGCTGGCAGCTGGAGGCAGTGACATGTAATCACTGGTAAGAATGTGGCCCCTGCTCCTGCCTGTGCAAGGGGGACCCTGAGAAGAGGTGGTGTGTAGGGCCCTCAAATGTCCTACTACAGCCCTGTCTCTGGGCTCTGCTGGGTTCCCCTGGGCTCTGTCCCTCCGGTCTTTGTGCTCCCAGTGTCAGATGGTGGGTGAGGGGCAGAAAGTGGTGGTGTCTCTCAGGCACCCCCTTTTGTGGGGTCACAGTGAGCTGCTGCTCCCAGTCAATTGGGCGGACCCTTATCCCTTGATCCTTCCTTCTACTTCCTTCCATTAGAACAGTGGGATTTATCATCAGTGCAGATCAGGGTTAACACCCCACTGGGGTGTGGGGGGCAGATCCCCCAGCTTAGAGAGACCATCTTGGGGCTTGTCTAGACAAGCACG
Organism: Mauremys mutica; assembly: GCF_020497125.1. Classification (NCBI taxonomy): domain Eukaryota; kingdom Metazoa; phylum Chordata; order Testudines; family Geoemydidae; genus Mauremys; species Mauremys mutica. The sequence continues at coordinate 396,896 of NC_059083.1, forward strand.
TTGTGGGCAGCAGGCTGGGATGTAAACCTACCTCACACAAGCTTTCTGTGTGCACACGGACTGCTCTGGGGACCCTCCTGTTGTGCACTAAAAATTCCCTATGGCACTTGCAGTGTGCGGTCAGACTGTGCACACGGCCAGTGAGCGCAAGCTAGATTTACACCCCAGCATGCCGTGCCCTAAGGGCGAGATTCACAAAGGGACTTGTGCGGTGGGATGCTGAGTGTCATGGTGCCTAGAAAGTCCCTGGGATTCTCAAAGCCTGAGTTAGGTGCCCGGGTTCCCTGTACAATGCATGGGGAGAGATCGGTGCCTCAGAACGGGAGTCACAAAGCCTGAGTTGGGTGCCCGGGTTCCCTGTACAATGCATGAGGAGAGATCGGCACCTCAGAGTGTTAGTCACAAAGCCAGCACGCTAGGCGGGGAACAATGGGAGAGAAGGCGAGGGGGAGGATGCCAACCGCCACCTCTCTCGGGGAATTTGGCGCCCAAGACTCCATCTATGCCGCAGCGAGGTCTACGCTACAAACGTACTGTGGTGCAGCTACGTCACTCGGGGGTGTGAAAAATCCCCACCCCTGAGCCATGTAGTTACACTGACCTAATTCCCTGTGTAGACAGCGCTATGTCAATGCGGGGGGGGGGGCTTCTCCCGTCAACAGAGCTACCGCCCCTCGGAGAGGGGAATTAACTATGCCGAGGGGAGACGCTCTCCTGGCCGTGAAGGAGTGTCTTCACTTAAGTGCTACAGCAGCACAACTGCACTGGTGCAACGTTTTATGGTTAGACCTGCCTTACAAGCGCTACAGTGTCCCAGTGCGGCGCTGCAATGTGGACACTTTCTACAGTGATGGACGTGGGTTTGGTTTCTTTAGGAAATCCACCCCCTTGAGAGGTGGTAGCTAGGTCAATGGACTTGGTCCAGTAAAAAATATTACCTCACCCACCTTGTGTCTCTAACATCCTGGAACCGACACAGCTACAACTACACTGCACACACCACTGTCAGTATGGCAGGCTTCCGCTTCAAAAGTACTTTAAAAAAATAGTTTTTACATCTTTAGCAAGTTGTTTCTCAAATTCTTCCTTGGCCTGCCTTCTTAAACATTTACAATTCAGCAAAGAGTCCTGTGGCACCTTATAGACTAACAGACGTTTTGGAGCATGAGCTTTCGTGGGTGAATACCCACTTCGTCGGATGCAACCGACGAAGTGGCTATTCACCCACGAAAGCTCATGCTCCAAAACGTCTGTTAGTCTATAAGGTGCCACAGGACTCTTTGCTGCTTTTACAGATCCAGGCTAACACGGCTCCCCTCTGATAATTTATAATTCACTTGCCGGAGTTTGTGCTTCTTCCTATTTTCCTCATTAGGATTTGTCTTACATATTTTAAAGAATGCCTTTTGCCTCTAATAGCCTCCATTATTCTGCTGTTTAGCCAGGGTGGCATTTTTTTGGTCCTCCTCCTGTCTTCTTTTATTTGGGGTACACACTTAGCCCCGGGCTACACTACAGACTTATGACAGTATAACTATGTTGTCCAGGGGTGGGAAAAATCCACCGAGTGATACAATTATACCGACCTAAACACTGGGCGTAGACAGCGTTATGTTGCTAGGGAGGCTTCTCCTGTCAACACAGCTACTGCCTGTTGGGGAGGTGGATTATCTATGCTGATGAGAGAAGCCCTCCCATCAGTTTAGGTAGCATCTTCACTGCGGCGCTGTTAAGTGTAGACAAGCCGTGCTGCTAGGAGGCATTTCACCCCAGTGACAGCTCTGTGCAATTTCCATCCAACAAGCGCCCTCATGCTTGTGTGGTTCCCCTTTGTGAAGTGAAATGTGACTGTTGTGGGCTGGTTTGGTATTATGTCCCCTCCAGGGATGCTAAATGTCATTACCCTCTGGTCACTGTTACCAGGCAGTTCAGCTCCCTTGACCTCCTGGGGCAGATCCTGTGCTCCACTGAGGATTAAATCAGGAATTGCCTCTCCCCTTGCGGGTGCCAGGCCCAGCTGCTCCAAGCAGCTGTCACTGATGGGGGCTAGAAATCATCCCTCTGCATCATGCCCTGAGGTGACAGTTAGTCCCTCTGCTCCAATCACTCTTTAAATTATTTATTCACACAAGAGACTGAGACACCCCCGACCCCACACAACTCAGACTACCCCTAGCTCAGTATTAGCAGCTGCTTCTAAGAGGTGGGAGACCCCTGTTCAAAACCTCTCTCCCTGCAGGCAAACGGGGGGACTTGAAATGGGGTCTCCCACTTTCCAGGTGAGTGCCCCCACCCCTGGGTTTGCTCCTCCCTGCTATTTTGTAGGAGTTCACCTGTGGGACCCAAGCTGGTAAGTGGCCTTTGAACATGCTGACTGGGTCGGGGCCTGCAGGTGGATTAGGCGGAGGAACGCTTGTCTGCTGCTGGCTCATGCATCACACACTGGGGCTTAGGTAGCCAGCAGCAGAGGGCGGCAGGAGCACGTGGGCTGAGTGACAGAGACACAGGTACCTAGGAAACTTTTACTCTGAATATTAAGGCACGGAGCAGTTCAGTCACCCCCAGGGTTTGGTGAATCCCAGGGGACGTGGTTCTGGGATGGAGATGTCTAAAGTGGCTGCTAGGCTCCTAAGTCCCTTTGCGAACCCAGCCCCAACCATTCATCCGGACAAGTCCTCAGGCTCCCTGCAGCCATCTGTTACCCAGGTCCCACAGCACAGGTTTCCTCTCTCCCGAGGCTCAGACTGTGTTTTTAAAGGAAAGCCGAGATGTGGGAGCTCAGGGTGGCTGCTTTCAACAAGAAAGTACCAGGTCACCAACCCCATGAGATTCAGCCTCCTCCATTCCTTGCCAGAGGCCCCCCTAACTCAGCTCACATGCTTGACTGATGCTCTGTAGGAAAGTTACAGAGATGAAGGACAACACCAGAGACAAGCATCCCATCAGGGTGAGGGGGAGAAAAGACTCACTTCTGGGCCCTTCCTTGCTACAGGGACCATAATGACACTGACTCTTTAATTCTGCAGCTTCTCAGTCTCAGGCTCTGCTGAAGGGAACAGCTGTGGCTGGATAGGAGACAACCAGATTCAGTCTGAGACCTGTGGTGCTGAGTTCAAATGGATCTGCCAGAAAGAAGCTACCGTGATATAGACAGTGGAGCGGAGGCTCTGTATTTGCGTCTCCGTAACATGCAGTCCCCTGCGTGTAGGCTCACGGGGCGGGATTGTGGCTTTAGGCAGAGCTCTAAGCTGAGGGCAGAGCAGAGCCCTGGGAGGTGCTGGAACTCAGGTGCCCCTCGCAGTCACAGTTCCTCCCCTTGGTCCTTCTCACTGGGCTGGGGCCTTGGGGTGTAATTTATAACTGCCCCAAACCTGCAGGAAGTTACTCCCTGAGCTGCTTCCCAGGGTACCCAGGGCTGGGAGGTGCCTCACCACCACCTGCCCTTTGCCTGAGGGAGCCTTGTCTGTGCCTGCCAGGGGTCAGCTCCCCAACTCCACTGGCCCCACACACGCTCGCTGCTGGGCCTGCAGTCACTGCAGGGTAGCAATATGCCCACTCTGCCCTCAAGCCCTCGGAGCATCCCCCTGGTGCATTCAGCCCCTCGACACGGGCAGTAATCACACAGCTGCTGCTTCCAAGGGAACAGGAATGCCCCCACCCCCGCCCCCCAGCTTACCAGCTCCACCTCAGCTCTCTGCTCCGCTTAACACACAGCAGTGACATATGCTCATAGTGAAATCACGTGTCAGTTCAACAAAGCCAAGAGTCAAGTAGAAGTGTTGGAAACAAATGGTTACATATAAAATAAAGACACATCATGTGTTCTAGAGCCTGGACTTATTTACCAAGATACTCTCCTGTCTAACCACGTACAGCTCACCCAAAATCCTTGCAGCACTTTACAGCCAGGCAGGCTGTGACCTTTCTTTCACGAGACATGTGCTGTCAGTTTGCCTCTCAGGTGAGGGATCCAGTGTGTGTCTCTGCACACCAGGATAGACCAGACCAACCCCTTGTCTTTGGTCTTAAACAGGAGACCCCCCGCCCCCCCTGCTGTTTGCAAAATCCACGAAAGAGGAAATTTACAGGATGAAACAATCTCTCAATTTGCACCTGATTCACTATGCAAATAGGCATCCAGCTACAGGTACACATAATACACAGCTGACTAGGCAAGGAGAGAACCTGTTACCACCTGCCCAAAAAGAACATTTGAGATACATCACCTCCTGGTGACCTGCCTTAACTGCAAGACCTTAAGGGCATCATTCCACTTTAATTGACTTGTCTCATTAGCACTGGTCCCCCACTTGGTACAGCAACTCCCATCTTTTCATGTACTGTGTATACATACATATATATACACACACATACATATATATACACATATACACACATACATATATATACACATACACACACACACACACCTGCTACTGTATTTTCCATTCCAGGCATCCGATGAAGTGGGTTTTAGCCCACGAAAGCTTATGCCCAAATACATTTGTTAGTCTCTAAGGTGCCACAAGGACTCCTAATTTTTAATGTCAGTATAGATACATAGTTCCTTACCTATTATCCATAGGCACATCTTGCAGTGATTATAACCACCTTTTGGTGAACTATTATGTAGCCATCAGTGCCAGGGGATCCCTGTAAACCCTCTGCACCCCCTGTACTCTCTGCCAGTTGGCACCAAGAGTTCCCTGGTTTACACCTTGCCCTCAAACTCCCTCTCTGGGCAGGCTCAGCTCCTCTGTCCTGTAAGGAGGGAACTGAAGCCAAGGTCCTGCTATACAGCTGGCTGCAGTGTGTGGAGAGGGTGAGTGACAACCTCAGGGCAGACTGCTGGGAACCAGGCACAAACCTCAAACTGGCTGAGAGTTCTAGACTCAGATTTCACCAACCAACCATCTAGTGCAGAGGTTCTCAAACTGTGGTCCACAAGCTCCATTCAGGTGGTCCTCAGATAGTTCCCTCTAACGTGCACGCCTGGGCGGCTGCACACAAGAAAATGAAGGATCAGCCACCTAATTAGTAGAGCCACGCAGGTGTGGCTCCACTAATTAGGTGCCTGGACCCTGGAGAAGACGCACATGTAAGCTGAGGTGGTGGTCGGGGGAGGAGGGGAAATATGGAGTAGGTGGGAGGGTACAGTGGGTTGAGAAGAGTGGGGGGAATTTGGGGTGTGCAGGGCTGTGGTGGCCAGAGAAAGAGGCAACTTTCCCCAGTTCCAGGGCTGCGGCTGTCAGGGAGAGAGAGCGCCTACTTCCCAGATCCAGCTTGGGGGCTGCTGTGGCAGGGGAGAGATGCCCCCCACCCACACACCCACACCCCTTCCCAGCCCCAGCAGAGGATAGAGGGAGACACCCTCCCCCTTTCCAGTTCCAGCTCGGGGGCTGCTGCGGTGGAGGGAGAGAGGGCACATCCATCACATTAGAAAGGTTAAGACTAGTGATATTAAAATAGGAGTTGTGTGCTTTTATTTGTGGAACAAAAAAATGTTAATTATTAAGGGTTTTTTTAATATAGCACTTGTATCCAAAGTGCTTTACAATAGTTAGCTAATGGTACAAACAATATCTGGAAAGATCATTAAGTGGCCCACCAAGACCCTCAGCAATTCTCAAGTGATCAGCAAAAAAAAAGTTTGAGAACCACTGATCTAGTGTAAATTCAGGCACTGTAACACAGACTAACCATGGAGTCCCCTTGTGTACTCTGATCTGTCTCACCACTCAGGTGAGCCTGCCTTTGTGACAGATGGTTCCTTACAGCCAGAATCACTGCAATATTCAGGTTACTCCCCATCCAAAAAGCACTTACCCAGGTCAATTACATCTTAGATATCAGACCAAAAACAAAGTTTGTATCAAGTTTATTATAGGACAATGTATCAAAAAGAGGATTTATTTACACACACACACACACATATATATATATATATATATACACACACACACATATACACACACACACACACACACCTAAACTAGAATCTTAAGTTTCACAAGGTAACAACCATCTATAGCAGTGATGCTCAATGATTCAGAAGCCAAATTAGCGACCAACATTACCCAAAAGAGCCACGGTAGCATGAATCCATTGTTTCATTCACTATAGTACTATCCATATTTAAACAGGGACTCCAAGCAGCACAGAGATTAATATAGTTATTTCTTGTTCGGGATTTGTATTCCACCCTCTCCCTTGTGCTCTGGGCTGCTGGAGATCAGCACTTCACACTGCTTAATGCCTCTCTCCACTCTGGCGAGTTACAGTCAGAGGCTCCCAGTATAAACGCTCCAATATCGCCTTACGATGTGGGATACGACTGTCAGAAGTGAATTAACACTGCAGCCGCACACAAGCATTCAATAAAGTCTAAGCAGATTCTTATAATGTTAATACCCATTTTAACACAGGTGAGCCAGCCTGACCCCAGCTGGGGATTTCTCAGTGTCCTACTGAGACATGGGGACTTTGGCGTGTGTGTGTGTGCGTGCGCGTGTGTCACACCTACCCACTCCCTGCCCTCTAACCCACTGGGCTCCAGGAAGGGAGTGAGCAGAGGTCTCTCTCCCCTTACTCCTACATACCAGGTACTAGGTGTCCCTTGAGTAAGACTGCGAGTCTTTCACAGAGGTCATGGAAATCACAGATTGTGACTTTCCATGATTCTGCAGTGGCCCGGTGCAGCTGACCCCAGGGCCACCCGAGCAGCTCCGGGGCCAGCCGCACCAGCCACTGCTCAGGCAGCCCCAGGCAAACGCTTCAGGAGCAGTAGCTGGGCCCCTAGCTGCACCCCCAGCAAATATTTGAAAAGGTTACATAGATAATTGTCTTTCGTGCTCAGAGCAATCCCTGTTATTCCGGAATTTGTCAGCTGCGATGGTCAGAGATCACAGCCAGGTTTTTCCAGGGCTAATTTCCACAATACCCTTATCAGCCCCCTTTCGCCTTTGTAAACGGATCAGGATTGGTGCAGATCCAGTGTCTCTCGCTGGTGCACCGCAAGCTGCTGACCCCATTCTCAGTCAGATACGCGCAGTCACCATCTGCTGTTATCGGAAACCTGCAAGACAGAACCCAGGGAGCTGGTGTCAGGCAGTAGTTGGGCATTTCCCATCAGTCACAGACAGGGGGAGACACTCGCACAGTGCAGGGAGCTGCTGCACTCACAGCCCCTCACGATTCCCCCTCCTGCACCAGCCACAGGCCCCCCACCCCGATTCCCCCTCCTGCACCAGCCACAGGCCCCATCCCCAAACCCCCAACACAAGGGGCAGCGAGAAAGGGAGCAGTGGGGTAGCAGGGCCAGGAGGAGAAGTTCTAAGATCAACTGGCCTCCATGGAGCATTTATGCTGGGTGGATATTTTAACCCCAGTTCCTGCTCCCCCCACCCCCAGCTGGGTTTGGATGGGCCTCTGCAGGCCCAACCCACCCAGTCTGCTCCGGGGGAGATTCCAGGTGAGTGTCAGCATAAGGGGCAGCAGTAACACCACACAGAAGAGCTGGATCAAAAAGACTCACAGGTGGTTGAATTCGGTGCCATTGACCCATTTCCAGGGTTGCCCCGGGTCCCTCTGGAGGCCAATCCAGTGGTCAAATTTGCCTTTATAGCGCAGCAGGAAAGCCTAAAAACAGCAAAGGGAGAGGTGGTGTCAGAGCCCCGGCCCTGCTGCTCCCCCAGGCTCCGGGCAGGGAATCCCAGGTGTACACGGAAGGGCTCTGAGTGTTTCCAGGGGGTGGCAGGGGATTTTCGCCTACCTCTTGCCCAGCTCTGGGTAATTCAGTATTAACCCTCCCAGCCCAAACCCAGCTCCCCTCACCCCAATCTGCCCTGGGCTGGGGCAGCTCTTGGATGCTGCTGGGTCTAAGCTGCCCCCCCCCCCCTCCATGCAAGGCCAGGTTCTGGGTGAAAGCTGCATCTTACAGGGCAGCTGAGCTCCCCTCACCATGGCAGGGGAGGGGGAAGGAAAGAGCCCAGCTGATCTGAATAGGAGATGCTGGAAGAGGCCAGGGATGAGAAAAGCCTCCCCACACCCGCACCATCCAGCTGCCCTTTCACCTACCCAGGAGGAGCACTGGCTCGCCAAGTCAAACTGGGATCTCAGTCCCCCTCCAGCCCAACAGACACCTGAGCCAGCCCAGCCCTAGAGAGGGACAGTCTCCTACTGGGAGGGCTGAGAGTGGGTGATCCCCACAGTCACACTGACACTAGAGGAGCCCCGGATCTAGCCAGGCCTGGCATTCAGCAGCTGGAAGTCCATTCGCTCCGGCCTCCCAGCACGAGAAGGCTCAGAGCTGCTCCTCGCCCTGCAGGGGCAGAGCCCAGGTCCTACTGCAGCAGCAGCTGCTGTGCCAAGGCCAGGCTATTGCCATGAGAATCTCTCTCACCAGGTCCTGCTGGGTGTCGATCGCAGCCAGGGAGGCACCAAGGGAAAAGCAGTTGCTCTGGCTGTAGGTCCAGTTCCCTTTGGCCTCAGAGAAATAGTAGCATTTCCCTCGGTACCCGATCCAGCCGTCTGGGCACGCAGGGCACCAGGGGCTGAGAACAGCTGAAGAACGCTCAGATAACAACACTGAAATGAGACAGTAACACATGGTGTAAGAGGGAACCTGCCCATCTGGCAGAAGAAATGAGCCCCCCGACATCCCAGGCTTTGAGACTCCCCTGACAGCTGCTGGGAGGCTGCTCAGGAGCCAGGAGGACACTGGGAATCCAGAACCAGAGAGGGATTATCTAAGCCCAGTTTCACTGGGCCACTGTCTCGGGTTCATGTTCATTAGGGATGCAGCTGACAAACAGCCGTGATTTAAAGCACAGAACCAGGCCGAAGCTCAGTGTTAGAGCAGGGGGTGGGCAGAAGAGTGATACTGGGTAAGAAGTTGAGTTCAGCAGGATTTGCCAGGACTGTTCCCCTGAGGAGCTCTGCTAGCCTGGGCCACTGTCCCCATCCCCCTGCTCTGTGCTTGGCTTCCCCGGAGAGGCAGGTTGAGATGAAGATGGGAACAAACACCCTTCCCTTCAGGAGACTGAACGCCCGCTGCCCGGGCCCATCCAGCACATCCAGACACAGGGCGATGGAGACGCTTGTTGTGATACGTTTGCCTGGCAGGAAGGATTCCTGTGACACTCCCAGCCTTGGGGGACTAACACAGCTCAGAGCTTTTCATCCCAAGCACAAGAGCAACATCCACATGATCAACAGAGCAATAAAAGGCAGGTGAACAACTGAGAGGGAAGTGAAGCAACTTTCAGTCAGGAACATGAAATGGCCACAAGGTTCCAGAACTCCAGCAATAGAAAGGGCCTGTGACACTGACTGGCCAGTTGCAACTTAATGCACTTCTGTAGAGATATTTCTCCTTCCAAATACAGCAGCTGGAAGGAAACTCACTAGACTAATCCTAGGGGAATTCTGCATCACTACACATGTGCAGAATTTATGTCCCCTGCAGATTTCTTTGCTTCCCTGCAGAAAAATGACTTTTGCAGCTTCCCTTTGCCTTCCTGTCAAAGTGGTCACATGCCCCCCAGCAGAGCAGGTGCATTGTTTCAGGTGCCAGGAGCAGCCAATGGAGAGAGAAATCACTGGGGAGGGTGGAGATGCCCTGACCAGTGGCTCCTACCCTATAGCAGGCTCAGCTGCTAATCCCAGATGGGCTGGGGAGGATGGAACTTCCTCTTCCCCTGCAAGGAGTGGCCAGGGCTGGGTCAGACCCTCCCCCAGAAACCTCTCCCGCTGCACGATGCTCCACCCTCATCCCACTTCCTGCCCCCATTGCTCCTCAGCTGTGGCAGGGAGGGGATCACTGTTAAGGGAGCAGCTCCCCTGTACATCCAGACCCACATCATACCCAGATCACCCCTCCACCCAGAACCTCAATAAGCCCCCAGAATCCTAACCCACACCCCAACAAATCTTGCATCCTGGAACCTCCACCAAGCCACCCACACCCAGATTTGTCCCACATAGAACCCTAACACCCCACACCAAGTTCCTCCACACTTGGATCCTGCTGGGCTGAGCCTGCTCACCCACACCTGGCGCAGAAGGGCAGCAGCAGTGGGGGTCACCTATAACTCACCACAAAGCTATTGGCAAGGTCAGTGCAGTAGGTGAATAGGGATCTGGGGCAAAAATCAGTACTTCGTCCTGCTAGTGAAGGCAGGGGGCTGGACTCAATGACCTTTCGAGGTCCCTTCTAGTTCTAGGAGATAAGTAATAATTGGAGATGTACCAATTACCTTACTGCCCCCAGTCACAGCTACTTGCTCTCAGCCTTAGCTGCGGCTGGGACACACCTACCTTTGGGAGAACATTAGCAGCAGAAGTTGATCAAAGAATGAGCAGGGCATGTGCCAGGCATGTATTTCCCCGGAGTTGTCATGGTGCAGTGTGCTGTGCATACTAATGCTCACACATGAACGGAGCAGGGCAGTCAGTGCATAAACTGCTGCTCTGTGTGTGATGTGTCTCATTTCAGGAAGCAACTGCAACTGGGTGGGGCACAATTTCACATCCTGTACAGAGCTGGATATGGGAATACACAGCCGCCACCCTCTCCCCCCCCCCCCCCCCAAGAGAAAAGCTGCCAGGCCTGTGGGCCCCTTCCAGTATTGGTTAGGATGGACAGGGCACAGCAAGGAGCCTTTCAGCTCTGGGAGCCCTTGACTGGTGCCATCTGTCAAGGCCTGGTGGCTCCCTGACCCACGGGTGTAGAACCCCAAGCTCACAGATCCCACCTTACGCTGTGTGAGCCAACGCTGCCCATTGCAATAGCCGGCCAGTCCAGCAGGGAGCTGGGACTCACGGCTAGCACCAGTGTAAGGACGGGGAAGCAGTTGCACATTACACAGATGCGCTGGAGCAGCGTGTCCCGCTGTGGTAACTTACTGCAGTGCTCAGCCCCAGGGCAAGCCCCTTTCTGCACCACTGCAGCCCTTCTACATTAGCAGTTTGCACTGTATCAATGTCATTACATCAGCACAAAGGATTCCTAATACAGACACACTTGGATTCACCCTCCTGAGGCCCAGTGATCAGATCCCAGGGCAACAGATAAATCACAACCCTGACAGTCTCACAGCTCCCCTGGCCCCAGACTATTGGCAGATACAGCCGGGCTCACATTCACCATGAACAGCCGCCCTCTGCACTAGCACTCGCTGTCTGTGCAGGCGGGGGAGTCAGTAGCACTACGGGACCCTGCACAGCTGAGGTCACTAATTGGTGGGTTTCACACAGCATTAATGGAGGTTTCTGTGCTGCGTTCTACAGCTCATTTCAGTGACATGCCAGCGCCTGCCAGCCCGGCCCTGGGCATGACCCGGGGATGCAGGCAGGCCAGGCTGGTACCTCAGGGCGACATGCTGCAGGCAGAGGGCCCAGCTCATCGCTGCCCTGCACCCTGCCCTGTCAATCACCCCCACTCTGCACAGGGGTACCAGCGACTGTGCCTGGGGCCCGGCAACAGTGACTTGGGCCCCAAGTGCTCAGAGCTGGGCTGGCGGGAGCTAATGTCAGTCAGATTGTCCGACTCAGAGTGCTCAGGTGCCAGGGTCTGGGGGGAGTGGGAGGAGGGTCGTGGAGGAAAATCCCCCAGGAATCCTCTGTCCCAGGGGCAGAAGCCAGACAGGCCTGAAGGAGAGACTGACTGTGGTGGCTCCAGGGGGAATGGGATGCGCAGAGAGGGGCAGGGAGGGCTGAGAACTCACCTGCCAGGACAATAACAGTGATGATGAGACCTAAGAACACAGCGGCTGCGAGGGCGACTGCGCATTTCTTGCCATTACGACGAGGTTCTGAAACACAAAGACCCGTCAGGCCAGGCCGCGAGGACACGTCTCACTGACGGCACCAGGGCTGGAGCTGCCCTAGAACATGCCCCGTTCTGTCGATGGCTCCTCCCGTCAGACGCTCTGGGAGAGGAGCCCGGAGGCTCAGGCAGGCTGGGGCTGGCAGAACAGTCCCTCCTTCCCCTCAGCCCAGTGCCCTCCCTGGCACCCCCAGCCAGGCTGTCACGGGGCCTGGTGAGCTCAGGGGCACAGAGACAAGGACCCGCATGTTCTGGTGGCAGGAGCTCAAGCTGCCCCCCACCATCCCCACCCCCACTCTGCCCCCTGCCGAGCGCTGGCTGGGCCCACACTGCTGAGTGCACCTGTCCCCGCACACTGGGGTCTCGCACTGGCCACACACAGCAGAAGGGGGGAGGGGCCACGGCCACCGCTGTGTGTGCCAGGCAGCAGCTGTGAGCCGGGATCGGTGCCCTGAGAGCCCTTGGGGGAGACCCAGTCCCTGCTGCCCACGGACGGGGGGGTGCTGGGCACTGGCTGCTGCCACTGAGAACATGGCCCCAGGTGGGGCAGCCTCTGTCTCTGTCCAGCCTGTTCCCAGGCAGCGACGCCCCATTACCTGGCCACCATCCAGTCTCCTGGTGTCCATTGCCGTTAACTCTCCCCTGCAGCGGCTCTTCCCTCTCAGCAGCCCCAGTTGCTGGCCCCAATGTCTCTCTCATTGACACTCGGGCTACAGACGCTGCTGCAGGTGCTGGGCTGGGATCCACTCCTCTTGGGCTGACTGAGTCAATTCAGCAGCAGCAATGCCGAGCGGGGGTGGGGATCCTGGCCCTGGCTCCCCTCACTGCTCCAGACTCCCCAGCTGATCTGAAAGCTGAGACAGATCCAGCAGGACAGGTCAGGGGGGATGATTTGTGGTTTCCTCATTCCCTGCCCAGCAGCCCAACCCCTGCCAGAGGTGGTGCTATGATGATTAAACCCCCTTAAATCCCATTGGCCTCTCCACCCCCTAGGGCTTCAGAGACCTGATCTGCTATGGAAACTTCCCTGCCTTTCCCCCCTCCCCGGGATGTACCCACCTATGCAGGGGAGAGAAAAGCCCCCTCCCCAGTTCTGCACCCCCCTCCCCCTTCTTGGAAGAGAGTGAGCAGAGACTCAAAGGGGGCAGCATCCTGGCAAGTGATGGGAGGGAGGGGACTGTGATGCCCGGCCCCTAGGTGTTTCCCACCAGAGCACATGGGGAGAGGGGGCATCATTGCCCTGCAGCAACCCCAACACACTGGGGTGGGGCGGGTGCATATAGCGTGTTCTGACAGTAAACAATGCACTGCACCCACTGCAGACCCTGGCTGTGCATGTGCAGAATGTCCATGGTTTGCCTCCTACATGTACCTACTGGTGCAGTGCATCCCCTTAAGCAGCGGGGTCTTAGCCCCAAGCCTGGACTACAAGGAGCTGGGCCTGTCAGATCCTGGCATCCACATGGGAGGGGAGAATGTGGGGTGAGAAGCGTCTCTGCCTCTGTTCTCCCCCATATCCCCCTCATGTGACCGTCACACTCTCCCCCACAGAAACTTCCTCTTCTCCAGACCATGTCGCGGCAGCCTGCACGAGTCCATAGAACTTCCCATAACAATAGTGCAGAGTGTGCAGGCTCCATGCTTCTGTCAAAGATATGGCAGGCAGCAAGGAGAGCCATGCAGGTTTGTGGGATTTAGGGAAAAAAGTGCAAAAATCATGGGATACATACACAGTTATGGGACATTGAACACTGCATTATGGGAAGTTGATCCCATGCTCCCGATGCAATCCATTTGGGAAGCACCAGGTATTGCCAAAACTTCAAGGTTCAGTGCAGTTGACAGTGGCAAGTTGCACAGTGGGATTCCTACCCATGGTGCACTGCACTCTGAATACATACAAGCGCTCCTGGCGAGTACACTCACCACCGACACAAGGAGCCAAGTAGGCGCGTGCACAAGTGACATACTAGCTGTGGTGACTGCATGCCGATGTAACGTGAGTTAACGTAAGCTGGTAGGGTAGACATGGCCTTAGGTACAGTAACTCCTCACTTTAAGTCGTCCTGGTTAACATTGTTTCGTTGCTGATCAACTAGGGAACATGCTCATTTAAAGTCATGCAAGGCTCCACTCTTACCTTGTTTGGCTGCCTACTTTCTCCACAGCTGGCAGCCTCCCTACGCCCCCTCCTCCCCACAGCACCTCCTGCCCGGCAGACCCCACCCGGCTCAGCACCTTCCCTCTCCCCTCCCCCCCCGCCCACAGCAATCAGCTGGTTTGCAGCATTTTGGGGGCAGAAGGCCGGGGGGGGAGGGGAAGTGAGCCTGTGCACTGAGTCCTTGCTCCTCCCCCATCTCCCCTAAACACAAGCCAGCTGGATTGCCCCAGGCAGGAGGGGAGGAGCGAGGCTGCAGCATGGGAAGTAAAGAGGGAGGAGGTGGTGCGGGCGGGGGGAGGAGAACAGGCAGTTCAAGGATGAGGGGGAGTGGGTGGGCTGAGGGTTGAGCCCCCCCGCCCCTGGTGCTTGCAGAGTAGGGGAAGCTGCTGCTGCTGCGCAATGTGCTTCTCCCAGCCTACAGCACCTTCAGCCTCCTTGCCTGCCTCATCTCCAGTGCCAGTGGGCTGTTCCTGTGTGGGGTAAGGCGAGGGCACCTCCCAACTACAGTAATGTATGTTTGTAAACACACAGCACGTGCACACTACTCCCTCCCACCCCCACCCCCAGCGTAGTATTAAATTGCTTGTTTTAAATTGTTTAAAGCCTATATAATGCCTTTTATCTGGCAAAAAAAAGTTTCCCTGGAACCTAACCCTCCCCCACCCCCTTTACATTAATTATGAGGAAATTAGATTCACTTATCATTTCACTTAGTCACATTTTTCAGGAACAGAACTACAGCGTGAAGTAAGGAGTTACTGTATATGAATTGTTTGGAAGATGCAATAGTGATCTTCAGAGACCCTAGGAGTGAGCATACAGCCGAGGAAGCCCTTTGGGCATTGCAGCAGGGATATCCGTCTGTTGCTAAATATGCTGGGAAGTTCTACTGCTTGGTAGCAGATACTGAATGGAGCAAGGCTGTGCAGCATTAGCATGTCTGCATCAGCCTAAAAGAGGACATCTGTAGCCTATAGGACCAACCAGCTTGCTCGTGTGCATTATATATATATATAAAATAAAGTGTGTATGTATCATTTCTTATCGTTTAAGTATTTTATGCATTGTAATAGGGTTATAGATTTATATTAAAAAATAAGTTTGGTCGTAATGCAAGAGACCTACAGGCCATATCCCGTATGTTAAGCTAAGGCAAAGTTAGCATATCTATATTGTGACCTTTTACCCAGAAAAAAAGTTGACCTATATCTTGTTACCTAAACAGATAAGTATCTATGCATATGTCTAGGACCTTTATCTAGACCAAGAGACAATGGAAAAATGGCATGGGAGGGGTTTCAATGTTGTACCCACAGACTTAGGCTTCCTTGTGGTGTACCTATGTGCGTATGTACATGTCATCCATACACACAAACATACTAGCCAATGGGGTAAGTGTACCCTAACAGTTCTGTGGGCAAGGAATAAAATTTGGGCATAAGAAGAAGAATTTCTGGCACTTGCCCTATAAAAGAGGTAGCCCACCTTGCTAGAGTATTCTCTACTTTACTCTTACTTTCACTCCCTATTTTTATCTACTATGACTACTACTCTTAGTAGGCTGTACTTGTTCTTAAACTTTTAAGTTTCAAGGGAACTAGGCTAAGCTTGGTTCCCCTAAGTTTTTATTCTTAGTTTATTAGCTTTTGATTTTAACTTTAAGTTAGTCAAGTAAACCCTAAGTTAGACACTAATACTAAGCTGTCAAAACTAAGCACTGCATCCCTCGCTCAAGAATTGAGAAACCTGAACCACAAGGCTGGTCCCGTGTCTTACCACCAGGTTATCAAGGAAGGGTGTGAGTATATTAACCAAAGCTTTGTAGCATCTAATACTATATTACCAGATATATCTTTTGAATAGCAGTAATGCCATTGTAACTTTGTAACTGATTATTTTTCCATTTACTTACTATTTCATTACTTTTAATAAAGTCTTTACGACTATATCTGTCTCAATGTAAACTTCCTGTCACACCGAGGTTCCTTTGTAAATTCTGTGGAGCCTGATTCGAGACAAGAACTTTTATCTTCTAATCAGATTGGCAAGCCTAAAACCCACACTTATTAATATTAAATTAATAAACTGAATATTAGTACACTCTAAATCAGGCTACAGACTGGCGAGCCAGCTAGACGACTCAAGGAGTGTGACAGGAATTTTCAGGGATTCCAGGCATCCTTAGACCCATGAAAATCTCACCTAAGGGATAAGTAAAGAGTTAAAGTTAGAGCAAAAAATCAGTGATCTACAACCCATCCTGGACAATGATCCCTCGCTTTCACAGGCCTTGGGAGGCAGGCCAGTCCTCACCCACAGACAACCCGGCAACCTGAAGCATATTCTCACCAGTAACTGCACACCACACCGTAGTAACTCTAACCCAGGAACCAATCCATGCAACAAACCTTGATGCCAACTCTGCCTATATATCTACACCAGCGACACCATCATAGGACCTAACCAGATCAGCCACAACATCACTGATTCATTCACCTGCATGTCCACCAATGTAATATACCCCATTATGTGCCAGCAATGCCCCTCTGCTATGTACATCGGCCAAACTGGCCAGTCCCTACGGAAAAAGATAAAATGGACACAAGTCAGATATTAGGAATAGCAATATACAAAAACCTGTACAAGAACACTTCAATCTCCCCGGCCACACAATAGCAGATGTAAAGGTGGCCATCCTGCAGCAAAAAAACGTCAGGACCAGACTTCAAAGAAACTGCTGAGCTTCAGTTCATTTGCAAATTTGACACCATCAGCTCAGGATTAGCTAAAGACTGAACGGCTAGTCAATTACAAAAGCAGTTTCTCCTCCCTTGGTGTTCACCCCTCAACTGCTAGAAGAGGGCCTCATCCTCCCTGATTGAACTAACCTCGTTATCTCTAGATAGATTCTTGCCTGCATATTTATACCTGCCACTGGAAATTTCCATTACATGCATGTGACGGAGTGTTCACCCACAAAAGCTTATGTTCCAATATGTCTGTTAGTCTATAAGGTGCCACAAGGCTGTTGCTTTTTACTGATCAAGATTAACACGACTACCCCTCTGATACAGAGCAAAAAACTGTGTCTCAACTCAGTCACAGGAAGTCAATTTCCTGTGACTATCTTGGCAGCAGTCTCAGAAGTTTTTTAGCAGCAAAGATCCAGACTAACACAGCTACCCCCCTCTGATACTGTTCAGTATTGTCTCTTAAAGTTTTAACTTGAGGTTTTAAATTTAATCTTGCAAGATAAGTAAGTAATAGTAATGTTATTTAAAAAGTGATACATGTGTGTAAGGGGCTGTGTTAAAAGTTGAAGTTACTGAATGGTACCAATAAGATATAAGCAGTAGCATCAGGCCTGATGACCCACACTAGTGGTGGCGGGGGAATTAATAAATCTATGTATTAATTGCAGCCAAAAGGCCTCAATAACTCAGAACTTGTACAGTTCTTCAGTCCCCACAACTCTCCTGGGCTCCTCCTCTAATCCGTCTGCCTCAGTAACCCCAGAGTTTGGCAGGTCCCGACAGAGCAAAAAAGCCTCTTGATCAGCATCGAGGGAAGAGAGGAGAACATGCCCCCACCCCTCCATCATTTACTTGGGACTTACTGAAGTAGGTGTAAACACTGGTTTGGGGTATTGTTTCCTGTTTCCGTGATGGAACGCCTTCAGTTACAGAGTAAAAACAGCAGAGTGTTTGTTCATTATAGTTTGCTACACAAGACAGTTTTAGAATTCAAATGAGTTCTATGTTACATGTTAAGGTGAGTGGAGCAAGGGCAAAAGTAAAGCCTGCTGAAGTTGCCTGCAGTATAACTTTTGGAGGAGAAAAAAAAAAAAAAAAAAAAAAACACTGCCAGAAAATATATTCAGCAACATGAAAAAGGTTTAGAACAGCTGAGGAACAAGATAATCTCTAAGCATTGTAACCCATGGGGTTTTATGAGAAATGTATTTAATGTAGAAACAGAGTGTGACGAAGTGGGGCTGTTCTTAATGTTTCCTCTGAATACTGTGTGGATGCCTCAGTTTCTGGCCAACACAGTCTCCGTGGCAACTAATGGCCCAGGCCCTTCCCTCCTGCAAGGGGATGC
Organism: Mauremys mutica; assembly: GCF_020497125.1. NCBI lineage: Eukaryota > Metazoa > Chordata > Testudines > Geoemydidae > Mauremys > Mauremys mutica. The sequence goes on from NC_059083.1 coordinate 414,985, forward strand.
TAAAGGTGTGGGAGAAGAAAGATCAGGTGACCTCCTGGCCCGGGAAAGAGACAAAGACCAGAAAGGAGGGGCTGGAGGGGGTTTCAGTTTGGGGCTGGCTGGGGACAGGAAGTGAGGGCAGACGTGGGTGTCTGCCTCACTGGACCCCAGAATGGACCCAGCTGAGAAGTCTGGTTCTCTGTACCTACAAGCTCTGTTTTAGACCATGTTCCTGTCATCGAATAAACCTCTCTTTTACTGGCTGGCTGAGAGTCACGTCTGACTGCGAAGCGAGGTGAGGGTGCATGCAGGACCCTCTGGCTTCCCCAGGACCCCACCTGGGCAGATTCGCTGTGGGAAGCACATGGAGGGGCATATGCTGAATGCTCCAAGGAGAGACCCAAGAGGTGAAGCTGTGTGAGCTTCTTGCCCTGAAGACAGTCTGCTCCAAGGGAGAGGAGGCTCCCCAAAGTCCTGACTGGCTTTTTGGGGAGCCGTTCCAGAGCATTGCCCGGGGACTCCATGACACAGAGCAAAAAAAGAACAAAAGGCTAAACTGGTAAAGGAAATAGCTGTTAAATGTCTGATCGTAGCTTATAATCTTTTCCCCAATTAATTAAATAAAATTAAAGTTAAAGTTACTCAGAAAAGCCCAGCAAACTTTGGATGCCAGCTTGAGATCACTGCACAGCTATAAATCAAACCGTGGTTGGCTGTTGGAAAAAAAATAAGTTAAAAAGTTAGAAAATGTTTTAGAGGAGAACAAAGAATCGGTTCCCATCCCTATTAGCATGATGGAACGGATGGAGACAAAAATCTGTAGGGTCAATTAGAAGTAGGGTAAGAGAATTAGCTCAGGTTAATACAGTACCTTTAGTAGCGGAGCCGGAAATTGAGTCTGAGAAGCCACAGGGAGAGTCAGAAGAGGAAGTTGCAGTGCAGCAGCTACTAACAGTCTGAAAATTTTAAAAAAGAGGAAGTTGAGTGTCAGAGGCGGCGACTAGTAATGTAAAGGAGATGAGCAGAGCAAATGGGTAGCAAATATCCTCTCCTCTATTAGTGTCTGCCCCCATTGGAAAGAGGAACTGCCTTTAGAAACTGTAATTGTTCAAGGACTAAAAGATGCAGTGAAGTGACACTACTGCCTGTGTTGTAGTAATCTCTAAGTTACAACAGAGAGAGATACAACCACCAAGGCATGCAATTCCTGCTTCTCCACCCAATGTTACATTGGCACCATATAAATCAGAAAATCCAACCCCTTTGGGTGGACAATTATTGGCATTTGGACAATCATTCACATTGCGTAGGTCTCTAACATTTCGTGGACCCTCTACACCCCTTTGGTGTATGTTGGTATCACCTGGTGTACCGGTAAACCACCACACTACACCAGATCTGAACAGACTAAAAGGTGTCTTGCATCAGTGTCGAGATGCCTTGAGTGTAGGACATAAAGGTTCTATAAAAAGTTATTGTGCTCATCCAGGTTTATCTCCAGAGCAATACTTCAGGAACCATGAGCTAATCCCATAAGAATTAAGGGACCCTGTAGCAGGGTGCTGGTGCAAAAGCACCTAATTAGCCCCTGGGGAAATAGATTGGGGCTGGGAAGAAGCCTGGTGCCTGGCCTTTAGAACTGGCTGCACCTGTGGGCCTGAGGGTTCAAGAGCTAGAAAGGCTGGTTGGCAGCCAGAAGAAGGGCGAATGGCCAGGGGAAGGTCAATCTCCAGGCTGAGGGCAGACTGTTTAGGAGAGGAGATTATCAGGCCTGCAAGCTCTGTACATAGCATAACACTGGTGGTGGGAGAATGTTGTGTAAATAAAGCCACAGGTGCTGCATAACTAAAAGCCTCTGAGATTTATTGGGGCAACCAGTGGGCCCCAGGAAGAGGGGTGGGCAGAGGACCTGTCACAGACCCCCAGGGTTAGGCCTTGGTACCAGTGTCAGCAAATAACCCTGGACCTTTGAGTGGGTGCGCCCCTCGACAGGATTATGCATTTGGGTCCCATATAGGGGCCCAGGACCATATTCTTCTCTTTTCAAATGCTGCACAGAACAATTCACGCTTGAGAACTCAGTTGTAATATTTAAGCAGACGGGTGAGGCTCAATGATGGGATATTCGAAACTCCAAGCCCACATGAATGAGCTGGTAATGGAAGGCAAAGGCCCGGCACCCTTGCTGCATCATTAACCCATTTTCTTCTCTGGTGGACAACCTCCGGATAGATGAACCCATAGATTTGTCTGCATACTCTACAAATTACTTGGCATAACACCAATTGGCCCCGAGTGTAGTCATAGCCCCTTTAGGCAGGGATGCAAGCAGAAGACCCACAGAATCTGCAATGGTAGGGAGCCGCCACAGAAATTATTATAAATACTGGGGCAGTAATTAGCAGTATCCATACTAAGGATCTTAGATCCTCTTTTGTCACCAGGGTGTACAAAAACACTTGCAACTTTTGTAAGTAATCAGATTATCACACTTTCTATACCCATTGAAGTACAGATAGGTCATCTAAGAAAGATGCATACCTCTGCATTGATGAAATTAACAGACCCAAGGAATTGTCTATTGGGAACTGATTTCCTATACAAACAGGAAGGTGTTCTCAATTTGAATAACCAATTGTTGCGTATGACTGTAGAACAGGAAAAGAATGACTCGTCAGTAATCACCTGGTCCTTGGAAGCCCAAACCGCCGTCGACCAGCAGAGAAGAATTACGATACATGAGACAAAGAACTCTTAGCTATCAAGGCAGAATTTTAGGGATAGCAGCACCTACTAGAGGGGGGCAGGTTCTCTGTCCAAGTGCTCACAGATCACAAAAAAACCTGGAATGTATTTGAACAGCCAGACCTCAACCAGTGACAGATCTGCTGGTCCCTCCTCTTTGCCCAGTTTGACCTGTCACCTACCACCCAGGAGCAAGAAATGGGAACACTGTCCCATAAGGCTGAGTACCTTATGGGACAGTGTTCCCAAGTGTGAAAAAACTCTACAATTTTAGAGGCATCTAACTTCATCAGTGGCACAGCAAACAACAGCCTAATGGGTCAGTTCAATTTATAAGGCCACCGTCCTTTACAATAAGTGCAAAGGAGCCTAAAAATGTGTACACACTTTTATACTCCTGGGGCAATTCACTAAGAACAGTGGGAACAATACACTAAACAGGCAGGCCACTACATTCTGCTCTGCCTGAAGGAACAGAGCTTACCCCATGCCTACCTCTTTAGAAACACTCCAAAGTCCTGCCCCTCCACAACAAGCATACCACAACAGTGAGCGAGGGGAACAGATTGTGTGTCTCACACACACACACACCCCTGCCTGCTCCCCACCCCCAAAGCATGTATCATTTAAGTAACACTATAATCTCGCAAGATAGAGTAAAATTCAAAACCTCTAAGGCAGTGGTCCCCAATGTGGTGCCCACGGGCACCATGGCACCCGCTGGGGCATTTATGTGCGCCCGCCTAGTGCCCAGCAGGGGAGAGAAGCCGCTGCCCCGTGCCTGTCAGGGACAGAACTCCGGGGCTGCAGGCTCTCTGTCCTCGTGGCTTCTCTCTGGATTCATATATTATATTATATATGGTTTTTTGTATTATTTAATGTACAAATACAAAATAAGCCTTGAAAAATTGTTGGCGCCTGCCATGCTGTTCTGAAAACATGAATGTGCTACTGGCTACAAAAAGCTTGGGGACCACTTCTCTCTAAACTAAAGTTAAGTCAAACCACAGTGCAGAACAACTCCACTAGAGAGGTCCTTTGGGGCCATCTGCCTGTCCCAAGTCAGGGTAAAGGAGGAGGGTTGGGCGTGGGGCTAGCAACTCCACCCTGTAAAAATCAGCTTGCTACAGAAACGCCAACAACAGAGTTAACAGAGACTTTTAGCCTAGAAAAAGAAGGGTCTTCAACTCGAAGATGCATGACGCTGGGTGGTGAAAGCCGCGAGGAAGCCACTAAGCCGATCACCCTTCTTGCAGCCAGGAGGATTACCATCGGCACATGGAACGTGAGGACCATGTACGAGTCAGGAAAGACGGCGCAGGTTGCAGCAGAGATGAGGAGCAACAACCTGACCCTACTAGGCATTAGCGAGACAAGATGGATGCAAGCTGGACAGAGACGACTGTTGACAGGAGAGCTGTTGCTGTATTCAGGACATGAAGAGAGCGACACACACCACAACATCAAAGTAAGGATTGGTAAGGCAAGAGCAGCCTTCTTACAGCTCAAGAACATCTGGAGTTCCAGAGAGCTGTCTTTGGCAATAAAGATTCGACTGTTCAACTCCAACGTGAAATCAGTCTTACTGTATGGAGCTGAAACCTGGAGGACAACCAAAACAACCACCAGGAAGATCCAGACCTTCATTAATAGCTGCCTCAGAAGGATTCTCCAGATCCGCTGGCCAGACACCATCAGTAACATCCACCTCTTGGAGAGGACCCATCAACTCCCAGCAGAGGAAGAAATTAGAAGGAGAAGGTGGGGCTGGATAGGACATACACTACGCAAGCAGCCAACCAACATCACCAGACAGGCACTGCAGTGGAACCCCCAAGGCAAGCGGAAAAGAGGCCGCCCAAGAAATACCTGGCGACGCGACCTTCAGGTTGATAGCAAAAAAAATGGGCTATACCTGGAACCAGCTAGAGCGAATGGCCCAGGATAGAAGACTATGGAGATCTGTGGTTGGCGGCCCATACCCCGGTTGGGGTGACGGGCATGAATGAATGACAGTGCAGAACAGGGGGTTGACTGCTTAGCAGCAGTCACAGGAAATCAGGTTCCTGCGGTCTTAAGAGTGAGACACAATCTGTAACTTATGCCTCAGGGGAGATTCTCAGGGGTCTAAAGATCCCCGAAAAATCCCTGTCACACACTCCTCAAGTCCCCTGGCTGGCTCACCAGTCTGTTGCCTGATTTAGGAGGTCAATATTAATTTGGATAGTATGGATTTTAGGCTTGCCAATTAATTTGACCAGAAGATAAGGTTCTTGTCCCGAATTAGGCTCTACAGAATTTACAAAGGACCCTTGGGGGGTATGACAGGAAGCTTACACTGAGACAGATATAAACTTAAAAACTTAAGATTATTTTAATCAAATACTACTTCATTTGAGTTACAAAGTTACAATTTTATTACTGTTATGGTATTATAGGCTACAAATCTTGATTAATATACTCACATCTTTTCTTGATAACCTGATGGTGAGAGACACAGGGCCAGCCTTGCCTCCGGCACTTCAGGTTCCTCAATTTTTGAGTGAGAGGTGCAAAGCTTCAACACTAGAGCTATTGAAGCTAACAGAGTTTACTTAGTTTTGTTTCTTAGGGTTTAAGTTAAGAACAAAAGCTTGGGGAAACCAAGTGTAGCCTAGTCCCCATGGAACTTAGAAAGTTCAAGAAAAACCATGTACAGTCTAGCCTCTAGGAAAGTGGGTCACCTCTCATAGGGTACAGGTGCCTGAACCTGCCTTCTATGCCCAAACTTCATTTCCTCACCCACAAAAATGTTAGGGTACACTTACTCCATAGGCTAGTATGTTTGTACCTATCATGATGTTAGATCATACACGTTTTTGTTCTCCCAGTTATTTTTGTTCTTTCCTTGTTGTGTACCTGTTAAGTTTGAGGGTACAGACTTGGAAACCCCCTATGCCATTATCTATTTCTCTAGGTGAAAGGTCTCAGGCATGTGTGTTGACTTTGCTGTCTGGATGAAAGGTCTCAGACTTAGGCCTTAGCAGAGTTACAGTGCAATAAAGCCGCTTACAGCGCTGTAACTCACTCCCTGTCCACACTGGCAAGGCACATACAGCGCTGGAGCTCTGTGGCTACAGCGCTGCTTGTACTCCACCTCCCCGAGAGGAATAAAGAGTATAGTGCTGTTGCGCTGGGGTGCCAGTTTAAACAGGGAATAATCTTAGTACGCTGTGACTGACCCCTGGAAGCTTCCCATAATGCTTTTAAGTGAAGGTTCCTCTCTGTTTTGTTGAGATGCCTGTTTTGTCGTGAACTCTGGGCTCTAAAAAAACAAAAACACAGCCACTATTTGCTGTGAATGAGCAGAGGAAGGGGGCTCCCTTTGGAACACCCACAGTTAGCGTTTCCTTGGAGAGAAGCAGTGCCGCGCAGGGGAGGGAGGGAGGGGGGTCCGTTTCGCGGAACAGCTGCTTATCTGGTCTGTGAGGAAAAAAAACAAACAGCTGCTGTTTGCTTTCAGTGAGTGAGAGAAGGGTGGGGGAGGGGGGTCGGAACTTGCAAGACAGCTGCTGACAGTGTCTGCTCCAAAAATCCTCTCTCCTCCACACTCCACCCCACCCATCCCTTTTGAAAAGCACATTGCAGCCACTTGAACGCTGGGATAGCTGCCCATAATGCAGCGGCATTGGGAGCAGTGCAGATGCCGCAAATGGGGTCACGACAGTGCGCTGGTAGCCGTCAGTGTGGACAGACTGCAGCGCTCTCCCTGCTCAGCTGTACGAAGACAGCTTTAACTCCCAGTGCTGTACAGCCGCAAGTGTAGCCATACCCTTAGATATGCTAACTTTGCCTTAGCTCAACCTACAGGATATGGCCTGTAGGTCCCTTGCGTCACAGCCGAACTTACTTTAATATAAACCTATAAGCCTAAAAGATATATATATGCAAGCAAGCTAATCCTATAGGCTACAGGGGCTATGAATTGTGCACACACGCAGTGATGCAGAATTCCCCCAGGAGTAACCATGGAAGGTGTTTCCAGTGGCACTGATGCAAAGTGCATGCTCCTGCTCACACACTGGGGCAGCAACTGCTAAAAAGGGCTGGGCTGGAGCCTCTGGCTCTGGGATGGGGGGAAAGGGGGTTTATCAAGCTCGCTCACTTGGGATCCCGTTGATAAGGTGAATTTCACTCTAAATCAGTCAGTCAGTCAACCCTCCTTGTGCCTGGTTATTGCATGGGGCAGAAGAGATGTAATGCTCACTCGCCTGCCTGCCAGAGGATGGGGAGGGTCCATCACTTAGTGTTCTACAGCCATTTAAAGAAGCAAGTTAGGAATCATTAATGTCATTTCACCCGTAGAGATTTGTTATAATAACTGAGGCCTAGCTGGCCTACCACAAGCATGAGCCCAAATGTTGAACAGTGGGTGAGAGTATAAAGTTTGGAAGAAACTGAGTGAGATCTTAAAAGAAATATGCAATGACAGTTAAATTACAAGCACTAAAAAAATGAATGGGACAAGCATTATTGCCAGTTCATTTTCTTGAAAACATTCTCAATACTCAGTACCAATGTCAATCCTTAACTGCTGAAGAGAAGGAGTTGGCTAGGACATGGGCATCCAGCAGTCATCCCTTCATAAGGCCAACTATTATAACCTTCAGTGCTAAGGGGGAAACCATTCAAGAAATGTGTTTGCTGATGTTTTAAAAAAAAAAGTCACAGTAGTGAACTGGTGGAAGTCACTTCAACAGTCTCTGAATAAAAGTGAGATTATCACTTAAGCACTTGTAACAGCAGTAGCTTCTTCTGCCAGTGTACAAAGAATATTTTCTTCCTTTGGACTAATTCATTCTAAACTGAGAAATCATTTGAGACCTGAAAAAGCAGGAATGCTTTTTCTTTTCCAGATTATGAACAAACAGAAAAATGAAGGTGAAGATGGAGTTAGACACAGAAGCCAATATTTTAAGTTTCTCATGTTGACCTGGATGACAGTTGATTTAATTTGTTTTTTTAAAATTTCATTTTAAATGTTTAAAACAAACCTGATTTTTATAAAAACCTGTTTAAATTCAAAAATTCATGTGCTTTGTTAAATTATGTTTGTTGTTGAAGGAAAAAATTCAGAATACATAATGTTTTAGTTAAATAAAACAATTTAAATATCTTTCTGGTGGTGTTCTCCTAATACAGAATGGCAAGAAAATCCTCCAAATATTAGTGATTAACCTGTTGAATTGGAGATATTTATGAAGTCATTGGGAGGTGAATTGCTTCCATTACCTTTGGCAAATGAAATAACCAAACAATCATTCATTTTCTGATATAGCTGTAAAACTCATCTGAAAGGTTTTCAAAATAAATCACTGCTTAAAAATGTATAGTGTGTACCTTCTAAAAATGAAACCTACATCTCCAAGTTGTGAAGAATATGTATTAAGGTTATACTAACCAACAAGAATGCAGTTTTATGTAGAAAGCCATGATTAAATTGAGTCTTCCTGACTAGCGACTTAAATCAAATCCACCCTGGTACAGCACCTAGCACAGCAGGGCCCTATCTCAGTTCCTATCTCTAAAAGCAAACACCACTGTTGTCATTATGATGTATTTATAGATGCCCACATACATAATTTTTCAAAATAACTCTGTAGCCAACAGCCCTCACTCTGGGACTTAAATAAGGCCCTGATCTTGCAAACACAAATGCGCACACACTTTACTTTAAAAGCATGAGTAGTCCCAGTGCCTTCTATCCTGCCCATCAAGTTAAGCATGGGCTTAAGCGTTTGCAGGATCACGACTTAAGAGCTCCGCTCCCATTTAGGTACCTAAATCAAGCTGACAGATATTCAGAGGCAGCTACTAGGTGCTGAGCACTTTTAAATAAAATGTGCCAAGAGTGAGCATGTCTGTTGTAGAGGCAGATAAAATCGTAAGACTGGGCTTTGTAGTTATGTATAACTGTTACTGAATCAGAAGTTTGCCCAGATCTCTCCACCCAAACTGAGGTACCAGGCATCAGTTTTACATTCTTATTCAGGCCCCACTTGTGCAGACACATTTGATCTACTTTTACGCAGGCCCTTAATGCGATTCCTGTGAGTAAAGTGTGATCAGGATTGGGAGCCTTTGATTCTGTTAGGCCTGAATGAAAATATAGCAGACAAAACAGTTATGCTAACCTGACTGAAATCAGGCTAACAAAGGTTTTGGGTAATCCCAGAGTGGAAAAGTATTGAAAAGCAGCATTGTTTAACAGAGCCCTGGAAAACGTGAGACAAGCCTGAGATAAACCAGGGATTGCATTGCTGGCATACCATTAGCTCTGCTAAGGACAGTGTTTGAAGAGCTGATAAGGAACTCTAGCATCCCACGGTTCAGATTCTAACTTTTGGTTGAGTTATAGGTTTGTTTAAAAACTCCCCTGTATTTCTAACTTTTGGGTGTTAAGATATAATTAATAATCTAAAGTTGTAGACATAAAGTCTAGGCATGTGTGTATATTAAAAGTGTCTAGTTTTAAGTTGTTAAACAAAGGGGGGTGGGTTTTGCTCAAGTGAGTGATGTATGACGTAATAAAACTGTCTATATAGGCTAATGCTAAGCTGTAAAAAGGGGCTGGTTCTCACTGGAGACGAGCGGCCTTTTGTTGATGCGTGCACTTGTCAATAAAAGGCTTTTGATCGGACCTTGCTGGTGTTGCCTGTCTCTCTAGCTGAACAGACAACGAATTTCGCTGTCGGGGTTAAAGTCCCCAGCAATTCCAATATTTTAAACAAACCAACTGATCTGAGTGGAATCAGCAGTAACCATGTGCATTAAACAGCCCTGAGTAACCACAACTTGGTGAGGAAGGGTAGCTGCTGGGCTTTGTGATACATGTTCTCAACGCACTACACTAGCATCCCAGAGGGCATCACATTAAATTCAAGATTGAGTGCTCATCTTCAAGGTACTTAACAGCCTTGGTCCAAGATACCACTCAACTTTGCTCCTCAAGCACAGCAGAACTTTCTCTCCCAAAGACAGAGCTGTACAGAGACCAAACCCCAAGATGGCTCTGTCTCAAGGCACCGAAGGATGTAAAAAGCAGCACAATCACCACTATCTTCTGTCCCAAGAACAGGGTTCACTTCAACCTGCCCTCACTAATACACAGACAGCACAGTATGGACACACCCCATCCACCAAAAGGAAAAAAAAACCCCACACACACCTTTTACTGTAACAAGGGTGACACTCAGACCAGAACTCCAACCAACCAGTTCAAACAAGCGAAAACAACCTACCCTACAGAGATTTTATCTCAAAATGTAAAAGTGCTGGAGACTCCATGAAGATCACTAGAGACTCTACAATGCCTATTGATTTTACATGGGGACACCCAAATCCTATGATGGGGGCCAAACCTCCTTAAAAAAAAAAAAAAAAAAAAAGCCTTTCCACCATTACAAGAATGACTTGCAGCATTAACACCCCCATCTACTCTAATGCCTCCAAATTCAAGACAAGTCAGACAACTAGCCCCAAAACCCCAAACACCCTATTCCAAGCAGGGCTCTTACCCCATAAAGGAAGATTGGCCAGAGACTTCAGGAAGACCACTAAGTGCTTAGCTATTGATTTTACATGGAAGATGCCCAAATACCACTGTGAGGAGCATCAGTATAGAAACACCAAACTAAAAACAGGCAGTTCTTCTGGGGAGAGGAAGAGAGACAGGAAAAACAATCTGAGCTACGCATGACACCGCAGCTTGATGTTACAAATAGTTTTCAGTAACAAAAACCACCATCACTTTCCAAAGCAGCATAAAACTATCAGAAACTCCAAACAGCCACAAGTTACCAAAGAATGGGTTCTGTTAGAGGCCCTTACCCGCCCTGGAATCCAGTGAGCCTGTTTCTCCTTTACCTCAGGTCCCCATAGCAGTTGGGTAGTAAATTCAGTGTAGCTTTCGACAGTCACCATGCCAATAAGTGTCCTCCCTCCTCCGGGGTAAGTGAGAATCCAAAGGAAAACAACTCAAGCCCCCTCATCCTTCCTGGTCCACAGTCCTCTTCACAGCATCTCCCCTTGATTGTAGGGTTCACAGAATCCATGATTCCCACTCCAAGGTCTATGCACCAACTTCTTCCCAAGATGCAGGGGAATGAAGAGGGAAAGGAGATGGTGCAGGAGGGGCATGGTGGATAAAAATCCATAATTTTTTTAAAAATCAGTTTGATAAAATGCTTGAGGGAAAAACATCTTTAGATAGATTACAGCTCAAAGATCTCACCATGGAATAGGGATTATACATTCTGATTCTATAGTATGAGACAATATATTTATGTAATGTTTAAGTAAAGTTTTTAAATGAGTTCCAAAAGTTCATGGATTAGGGACCCAATCTTATGGGGTTCCAGGGGCTTCTGTATAGAAAGATTAACCTAAATCAGGGGTCCCCAACCCCCGGTCCGCGGCCCGGTACCGGTCCGCGGCCTCTTAGAAACCGGGCCGCGAACCGACCCAGTGGAGCTCCCGCAGGCATGCCTGCGGGAGGTCCAGCTGAGCCGCGGGACGAGCGCTCCCTCCGCAGTCGTGCCTGCGGGAGGTCCGCTGCTCCCGGGGCTCAGCTGGAGCTTCCGCAGGCACGCCTGCGGAAGCTCCACTGGAGCCGGTGGACCTCCCGCAGGCACGACTGCGGAGGGAGCGCTCGTCCCGCGGCTCAGCTGGACCTCCCGCAGGCACGCCTGCGGAGGATCCAGCAAACGAAACCGGTCCCTGGACCTAAAAAGGTTGGGGACCCCTGACCTAAATAATCTATCAGTGAGGCTTAGTTTTGCATTTCTCAAACTGTGGATTTGTCTCCAGAGATGACATGCTTGTTAACAGCAAAAATGTTTTAATATATATATAAAAGGTGAGAAACAGACCTCAACCCTATTGTCCCTCTGCAAATGTGTACAGAGTCAATCCCCTTTAGCTCTTCAAGAGCGCAAAGTTTCAAAGAGTTCCATAAATAGAAGACTGTTGGGGTAGAATAGATCTGGATAAGGAGAAGAAGCCTGGAGATAAATGTGAAATTTAAATCAAATCTACCCTGAGGATGAGTGTTTTTCCTGGGAGGGGGTGGGGGTGCAGGAGCTGGACCCACTGCACTCTTCCCTTCCTGCCACATGCAGAGTCTCCTTTACTCCAGGGGTCTTGATGCAGGTCCTCCACAACAACAGGTCTTGGGGTTAACACTCCATCAAGATGCATGAGGCAGCTCCCCCCCCCCCCCCCATTTCAGAGAATGGTCTCAGGCTCTCTGCAGACTCAGGCATATGTTCCTGCATTGCTTAAAGTCACAGTTCCAATCTTTTCTTCCCAACAACTCAAAATTTTAAAACACACACAAAACACCACAGTCTGAGGTCCTGACATGACTCTAGGAGCCAGGGCCCCAGCCAGGGTCTTTATGCCTTAATCTAGCCCTGATCAATCCTATTCACAAACAGACTCACTCCTGAGCTCTCTCATTACATAGAGAGATGCATTGTTATAACCATGCCAGGTTTGTAACTTTTTCCACACCAATCCTCAAGACCTGCTGTCTAGCTTGGACCCCACACAATTCAGGCCGTACAAATGCAACTGTTTGACACTCGTTCACAACCCTCCTAGGCTGAGAGCACAAACCATAAAACCAGCTGTAGCTTCACAAAAAACCACACACATCATGCTCAAACCTACTTATGGAGATAAGAGCCCACAGCCAGAGAACCTCCTTCCAACTGGAAGGCCTCTCTCCATCTATTAGGCAGGCACATGCCTGGGATCAAACTAAAACAGCCCTCCAGATTTTGGGTTAGACACCTGAATACCTTTGAGGACCTGGGCCTTGCTCCCTCCCAGCTCTGGGCAACTGACAAACTCAGGAGCATCTGAGGATGGGGAAAGCTACAAAGTAAACTAGTTTGCAACCTTCACCCAGAGCAGCCAGGCCTGAAACCCCAGGGGTCATTCAGAAGAGAAGCCGCTCACCTGATTCATGTCTGGTTCTGAGATTCCTGACCCCTTCCTAAGCTATCAGATATCCCAGCAGATGATGGGCAGCCTAATCCTCCCCAGTAGTCAAACTGACTGTCATTTCCTGGGACAACTTTTGAGCTGGTCTCGGAGCTGAACCTGAGGGGAGAGAGCAGAAAGATCCTCTAAAGAATCAATAGTACATTACAGAGAAGCAAGGCTGGGATTAGAGAGTTTGAGTAAGAGACGAGTGACTGAATAATACTTATCTGATGAGTCAGTGCTCAGTGACAGTCTGTCCTGTTGGTATCCAGGACTTTTCCTGCAGAGGAAGTAACAATGCTGTTAAGCAAAGCTCAGACTTTAAGGGCAGAAGGGACCATCATGATCATCTCATCTGACCTCCTGCCCATTGCAGGCCACACAACATCACTCATCCACTCCTGTGATAGACCCCATCTCCTGAGGATCAAGTCAATAATCCACTGGAAGGAGTTCTGTGGTGTTTTTGGACACAACCTGGAATGAAAGGGCTGTTTTAAGGCATTGAGCATGAAGTAATTTTATCCCCAAATTACTAATAGTCTGGAGAAGCACAGAGAATGAGGTTGAACCTCACCAATGCTCTTATTAATGCTAGCTCAGGAGAGTAACCCCTGGGGGCCATTTGTGATGCACCCCTCCCTTTGTACTATTTTAGTCAAGTTCTAGGCCTTGCTGGAGCCTTAGGCATAACTAAGAATATGAACCAGAGTAGGACTTCACAGAATACAGTAAGTGTCAAGCATGTTCCTGTCCTGAGATGATCATGCAGAGACAAGAGTTCTCAAGTAAACACATTCTTAAGAGAATCCAGGAACACCCTGACCCCTTGTAAAGATGAAGAGGGGATGAAAGGATAATGAATGAGGATATTTTGTTGGATGTACAAGTATAAGGATAGTAACTAACATTACCCAGTGTAATATGCAATTTTTTGTATCAATGTATAGCCAAAAAATGTCATAGGAGGGGCAACTTTGTACAGGCTTAGGGGACAGCATTATGTAGATTGCGCCACTACCTTCTTGGGGTGGGAGGGCAGGCACACCACAGGGGGATGTATGTGTAAGCAAACCTGTAACCTTGAGCCAGGGCACTTTGTTAACGACAAACCTGCCAAGCACCTTCACCAAACCAAGCCAATGGTCTCTTTGGGCTTGGCTACACTTGCAAGTTGCAGCGCTGGTGGAGGCTTTCCAGCGCTACAATTAGTAACCGTCCACACCTGCAAGGCACATCCAGTGCTGCAACTCCCTGGCTGCAGTGCTGGCTGTACACCTGGCCAGGTTGGGGTGTAGCGATTGCAGCACTGGTGATCCAGCGCTGCTCATCAAGTGTGGACACACACCAGCGCTTTTATTGGCCTCCAGGGAATAAGGAGAAATCCCAGAATGCTTTTAACTAAATTACTCTTTGTTTTGTTATGCAACCTCTCTTTGTTTTGTTGTGCAGCCTCTTTGTTTTGTTGTGCAGCCTCTTTGTTTTGTTGTGCAGCCTCTTTGTTTTGTTGTGAACTCGGATCGGAGCTCCATTGAACTGCTTATCTAAAAAAACAAACACTGATCACAGCAAACAGGAGCTATCTGTACCTGGCTGTGAACAATCAAATGAGAGGCAGGGAGTGAATGTTTGCTTGACAGAGAAACAGCATTGGATGCAGGCTGTTTGCAATTAAGACTTTAAGGGTTCATGAACATTTTGTGATTTTTCAATCCAGGAAGCTAACACACAGTGTTGGCTCCAAAAATCCACTCTATCTTCCCCGCTCCCTGTCACAGTACACCACCCTCCACCCCCCTCTTTTGAAAAGCACGTTGTTGCCACTTGAATGCTGGGATAGCTGCCCATAATGCAGCACTCCCAAAAGCACTGTAAATGCTGCAAATGTGGCCACACACCAGCGCTGGTAGCTGTGAGTGTGGCCACACACCAGCGCTGTTCCTGCACAGCTGCATGACCAGCGCTGTAACTCCCAGCACTGCAACTTTCAAGTGTAGCCAAGCCCTCAATGACTACTTTGAGGTTTGCTGAATCAACATGCTACGCTCTCTGCTAGTGCAGCTAACAGCCGAGCGCCAAGAGCAGCAGCACTAGCAACACACCTGGCTCGTCACATACCCTAGAGAACTCCATAATTAGACAAATTATGAACATTTTATTAATAAGACTAAAACATAAGCAGCACACAAGCAAGCAATAAATGGCTTCCCCTTATTTCCTCTCCGATAATACTGTGTCATCAAGAAAAGTTATCAGCAGATGTCACTCGCTGCATTGTGTTGTATTAGCCTTGCAGCATAATGATGAAGGTAAGAAGTCACCATTCCGTATCAGCATTTCACAGCACATCCCCCTCTTTAATCAAGATCAGAACTGTGTTTTATGTGACTCCCAGCAGTTCCAAAGACTTTGCAACCATTAATGGATTTGAATTTACACAGATCCAATTATCCAAGGTGCTTTGGGTGAGCAGCATGTTTACAGCCATCTCAGAGGAGATGAAATTAAGGCAGAGGCAATAACACCCTGCCAGGCCCAGCAGCTGCCGCAGCTGGGATGGGGAGGTCCAAGCGGGACAGGCCCCATGAAAGTCCCTGCCTGAGTGTCAGCTCCTGCAGCGCAGCCTTGGGCCGAGGCCAGCGGCTGCCCTTCCCCTTGCAGCCAGACGGACACACCGCAGCGCCGGGCTGACCCCGGGGCTTCCCCCACGCGTGGCTGGGATCAGGTCGCCCCGGGCCTGACAAACCCGCTGCGCCCAGGGGGCCCCGGGGCGGGTCTGCAGCGAGGATCGCGCCCCGCGGGCGGGCAGCGGGTCGGGAGAGGGAACAGAACCGGTTTCACACGCTCCGAGCCACAGGGCGCCCCGGGCCCGGAGCCTCCCCGGAGCCGAGAGTCCTGCCCCCGGCTCGGTCCGGCTAGAGGCACCGGCCTGCCCGGTCCCCGGCTCCCCCCAGCCGCGGCTCCTCCAGGGCTGAGCCCAGCGCACGGGGCCCGGCCGCAGGCGGGTGAGGCCCGGCCGGGCCCCTCCTGGGGCCGCGCATCGGCCCCGGGGAGCGCAGGGGAAGGCGGCGGCGGCGGATCCAAGCGGCCGCCCGGACACACTCACCACGTGGACTTGCGAACGCAGGGAAAGAAACACGGCAGCGTGGCCCGCACCGGGTCTTATTTATAGCGCCGGAAATCCCGCGAGAGCTCGGGCAACGAGAGCGAGACCGGCAGCAAGCGGGTGGAGCGGGTTTAAAGGGGCCGTGGTCTATTTCCTCTTAAAGGGGAAGTTGCCAATATTACCCTCTCCTGACCCCTAGCCTGGGGGGGTGGGGGTTGAAGCTGAAACGAACAAAAGACGGAGCTTGTGCACGCAGAGACTAGACTCGTGAGATGCTCTTGGTTGGGGTGACCCCTTTATTGGATGCAGCCAAGGAACCCCATGCTCTATTTTAGGGAAGCCCTATAGCCCTCAGCAAAGCAGGAATTTTTCTCTCATAGGTGTATTTCTGCTGCTCAATTTACTGTTTAAAATGATCAAGCGAGGTCCCTTAAAATAAGGGACAAGTGGTCACTCCACGTTCCTTGTCTGTTGCAAGTGAATGGGGAAGTTGATATTAATGCATTACATTCCTTAGCATGAACCAGACACTGATGCAAAGCTTAAGAAAGTTTTGCAGCAGTTTTTCCCACCCCTGCTCAGGTAGAGTTGGGCCAGGCATTTACTTTGGAATAAGTCCAGCCCAGGTGTTGAACATTTTATGCTGGGACAGGAGCTGGTACCTTTTGTTGGTGGCTGTGTCTTGTGCTCAAGCTAAGCTTTAATTTAAAAAGAAGAAGTAGCTCTAGCTCTTATGGCTACAAATTCTTTCAGAAATGACAAATGGACAGATGTCTGCCTGACCTTTCAGACAGCCCAGCTTAAGTGCAAGAGGCCGATGCTTTCAGGCTGCCCAACGGGGTGGGGGGGGAAGGGCCCTTCCAAGTGATAAAGGTTTGGAGAAATTCTGCAGTTTCCACCTTGCATGCACGTCCTTAAAGCATTTGTTATTCAAAACAATTTTGTTCAGTGTCTGGGTACCAATACTAAATCCTGACACAGCAATACTTGATAAATTGGTTACTGTCCATTCAGTACATTTTCTGAAAAATAACATCCATAAAAAAAAACTGGATCTATGTCAACTACTGGTGTATCACAGAGCTGTGCAACCAATGGAACAGAGAAGCTACCCACTTTTGTTTCCTGCCCAGTGAAGCTTACCAGAGGGTGACAATCAGCCGTAAGGTTAATCTATAACATGGATGCACAGTACTGGGTAGTAAGTAATTACAATATATTTATATTTAAAGGCCTCAGTGGTAGTGTCACTACTCCAAATTTCTGTTTTACTTCTCATATACATAGCACTATGGGACACATTATTACAATCCCTATCCCAGTATTTCAAAACACTCAGCCTACTACTAATGATACAGATGGTAACTGTAACTGCCCTAATAAAAGGGGGTTGCTATCTGCAGTACCACAAGGGCCGAACTACAACACCAGATTGGAAAAGAATTGTTATGTTTGGATATAAAGGGCTGTTATATGTACACATACATACTATACATATACGCCCATATATGCTACAAATATGTATGCCACGTCCATATATAGTAATTATTTGGGAGTGCCTCTAAGGCTCAATCATAATACTACATTCCTCAGTCATGGTCCTGGGCCTAACATTCCCAGGCCCATCATAAGGGACTAAAAATAATTGGATAATAAAATCTGTCTCTCCGTAGTACAAGGGAATGTGCAGACTAAAAAGACAGATGGGGCATGAGTGTATGGATGGTAAAATAAGGTAACCATATAACAGTGTTTAGCCCACTGGGTTATCCTCAGTCCATACATTATGCTTTTCTGGGACGATGGGTAAACATCCTCCCCATAAAATGATAAAAAGTGGGGGAGTGTGGTAAGATGAGGCCCTCAGACATAAACCCTTGGTAGCAGAGGCCCAGTATGAGGCCTAAGGCCTGAACTAAGGTAATGGTCAAGACTTTGCTAACGCAAAGTTAAGCTGTGAGCCAGAGGCAGGCCCTGCTCACAGGAGCTGGCAAGGAAAGGGCTGATGTTGCAAAAATACACATACCTAAAAGGTACTGGACACTAGAGATACAAACATATGCCAGAATGATACCAGAACACTCCAATACTTGCACATTACACACAGATAACAGAACACACAAACCCATCCTAAAGACAGGAGCAAAAGGGTAATATGATGGATAGATTTCTTTAAGGCACTTTTTACTGTAAACTATTTTCCTACATGTCTTTTATAAAGAAATTACTGTGCAAAAATGTGCAGTGCTGGAAAGTCCAGGCTGCTAATGAAACAAAGGCTAATTATTCCTAATTTCAGAGGGTAGATTGTTGCTGCTTGAGTTATGTGCCTTCTCTGCAGCAAGTTAGATTCTTGAAGGTGCCTGATCTTCACTGTGTAACCTTGCTCTGCAATACATTTGTCGTACTAGGACCTGATTCTTAGGTATGTTGAGCTCTTTCCTGGGAATGGATTCTGTTGCTGACAGAAAACTGTATTAAAATAGCACAGCCACGTCTAGATGTACATGGTTAATCTATTCGCACTGTTCCAGAGCAGGGATTCAAACCTGGTGCATTAACCACTCGGCTGTTGGGTGGGGTTAGCTGCTGTCTCCTCCTCCAGTCCTCTTGTGAAACTAGTGTGAATTTTATTTATTTGTTTTTATTTTAGCTGAAACTATTCAGTGAATTCAACACCAGTTTGTGAATAGTCTTGTTCGGCCCAAAAGTGCATTTTTTTAAAGGGAGGGAGGTTGCAAATAAATGATATAGTGGAAAATTGTCCCCCTAGCTCTACTTGTGATGTCTTTTCACTAGTTCTCCCATAACTATAATCTTCCAGCCCAGACAGGACCTGAATTTCAAATGCAAGAAAAGGCTTTGGGGCCATTTCTATCCATTTTATGAAAGCAAGGAGAGGCAAAGGGCATACGTCCATTTTTTCCCTTTGAAGCTCACCTACGTTATTCATCATTCACGTGACAGACTGACACTAAAGAGCATTTGTCCTTCACACACACAAGTGCAGAGCACTAATGTCACTGTCTATATCAGGAGAGCGTCTTTTTCACAAATCCATTTCGATACAGCACTGCAGGTTTCAAAATGAATCCGATCTGCTTTTATCACCCCGCAGCTGTTCCCTTCAGCAGGATCCACCACCTTGAACCTGAGAAACAAAATCACTGTTTAGTTTTTGAACAAGATTTATAGCAGCTTTTCCTCATTCTGACACCTCTCACGAATTTCTTCCTTAACACCTGAATTGTTCCTACAGAGCCCTGGTTGATAAGACTTCCCGGCACATGATCCTGTAGAAGCTGCTGGCTGGTGTTTTCCAGAAGTGAACACGACTTGTTCACATTAGAAAAAACAACCCTCAGGATTAGCCACACTCTTGATGTAAATCATCTCTTGAGGTTTAGGACTGACCATCCCTCTGTGCAGAGGACTGTGCCTAGCACTGAACATCCCTTGTGTGCATAAGTAGCCTCTGCTCACAGCAATGCTGGAAAGTCAACAACCCCCTGCTCCCTGCTGGGCATCTTACATGGATTCCAAGGATAACAACACTCACAGTGTTTGATTTAACAGGGAGCCGTCCACCCAAATCCTTTTCCTTGCAGGGAATGTAATGGTGAGTCCAAGCCAGATCTGGTTTGTATCTTTGGAAGTAGTTTGTATGAAGGCCTGTAAATGACATGGAACAATAAACTGACAGGGAGAAAGGAGGTTATAGTGGTTCAGGTGCTAGCCAGAGACTCACGACAGCTGGATTTTATTCCCCTTTCCAGCCCAGACTCCTGTGTGACCTTGGGCCAGTCACTTAGCCTCTGTCCCTACTGGGACAGAGTTAAGGTTGTGGTACGTTCTTTGTGGTCTATGTTGTGCTACTAGTGAAGTGTCCAGTGCCAGGTTGTAGAGCATAGGGTATGTACTTAATTTTTTAAGTCCTTTGCTTTTTAGCTTGTGTAGGTGCCTTGTGTATAGAGTAACCTTAACTGACACACAACAGCAGTTTTGTGTATTAATTATTACTAATGATGCTCATCTCCCCAGAGGTTTTATTTACCATCTCATCCTGATCCCGAATCGTTAACAGTCGAGCGCTCCTCTTTGAACAGTCGTCGCGGCTCTTGTTCCAGGGAGTTTTTTCTTTAGACACCCAGTAGCACTTGTCCCTGTGCAGCAGCCAGTTTGGGGGGCAGAGCTTGCACCCTGATCCCTCTGGAGGGGAAAATGGAAACACGTAATGGAGCTGAAGGTTCTGACGAATGCTGAACTTCATCCCAGTCAACCACAGAGGCTTCATGCAGCTAGAACAACTACCCTTATTTTTGTTTGGGGACAGGTCCCATATTCAGTCAGCAGGAGGCGCTGCAGCCAGGAGTGAGAGGTATGGGCGAGGATGTGAGCACTCCAGTCCTGGAACTGTACTGGCTAATGCAAGTCATGCTCAATAGGGATTCTCCTTCACTTTCTCTCCTTAGCTATTGGGCAGTGTTAGCTTGCAAAGGCAAGCACTCAGAAGTTAGGAAATGTCTGTTTTATTGTGGCCCGTGCAACCTTAATTCTGCCCCCATGTGGGTCCACCTTGTGCACTGAATGAGGCAAGGCCCTATTGAGAAAACAATAGTATGTGATCATGTAATTAAAGATTGTCTATTAATACATATGCGCAAAGGGGCAGAATTATCCATGCACCATAAATCTGTCATTTCCCGACTTCTGAGGGCTTGATTTTCCCGCCATTCAAATAATGTTTTGGAATTTCCTAGTTTAAAAATAAAAGAACAATAATTCTATGGTGTGCAACTGAAGCAACATGCCCAGTGTGAATCATCAGCAGGGTTTGCACCCTGAACCGTCAGCACAGACTGGATCCCTTCAGCGACAGGCATCCTGCGTTAGCTGCTGGTAGGAAAAGGCTGTGATGTGGGGGAAGGGGCTGTTGGGTTCGGAGGCTGTCAGAAGGCGCCCAAATCAGCTCTCGCCCTGTCTCTGGGGGAAGCTTATGGGGCAAAAGCTACATGGTCAGGTGCTGGGCTCTGGGGAGCCTGGCCCAGCTCTCACCTTCCCAGCTATAGCTGCTCTGCCAGCTCCCAGTGCAGTGTGTTTCCAGACACAGGGTGAGCTCAGCATTTAGAAGGCTCATGCTGTTATTATTTTAGCATGTTACTGAGCTTTCCTGAGGCTCACGAGTGAAAATGGAAATGGTGGTTGTTCCCAAGTTCACATCTCAGCAGAAAGTTCTTCAAACAAAGAAAAGTCCCTTCCCCAGCCTGAGGCCTCTCCCCGTGCTGAATTTTCAAAGGTCTGTTGCGAACAATAAGCTGCAAGAGCTTCTTTAAAAAGTCAGAAGAAATTTTGCCAGTGGCAAGTGTAAGTGATGCCTGTATTTAGGTTCCCTACAGCTACAAGCTATAAGTAGTTTGTAAAGCCCTTTGGGACGAAAGGATCTACACAAGTAGGATCCTTAGTGCATTTGGTACTGCACACACTGAGATTACCCCAAGTGACCACTAGGTGTCACTGAACTATGGGGAAGCAGCTGAGAGAGCAAAGGAGCAGAAATTACCTCCTGAGTTGCTGGACGGAGGTTCACATAGAAACTGTTTGAAGCAGAATGGAAAATCCTTCAGCTCAGTGCTGCAGTTATAGCCGTAGCTGGGTCTCTCATTGGCACCGTCATTCCCCAGGCCCTTAAAATTTCCTTTTGTCAGGAAGGAAAGAGCATGATTGTGAACCAGAGTTAACTATTCCAGGTTCGCAACCTGAGACTTGAGAGTGTGTGTGTGCAAAACAAACACGTGCACATGCTGTGACAAGTTTAGAGTAGGGAAAGATAAAGAACAAGACAGAAACTCTCATTCGTTGCACATTGTAAGATGCCTTCCCTTTTCCCTGCACGCTTAACAGAGGAGTTGCCATAGCTGGATCACTGGGGTTCATGTATCCAGCTCTTAGCTACACATTGTTCATGGAATATTCTGCTCTGCTTTGGAATGATGAAGCATCCATGATTTTATATAACCCTGACTCAATGCAGGGGGCTGGACCAGACGACCCCGTGAGGCCCCTGCCAGCCCTACATTTCCAGGATTCTAGGAACAAGAAAGAGTCTCCGTGGAAATGTGGGGGAAGAGGAAATTTCATGGTGCAGCATTACACACAAGTGAATAACTAGCCTTGAGTTACTCACCCCACACTCCTATCGCTACCACAGCTCCCAGCAGGACGATGTTCCCAGCCCAGCCGACCCCCAGAGCCATCCGATGCCAGCGGGGACAGTGAGGGTGACCTGGAAGAGTCAGTGTTTGGTGAAACATCTGCATATAGTGCAAGAAATAGTAGTGACCAGCTGCTTTCCAATGGAGCCGGTGCAGCAGCCTCCGATGGGGGTTATGTTCCCCCTCACATAATAGCAGGATAATTTTGAACCTGTCACTCAAGGAGCAAGTCACTCTTAGGGCAGCCCTGTGACTAACCAGACGAAATACTGGAACTTGATGAGCATGCGAACACCGACCTCCTGTTAGCAACGTTACAAGTTAACAATGTGGTTATGTCCCACTCAGGTGAAAGTAAGCCGGTCCGGTCCGGTGTACCGGTAAGAGCTGGTACACCATGTCGGACTGGACTGGCTTCTTCGGCGGTGATTTAAAGGGCCCAGGGCTCCAGCTGCTGCGGGGAGCCCCGGGCCCTTTAAATCACTGCCAGAGCCCTGCTGCCCCAGGGTAGTGGTGGCAGGGCTCCCGCAGTGATTTAAAGGGCCTGGAGCGCCGTGGTGGCCAGAGCCCCGAACCCTTTAATTCGCCCCTGAGCCCTGGGGCAAGTCTGTGCTTCAGTCCCCCCAGGCCTTGTCTGGGATGTAAAGGAGCAGCACCAGGCGCTAGCGATCACACTCTGGAAGTCCAGCATAAGCACATACACTTGACACTGGTCAGATTAAAGTGGAGGCTCCTGCTCTAGCTTTCACTTGATTCATGTATAGCGCACGTGCTGCCGTACGCCTGGCCTTGTCTGGCCGAGAGCTTTGGAAGGTGTTAGTTGGACTGAGCCAGCTGACGTGATCAGACATCACACCGTTAAACCCTGTTCAAAGTCTAAGGATAGGTCTACACTGGGGCTGGATGGAGTAATTCCAGCCCATGTAGACGTACCCATGCTAGCACTGCTTGAGTTAGCGCACGAAATATAACAGTGGAGCCGCAGTGGTGCAAACGGTGGGAGGGGCTAGCTGCCGGAGCCTGTACCCAGCATCTCGGATGGCATCGTACTTGAGCGGCCAGCCCGACCTGCCGTTTGCACTGCCCCAGTTACGCTGCTCCTTTTAGTGCACAGCTCGATTAGAGCTACTGCGGATATGTCGGCCCACGCTGAAATCCCACCTTAGATGTACTCTAAGATTCTGCCACCCCCGCCAGTTCCAAGCCTTGTCTGGCAGCTTTAAACAAGCCTGGAGCCCGCTCCTGTACTTCCTGAGTGCCCAGAGCTCCCATCACAAGAAATGCTGGATTGGGCCCTTAAGCCTCAGCTACCCCAGCCTGTGCCCTCCTGGCCCTAGGGACAGTGGCTTCCACTCCTGGGACCTTTTTAAAGTTTAATTCCAGAAGGTGACAATGAAACACACGGTTATGTCTGATTTTATAGATCGGGGGAGATGCTTCTTTAGGGGAATTGAACCCAAGGGATCTAATTAGGGATGGGAGACAGGCTCCGAAGTCCTGTATATTACAGAACTCACAGGGGAGAGAAGCAGCAGCTCAGGTGTATAGTTTGAGCACAGATCTTTCCCCTGAGCTGATACAGTAAATCTGGAACTCAGCGAGGTGCAGGAGATGCTCAGATCAGTGTTTCCGCCAGGCATTACTTTGCATTTGTCAATATCAGAATTTCATCTTCCAGCCTGTTGCTCTTTCACCCAGCGTGGCGGTGTCTGACGTCCCTCACAGTTTTCTCCGATCCCAACAGACCTAACCAATCCCTTGACATCCCCCAGCTTTGCAGACTCATTTCCAGATCATGAATATATTAACCAACAGGCCTAGGGCAGAACCTCGTGGCAGCTCCCTGCCAACCTTTTGTCGCGATGAAACTGGCCATTAAGTCCTCTTACTTGTTTCCTGTCTCTTAGCCAGTTTCTGTTCTAGGTTAGTACTTTGCCATGCACCCCATGAATACTTAGGGCTTGTCTGTACAGGGAAATTGACTGGATGGTTGTTCCCAAATAGCTCACCATGTGGACAGTCTATTCTGATTAAAAATCTCTTTCTCCCAGAATAATTAGTGCACTTTCAAAGAGGAGTCATTATTCTGGAATAAAATCACTTTTAAACTCACTGTCCTGGTCAGTTTACCCATGTAGACAAGGCCTTATTTTCCTTAATGACTTCTTGTGAGGGACCTTGTAAACTGGTCCAGTAGTGTGCGTATTAGTGGATCTGTATTCTGAGCACTTGGGATTTGTAGCCAGGCAGATTATACAGGCACAATTCGACACCCAAATATAATCTCTCCTTCCTGTACAGTCAGGGCCAGCTCTAGTTTTTTTGCTGCCCCAAGCAAAAAAAAAAAAAAATGAAAACCTCCAGGAGCGAATTACCGAAGCAAATATAATTTAAAAAAACCCTCCGAAAATGCCGCCCCTGGAATGCCCACCATGCCGCCTCTGGAGCATTGCTTGGTTTGCTAGTGCCTAGAGCCGGCCCTGTGTACAGTGCACAGTCAGGTGCCATTGATTTGGGGAATTCTACCACCTACTATATCAGGTCTTCTACCAGTGTCCATTGCAATTCACTTGTTTGTTGCTTTCACACTTCTCGCATTTGTAGATACACATGTACAGGTTTTATTTTTGCCATCTGCCTATTTTTATTTAACTCCCTTGATGCCCTTTTGCAGAACTGACTTTTGTGATCTTACCTTGTCCAGCCTCATGATCAGCCATCCAGTAATTTATGTCTTATCCTTTACTGGATCCTGCATCTTGGTGTTACTAACATGTCTGACATTAGCAGGCTCCTCAGCATCTGTTTGCTTTTCCCCAGTTCCTACCTTAAATAATCACCCCAAATCCTATTTATTGCATGTGCCAAGAGTCTGGTTCTGCTCTAGTTAAGGCAGAGCCCACCCTTTCTGTACAAGCTCTGTCATCCCCCCACATAGTCCCAAGCTCAGTACATCTTCTCTCTCCACTGCCCTCTGCAGTTATCTGCGCCATCACTAGAGTATCACGATGGCACATCCAGAATTTCCACACACACAAGATGTTTTCCCTTGTCCCCTCCCTGCCAGGTGACATGTAAAGGCACCGTCAGTAATGGACACCACAGGGAGACAGTAAGTCACTTACCTTGGGTCCCAGATTGACACGGCCGGTCTGATCTTGTCATCTTCTGATTACGGTTGCATACCATGTACCCCTCTTCATCCTCCATTGGCCAGGCTCATCCTGGGTTTGAACTCTGTTCAGCAAATACTCAGAGGAGGGAAATGAGCCAGCTACCAACTGACCCTCAGGCTCTGCAGCTCAGGGCTCACACCTCCAGCAGCAGCACTGTCCCCCTCATGAGAAACCACAGGAAATTCAGGCTCTGCACACAAGTGACAGCCAACTCCTCTGCCTTCCCTCACACCTTTGAGCCCATCTCTAGACTCTGCCAGCTTCTCTCCTGCAACTTCTGCCGAGCCCCAGCAAAGTTAGCTTTCATTTCATGGGTAGGGTCTGAAGTCAGCGGTGCGACTCAGAGTCGAAAACCCCGTACGTTGTAGTAAGTGTTTGCTGGATCAAGCCATTAATTGTAACAACGGAAATTACAGCAGAGCGCTGGCACTGCTATAGTAAAGTTTGAGTATTTAATTCTCGAAACATTGACTTTTATTGCACAAACGTAAAGAAACTGAAAGACCAGGAAAAGAATGTAACTACACAGACAATGCTCATGCTCCTGGGATGCTCTCCTGCTCTCCATGTCCATGTCCATCTTTTCAGAGACTGAAATCCTCCTAGATCTGAGCTCCGCGTCAGCTGTCCCTGTGCCGTTCAACATGCCATCACGCATTCTCTTCTTCCATCTTCT
This sequence comes from Mauremys mutica, assembly GCF_020497125.1. Taxonomy (NCBI): domain Eukaryota; kingdom Metazoa; phylum Chordata; order Testudines; family Geoemydidae; genus Mauremys; species Mauremys mutica. The sequence continues at coordinate 440,908 of NC_059083.1, forward strand.
AATCTGGGAAAGCCTCTGCACCGGTGCAGAGGCTGTGCTGAAGGCCAAGCTTTCCACTGTGAGGCATGCAAAGCACAAGGCGACCATTGTCAGTGCATACCCTGGGTCGGGCACCCAGTTGCTATTTAAAATTCACTCCCTTTATTCCACTGAAGTGCAAGCCAGAACATAATCACTGTCCCTAGCTATTCAATGCACCTGTTTGCTGTCCCAGCCATGGTGAGCATGGCCCAGGGACATGGGAGATGGGCCTTGTGCTGCAATTTGTGGGGAACCCGTGTTGGGAGCACAGGTGGGCCGGTGGACAATGCCCCCTCCCCTAGCAACATGGACAGTGTATGGAGACCAGGGACCAGCACTGAACCTCTCAAAGTGTGTTCTTTGTCTGAGGTGGCTCCGGGGTGGGTATCAGTGTTTAAAGCCACAAAAGAACACAGGAAACCCCTGCCTCCCCCTCCTGTAATGCTGCTGATAGCAGTCGCTCTGGGCTTGCAGATTCTTAGGTCAACACTGATCCCTGCCACTCAAACCACCGGCATCTTAGGGAGATTGTGGTTGAGGGACCCAGAAATCACCGTTGGTGGGGGGTCACATGCTCTATTGTTTGCAGTACAAGCACTTGCAATGAAAACTACCACCATCTCCCTAGGTGACCCTATGTGTTATCAGTCTCCTGAGGGTAACAGAGGCAGCAAGGGAGCAGATGCTACAAGCATCTGGGTACAGACCTGCAGCTATGCTGTGTACCACAATGCTGTCAGCAGAATTAATAAGAACATAAGAACATAAGAAAGGCCGTACCGGGTCAGACCAAAGGTCCATCTAGCCCAGTATCTGTCTACCGACAGTGGCCAATGCCAGGTGCCCCTGAGGGAGTGAACCTAACAGGCAATGATCAAGTGATCTCTCTCCTGCCATTCATCTCCATCCTCTGACGAACAGAGGCTAGGGACACCATTCTTACCCATCCTGGCTAACAGCCATTTATGGACTTAGCCACCATGAATTTATCCAGTCCCCTTTTAAACATTGTTATAGTCCTAGCCTTCACAACCTCCTCAGGCAAGGAGTTCCACAAGTTGACTGTGCGCTGCGTGAAGAAGAACTTCCTTTTATTTGTTTTAAACCTGCTGCCTATTAATTTCATTTGGTGACCCCTAGTTCTTGTATTATGGGAATAAGTAAATAACTTTTCCTTATCCACTTTCTCAACATCACTCATGATTTTATATACCTCTAATACTAGAATGGCGTGGAAAAGTGTCCTACTGTGGGAAAGAAATAAGGCCACACTCCCCAGGAACTGACTGCAACAGATTGCAGAGTACCTCAGTGAAAGCTCCCTGGAGATCTCCATGGAGGATTCCTGGGCCATCCCTCTGCACATAAACAGTGCCTTTCCGGTGGGGCACCCCCTGTGTAGCTGTGTATATATATATCTTCCTACTGTATTTCCCTCATGTTCTGTGTGTGTGTGTGTGTATATATATATCTTCCTACTGTATTTTCCACTGCATGCATCCAATGAAGTGGGCTGTAGCCCATGAAAGCTTATGCTCAACTAAATTTGTTAGTCTCTAAGGTGCCACAAGTACTCCTAGTCATTCTTCATTGAGTGATGGTCCCTATATGTATTCCAAACACGGGTCAGCAAATGCGCCAGAGTTGGAAGATTTCTGTAGCAGTGTCTGTTGCCCTGCAAGTATGTCGTACATCTCCGCGTGCTCCAGGCGAGGTTATATGAGGCCATGTGGGGCGATGCCCCTTCAGTTCCCTCTTACTGCCGCATGGCCGGAGTCGGAATCCTCGTTCCTCCGTGTTTGTAGTTTGATTACGTGAGAGTTCTTGTCTGTTCTTTTACATAGTTTGTTATTTCCCTCTGGGTTTTTGGTATAGTTGGTTGGTAGTGTTAGTTAGTGTAGTTAGTCCCCCCTCCCCCTGCTTGGGGCCTGCCCCAGCTTTGTCTGGGGTTCAAACACTGGGCTTCGTACTCTTGCTTGTTCTCTGTGAGTGACAAGCGCCAGCGTTGCCTTTACTGCCTCGGAGAAGCACATCTCACTGCTCACTGTGAAATCTGCAGGTCCTTTTCCCCGCAGACCCAGAAGGCTCGTCTACTCTGCCTCTGTAAGTTCCTTATGCAGGAGGCTCTCCGGCCACGTGCGGAGTCTGACTTGGGACCAACGGACCCAGCGGTGAACTGCCCTTCACAGAACATCCAACAACCTGGATCTGAGGGTACCACCACTGCAAGACAACCCTAAACGTTAGAGTCACAAACACTCCAATGGGCATCGCAGCAAGTCCCCGTTGCAGACAGTCGCCAAGCACAGCATTCCCTCCCTGCGCTGTGCCAGGTCGGGTGAGACACTGCATGCAGACCCTGCCGTGCCACCTCCTAAGTTTTCCCGTTCCTAGGGTAAAGCTAAGAGGAAGAAGGTTGCACTGGTACTACTGCCCGATGCACCAACCACATGCCGGGACAGCACTCCAGGGCCTCCATGCTCTGGTGCTGCTAGGGACACCCCCTGGACTCCTAGGTGTGTTGAACCCCTCCTTCCAGGGGCACATTTGGACCTACCTTATCTGCTTTCTCCACCGCTTATGATACCGTAAACCGCTACTCCAGCGGACGCACCACTCCTCCTGGGGCAGAGACCATAGCTGGCCATTGCCCACGGACTGCTCGTACTGAGAGCTCCCCTGCTACCAGAGGCTTCCTTGGACTTTGACACCTTCTCCGAGGTGGAGCCATCCTTCTCTCCCATTTTCAGGTGCAGCCCAGACTACTGTGCTCAGCCGGTGCACCTGGCAGGGTATGCCCCTGCCTCACCACCATGGTACCGGTATCCTTGGAGCTCATCGTATCCCCAGGACTCGACCCCTTGGCCACATTAGCCACCATAAAACTCCTACCACTGGCCATACTCGCCTTCCCAGGCTTCACACATTTCTGTCCGGGTTTCTGCACCAGACCCATCGAGCTCCAACCCTGAAGCAGAGCCAGAGCTGGTACTGCCAGTCCCACCGGCCGCTTCCTCCTCTCCTGGTGATGCCCTGATTCCCCTGCCCTCTCATCTCCCCACCACAGGTGCCAACTTTTGTTGGCACCTGTAGGTTTTCGCGCCCCCCCAGTCTCCCCCCGACTCTGCCCCCTCCCTGCCCCTATTTGACCCCTCCCTAAATCACCACCCCGGCCCCGCCTCTTCCCCGAGCGTTCCGGGAGGGAGAGAGGGGGAGCGTTCAGGGGAGGAGGCATTGGTGGAGGCAGAGTGGAGGCAGAGGTAAGCTGGGGTGGGGGGGAGGGCGGGGAGCTGCCAGTGGGTGCAGAACACCCACCAATTTTGCCCCATGCGTGCTCCAGCCCCGGAGCACCCACGGAGTCGGTGCCTATGTTCCCGACGACATCAGCAGTACCAGGAGCTGCTGCAATGGGTTACTATTGACTTGGGCATACCCCTGGAGGAGGTACACGACCAACACCACCAATTGTTGGATATTCTCCAGCCCAGGGGACCATCTCGGGTTGCATTGCCCATTAACAATGCTATTCTCCAACCAGCACAGGCAGTTTGGCACATGCTGGTCTCATGTACCCCTATGCCCAAAACAGTGGAACGCTGGTATATCGTCTCCTCCAAAGGGGCTGACTTTCTCTTCTCTCCCTGTGCCTACTTCCTTGGTGGTGCACACACTGACCGAATGGGCACGATAGCATTCTCACATCTCTACTCCCACAGACAGAACAGCAAAACACCTTCACCTCTTGGGCTGTAAGGTATATTCTTCCGTGGTGTTGCAGTTTCGCATTTCCAACTGCCACGCTCTGCTGGCGAAGTATGACTTCAACAACTATGCCAAGCTACCAGAGTTCCCGGATGATCTGCTGCAGGACAAACAGCAACACTTCCAAGCTCTTGTGGAGGAAGACTGCCAGACTATGAAGTTGAGCTTCCAAGCTGCTGTCGATGCTGCAGATACGTCCTCCCGCTCCGTCGCCATAAGCGTCATAATGTGCCAGCAGTCCTGGCTGCAGTTCTCCAGCTTGCCATCTCAGTCCAGTACCTCCCTTTCAACAAGGACAATGTGTTCTCGGCAAAGACGGATGAGTCCCTCCACTCCCTGAAGGACTCGAGAGTGATGCTTTGGTCTCTCGGGACATACACCCTGGCACCCCATCAGAAACAGCAGTGACAACCTTTCCGGCCATGCTCCTATGTCAGACCGCCTATCCCTGATATCAAGAACCTACAACCTACGCAGAGATGTCATCAGTACCAGCGACCCCAGGCATCAGCAGCCGCCATGACTACCTCCTCCACCTTACCGTGGCACCAGCCCAAGTCCAGTCAAGAGCTGAGAGCTGCCCCCCGTCACCACCCCCGTCATCCCGTCATCTTGCCCTGTTTGCCCACAACTGGGGCAGGATAACCTCAGACCATTGGGTACTAGAGATGGCATGGTTACGCTATCAAATTTCTTGCCTTCCCTCCACACCAGGGCTCCTCCCGGACACCTGCTGGGAGTCTCTCTCATCGCAACCTCTTACAGCACGAGGCAATCGCCCTCCAGGCAAAGGGCATGATAGAGCTGGTGCTCAACTTTCGTTGGCAGAGGATTCTATTCCCTGAACTTTCTCGACTCCACCCTGCACTCGATCTCTGCCTCCTCAACACCTTCAAACGTACTGCCTGGGGTATAGGTAATGGCTTCCTGCAATGACAAGGTGAAATGCATGGACATGTGACTTGCCCATGTGACTCCAAACTCCATCTTGTTATTGTACTTTTCCACCGTAAGAACACATGGCAGAAGCTATAAAAGGCCCTGGAAACCCCTCCATTTTGCCTCTTTCCTGCTCAAACCTCTGGACTATGGACTTATACTAATGGGAGCATCTAACCGATGGACTGAGGACCTTCCAATGATTTGGAAGCAGCCAGAGATTGGACTTAAGCCAGCGGTTTATTCCACCACTGCTACAAGCCTAAACCAAGAACTTTGCAATTACTGTATGTATTTGATTCCTTGAATCAATTTTAACGCTCACCTTTCTTTCTTTTTATGAATAAACCTTTAGATTTTAGATACTAAAGGATTGGCAACAATGTGATTTTGGGGTAAGATCTAAGTTATATACTGACCTGGGTATGTGGCTGGTCCTTTGGGATCAGAAGAACTTTTTATTTGATGAGACAGTTGTAAAGAACCACTCATCTCTGAATCCAGTTTTCTTGGTGGTGATATAAGAGCTGGAATTTCTAAGGAAACTGCTTTTATGACTTCTTGTTAGCCAGTGTGGTAAAGCAGAAGTTTACTTTTGTTGCTGGGTTGGTATATCCTTTGGGGGATTAGCCACCAGTCTTGGGGTGTATCTACCCTATTTCTCAGCGGTTTGTCCTGAATTTGGCAGCCTCAGTTGTGACCCACAAAGGCACAGTTACACTTGCATTCTACCTTGAAAGAACCCGTGCCTTTCGCACCTCTCCACACCTCTCCGTGGTTATTGCAGACAGGTCCCGGGGCCACACCCTCTCCTCCCCACGCATCTCAAAGTTAGTCTCCACATGCATCTGAGAGTGCTATGTACGGTCTAACACCCCGCCGGGCTGGATTATGGCAAACTCAACGCGGGCACACGTGTCCACTTTTGCCTCCCTGGCAGACATATCCTGGCATGACATCTGCTGAGCAGCAACCTGGTGGTTCCATGCATACCTTCACCCCCATTACGCCATCGCCCAGTGAATGGCAGAAGAGGCAGCCATGAGCTGTGCCAGGCTGCAGACTGGGCTACTCAGTGCTAAGAGGGTGACTGAAGGGGCGTCGCCTCGCATGGCCTCATATAACCTCACCTGAAGCAGGAAGCGACATACTATGCATGTGCAGGGAAATGGACACTGCTACCGAAATCTTCTGGCTACAGCATATGGTGCACATGTGCACCCGTGTTTGGAATACAAATAGTGCCCAAGCATCTTGAAGAACCTCCAGTTACAGGTAAGTAACCTCTTCTTAGACTAACTACTTGCTGTGGTTAGATGTTGATTGATGTTCGGCTGCGTCTGTGTGTTCTTCCTGTGTGCTGGCACAGCAGACCTCGAGCGACCCGCTCAGTGACCACAAGGTACAAAGGCACCCAGCCAGGTTTATTGTCAACGAAGCACAGGAATAGAACCTGGCAGATCCTATGAAGATACTAAGCCATATATGCCAGTGACAATGGATGCCACTCAGTCAGTGGTGGGACTTTCCACTGCCCTCTAGGCTGGCCAAAAACACTCTCTCTGACACATCTTTATACCCTGATATAAACAAGGTACATACTTCCCCTTTGACACAGTTAGTTACTTCTCCCTGATGTGGCTGGTTATTACCCATCACCTTGTTCATGTTGGTTCGATCAAAACATCTCTGTTATGTACTGTCATCCTGACCTTACCTTTTAGGAGGGGTCAGTGTGTTTCTGTTCTCCTTGGAGAACGTTTTGGATGTTCTGGTACCACTTGATCTCGGGATGTTTTTGCGTGAGTACTCTGTGCCCACTATACTTGCCAATGATCTTTGCACATCAAATGCGTTTCTTGTACATGAATAATTGCATTGGAATGGTAGATTCAGAAGGTATTTTGAAATTGAGGCTCTGTTTTTTTATTCTTTTGCTTGAGTAAGCAGAATTGGACCCTAGAATATATCAGTTCATCTACAACTGAAATACCATATAACCTCACCTGGAGCAGGAGGTGACATACAATGCATGTGCCGGGCAATGGACGCTGCTACAGAAATCGTCTGGCTCCAGCGCATGGTGCACCTGCGCACCCGTGTTTGGACTACAAATAGCGACCACACATCTCGAAGAACGGTAATAGAACCTGGCAGACCCTATGAAGATACTAAGACATATATGCCAGTGACAATGGATGCCACTCAGTCAGTGGTGGGACTTTCCACTGCCCCCTAAGCTGGCCAAACCCACTCCCTCTGAGGCACATCTTTATACCCTGACATAAACAAGGTACATACTGCCCCTTTGACACAGTTAGTTACTTCCCCCTGATGTGGCTACTTACCACCCATCATCTTGTACATGTTGGACAAACTGGAGAAACAGTCTGAAGTAAAGAGGATGAAATGCAGTAAGGACAAATGCAAAGTCCTCCACTTAGGAAGGAACGATCAGTTACACACATACACAATGGGAAATGACTGCCTAGGAAGGAGTGCTGCAGAAAAGGATCTGGGGGTCATAGTGGATCACAAGCTAAATATGAGTCAACAATGTAATGCTGTTGCAAAAAAAGCAAACATCCTTCTGGGATGTATTAGCAGGAGTGTTGTAAGCAAGACACGAGAAGTGATTCTTCTGTTCTACTCCGCGCTGATTATGCCTCGACTGGAGTATTGTGTCCAGTTCTGGGCACCACATTTCAGGAAGGATGTAGACAAATTGGAGAAAGTCCAGAGAAGAGCAACAAAAATGATGAAAGGTCTAGAAAACATGACCTATGACGGAGGATTGAAAGAAACTGGATTTGTTTAGTCTAGAAAAGAGAAGACTGAGAGGGATTATGATAACCGTTTTCAGGTACATAAAAGGTTGTTACAAGGAGGAGAGAGAAAAATTGTTCTTCTTAACCTCTGAAGATAGGATAAGAAACAATGGGCTTAAATTGCAGCAAGGGAGGTATAGGATGGCATTAGGAAAAATTTCCTAACTGTCAGGGTGGTTAGACACTGGAATAAATTGCCTAGGGAGGTTGTGGAATCTCCATTATTGGAGATTTTTAAGAGCCGGTTGGACAAACACCTGTCAGGGATGGTCTAGATAATACTCAGTCCTGCCATGAGTGCAGGGGACTAGATTAGATGACCTCTCAAAGTTCCTTCCAGTCCTATGATTCCATATTCCTCGACTAATACTAATTTTTTTAAATGAGAACTAAATGCTCCATATTTATTTTTAGCAATATTTTAGAATTCTTCATGTGACTACAACACTTTCAAGCCTATTTGCTTTTTGGACTAAACTGTTCTGTCCTTCTAGTTCTGTTCTTTAATCCAGTACTTTCCATTACAGTATATGTTCCAAACCACAGTGTGTTAAACATAATCTTGCAAAGTTTTTTTGCTATTTATTTCCTTTTTAAAGAAAGGAAATGGACAGCTTCAGCAATCAAGCTGTGATATTTCAAGCCTGGCAGCCTTCTCAGAATGCAAAACCTAGTAGAGAAAACCAGATCTGATTAAAAGTATCTTTGCATTCTCTGTGCATTAGAATAGGGTCATTGTTATTAACACTTAGCAAAAACTTCCGTGGTCTGCATAGCCCTGGTATAATTTGCTAACCACCAATGCTGCATCCTTGTTTCCTGCCTGCCTTTGCTAAGCAAACAGACCACTTTTTGTCTTGCAAACTGCTGCGGACATGCACACAGAAGACTTGTTCCCAAACATCATGATTTTGTTTAATAATTTCACAAATTCATGAGACTGGCTTAGGGAACATGATATTTTAATAATAAAGATGGGGTTCATTTTCAAAATGCTGTCAGGTAGCATTGAGGACGCGGTGCGGAATGCTGTGGTCCTGACACTCAATATGAATAGGCTGATCCACGTGGACGTTCAGTTGTGCAGCTGGACGGCTTTGAATGGGTCAGTGAATCCAATATGGCTAGAGGAGGAAGATGAAATCAAGCAGTTACTTCTGCATAATGTTCTCCTGGAATGGCTTTATTCTGTGGAGCGCCCCTGCTAAGCTCAGGCAACTAGCAGTGAATAGTGGGACAGAATTGTGATGCTGAGCTGGGATGACCAACGGTGGTGGCTGAATTTCAGGATGAGGATGTCTAATTTCCCATGGATTTATGCAGAGCTCATCCCAGTGAAGCCGTCCACATGAAGAGGCATGTGGCCATCTGTGATGAAGTGGGAATTTTTCATAAAATTTTGGAAGAATATTGTGTGTGCCCCATATCAGAGGGTAGCCATGTTAGTTTGTATCCACAAAAACAAGGAGTCCGGTGTACCTTAAAGACTAACACATTTATTTGGGCATAAGCTTTCGTGGGTAAAAAAAACACTTCTTCAGATGTATGTGCCCCAGTTCCCCCCATGTGCTTCATGTTCCACTAGTGCTGGGAAGGGTATTTCCTTTGTGCAGAGTCTCAGCAGACAATGGTTGCTCTGATGGTCTGGATATCTGATGTCTAGCAACTAACAGCCCTGGGTGGCTGACTTTCTGCAGGAAGCCAGCCTGTTTGACCAGCTGGGGAGGAGCCAGGGGGTTGTGGCGACTGGAAGGAGGGTTCACTGGGGATTTTGGGACTTGGGGGTTGAGTTCAATATCTTCATCAATGATTTAGATAATGGCATAGAGAGCACACTTATAAAGTTTGCAGATGATACCAAGCTGGGAGGGGTTGCAAGTGCTTTGGAAGATAGGATTAAAATTCAAAATGATCTGGCCAAACTGGGGAAACGGTCTGAAGTAAATAGGATGAAATTCAATAAGTACAAATGCAAAGTACTCCACTTAGGAAGGAACAATCAGTTGCACACATACACAATGAGAAATGACTGCCTAGGAAAGAGTGCTGCGGAACGGGATCTCGGGGTCATAGTGGACCATAAGCTAAATATTAGTCAACCGTGTAATACTGTTGCAAAAAAAGCAAACATCCTTCTGGGATGTATTAGCAGGAGTGTTGTAAGCAAGACATAATTCTTCCACTCTATGCCACGTGTATTAGGCCTCAACTGGAGTATTGTGTCCAGGTCTGCACACCACATTTCAGGAAGGATGTGTACAAATTGGAAAAAGTCCAGAAAAGAGCAACAAAATGATTAAAGGTCTAGAAAACATGACCTATGTGCGAAGACTGAAAAAATTGAGTTTGTTTAGTCTGGAGAAGAGAAGACTGAGAAGGGGACACGAGAATGGTTTTCAATTACATAAAAGGTTGTTACAAGGAGGAGGGAGAAAAATTGTTCTTCTTAACCTCTGAGAATAGGACAAGGATCAATGGGTTTAAATTGCAGCAAGGGAGGTTTAGGTTGGACATTAGGAAAAACTTCCTAACTGTCAGGGTAGTTAAGCGCTGGAATGAATTGCCCAGGGAGGTTGTGGAATCTCCATCATTGGAGATTTTTAAGGGCAGGTTAGACAAACACCTGTCAGGGATGGTCTAGATAATACTTAGTCCTGCCATGAGTGCGGGGGACTGGACTAGATGACCTCTCGAGGTCCCTTCCAGTTCTATGGTTCTATGGGGCTCCAAGCTTATTGCTTCCACTCTCCCCCAGGCTTCTGAGTTCATTAACAGAAAGGGGTATTTCTCTATGGTGCTCAGGCGTGAAAGTAACTTACAGGACTTACCGGTACTGCCAGAGTCCTGATGGGGGCGGGGCCTCTCAAGATTTAAAGGCCCTGGGGCACCAGCTGTGCCTGGGAGATCCAGGGCCTTTAAATCAACCAGGAGCGCCCAGCTGCAGAGGTGGCTGGGAGCCCTCCGGGGCTCAGGGGCAAATTAAAGAGCATGGGGGGAATCCCAAGCTTTGCAGGGCTGGGGCAGGGATTTAAAGGGCCCAGAGCTCCTGCCGCTGAGGGGAGCCCAGAGCCCTTTAAATCCTGGCCCCAGCCCAGCTGCCGGAGCCACGGCTGGGATTCAAAGGGCTCTGGGCTGCCCGCAGCTGCGAGCAGTCCAGAGCCCTTTCAATCCCCTCCATGGAAGCCAGTGCGGTCCAGCACGGTGTACTGGCTCTTGCCGGTATGCCGTACCAGACCGGACCGGCTTACTTTCACCTCTGATGGTGCTGCAAGGCTTGGTTGAACACTGTGAAAAGGTCACCAATATTAATGTGGGGTGGTCTGGAAAGGTCCATGATGCCAGGATATTTAGAAACTCTGGCCTGTTTACTGGAATGACAAATGGCACCCTAGGTTGACTCCCCATCCCCAACCCACTGCCATGCATCAGAGACCAGAGATATCAATGGTTGTGGCCACAAAAAGGATACTCTCCTGCACAGACCATGTGTTGGTTCAACCATGTCAGTGAATTGAGGATTTGAGTTGGGATGATGAATACCAAGGCCAGACGATGGCACAAAGATCAATATACCATGCACAGCCATGCCTGGAGAGGTCTGAGGTGTAGCCTTGCATGTTGTACCATGTATGTGCATGATGCCATGTGGCCCAGAAATGTCCAGACTGTTGTGGCTGGATGTGCCTAAAGGGAATTTATCAGGGTCAAGATTGAGTGAAAACGATCCTCCGGAAGTACGGCCTTCCCCGTAAGGAGTCGAGAACTGCCCCGATGAACTCTATTCTTTGTACAGGCATAAGGGTGGATTTCTGATAGTTTATTAGTAGGCCTAACACCCGGAAGGCTGATAGGATAAGATGGATATTGATTCCACCTGAGCTCTGGACTGGCTTCTGATTAGCCAGTCATTGAGGTATGGGAATTTGTGAACTCCATTTCTCCTGAGGAAAGATGCCACTATTGCCAAACATTTGGTGAAGACCTGTGGGGTGGCTGAGAGGCCAAATGGGAGAACCGCAAACTGGTAATGAGCTTGGTTCACAACAAATCAGAGGAACCTTTTGTGGCCTTGGAAAATCGATATGTGGAAATACGTATCCTTTAGATCGAGGGCAGCTACCAATCCCCTGGATCCAGCGAGGGAATGATGGAAATCAAGGAGACCCTGTGGAACTGTAAGTTCTTGAGATAACAGTTTAGTTGACAGAGATCTAGGATCGGTCTGAGACCCACCGTTGGCTGTCGGAATGAGGAAGTAATGGGAATGAAACCTTTTCCTCTTAGATCAGTGGTTCCCAATCAGGAGGGCAGGAGCTAGGATGTCCCCGCTCCAGGGTGCTCTCTCTACACTGGGTGCTTCCCTGACCCACTGATCATTACATACATTTCAAAGCAAATAGAATTCATTAAACAGCAATCAATTAAAAAATATGGAAAAAATGAGAAAGGTGAAAAGAAAACACATCACCCCGCTCTGTGGCATGGGGACGTCACAGCCAGCGTCTCTGGGATGTAAGGGAAGTTCAGTCTGTTCCTCACAAGTCCCAGGCCCCTGCTCAGGCCCTGGCTGTGCTGCAAGGATGCTGCGGGTCGGACACTTGCTCTGGCGGTGGCCACACACCCTCAGGCTCTAGGTAGCAGGACCCTTCTTCCCAGCGTCACCCCAGCCCCAAGTCTGGCCTGCGGAGCCTCTTGGTTGGTGTTGGGATATATATATCTATATATCAATATACATTGTTATTTATATATAAGTTATAAGGTATTAAGGCCTGGTATAAATGATGCATGTTTAACACAAATGCATGCACTGCAAGTTAGCAATCGAAGCAAGGACTTAAGCTCAAGGACTATTAGAACTTTTTGGGCAAAACCAATTTTATGTTCCAAGTAAAATATGGAAAATGTTGAAAACCTCTATTGCAGGTCTAACACTGGGGGCTTCTCCCTGCGATGGGCTCACTGCCCAGGGTCGTCCTCGCTCTCCCCAACTGCTCACCACACCTGGCTCCAGACTGCTCCAGCTCCAGCTCCTCCACTCTGCCTCAGCTCCTGCTCCACTCTGCCTCAGCACGGCTGCTGCTGCTGCTGCGCTGCCTCCAGCTCCCTGGGCTGCTCCTCTGGCTCTGGTGGCTGCAGCTCTGCTCCCAGCACAGGTCTGCTCCCTGGGCTGCTTCTGTGACTCTGCTCCCAGCTCTGACCTGCTTCCTGGGCTGCTTCTCTGGCCCCACTAGATGTCGCACAGCTCTGCTCCCCAGCTCAGCTCGGGCCCCTGCTTTCTCCTTAGCTCGGCCCCACTCTGTCTGACCGGGCAATCCCAGCTCACACGGAGGACGGGACCAACCCAGCCTCCTGACTCCCTGATTAGCCTGCCCGCCCTGTCAATCAAACTGACCTGGAGCGGTGGCCTCTCCCCATTACCCCTGGGACTGTCAGTCTCAGGGTCCTGATTTCCCATTGACCCTTCTCCTTTTGGTACTGGATGCTAGTCAACCAACCCCCTCCCCCCCCCCCCACACACGCACACAGAGTTTTAGTAAGGGGCCAACAGTCCCCTTACACGTGTTTAAAACTAAGTGTGTACTTAAGTCTATAAGACTGAAGCATGTGCCTCAAGTAACACTTAAGTGCTTTGTAGAATTGCGGCCTAAATTTTCTGATTGTTTTCTTTAAAAAGAAAATCCCCTGCACCAGTGCGCCTTGCCTGGACCTTGAGGCATCTTTCTAGTAAGTCACAGAAGCACTTGCCTGAATGGCACTATGAATATGCTGCTGTGGTATTTACAAGTATCTTATCTAGCGCTTCCCATAGAGCGGGCTGAGCAGCACACTTTAAGCCCTTGCTCCACCCTGAAAAGGTTTGGGAAGGAGAACTTAAATCCAAAGCAGGTCACCCAAAGGGTTTGGAGCCCATCTCCCATCAATAGTTGGGAGTCTCAAGCTCACTCTTCCTACAGAAGCATTTCTACTGATTCCAAATTGTTACACGCCGTCTACAAAACAATATGCAAAGTGCCAGGACTGAAAGAGCAGTAGCCTGCGTCATCAGGCCTGGCATACCATATTAGCGAAGCTGTGTTAAATGGTAGCTAGCAAAATAATTAGCCTGTTCTCCATCGTTTATGCGAGAATCATGCTTACTCAGAATTAGAAAAAATATACTTCAGTCTCATGAAGGCTTTCTATTTTTGCACCTACTGTCTGATATTTTGGTTGCTTTAGTTCTAAAAAGATGTTTGTCATGTTTCAAAACGGTTCTGTTTGTGGAAAAAGATGAAGAGGAAAGTGTCTTCACAAGAAGCATCGGAAAGAACACATTTTCTGTCACTTTGACGCTACCAGATCAATGATGTTTTCGTACCACACGGGGGGAAAAAAACAACAACACATAGCCAGTCACTGGTTGGACAGGATTTGGTTACTTTGTTGCTGAAGTGTCTGTGGTCAGTACCTTTCAGTAGGGTAGTACAGCAAACTTACAAATACCATTGTAGAAAATACATCTAAAGGAACAAACAAACAAAATCCTTTTTCTCTGCTCTTTCATCTGCTTGAGAAGTGTGGGGAGGGGAGAGCACATATCAGTACAGTCTCCTAGTGTGCACATCAGTCTAAGGGTGCAGAGATAGATGACATGAGTCCCAGCTTCATTGTCCCTGGAAATACTCAGGGTAAATTTCTTTCCTGTTAGTCAATAACACGCAACAATTCCTCCAGAAAAATCTATCCCCTATTTTCAAAAGTTCACATGTAATTGTAAATTAAATTAGTTTAAATATTTAATTTATTTCTACCAGCCTCATGCCCACTTCACCTTTATGCCTCCTGTCCACTGCTCACCCTCCACCCCCCACTTCCAGGATGAAACATTTTAAAAGTCACATGTCTAATAATGGCCGTTGGGGCAGAGACCCGGGACGTACTGGGGAAAGCATGCAGTCAGAAGCAATGATTGCTAAATTTTGTTTTTAAATATTAAAAATGGTGTAAAAGTTTAAATATGGATTTTATGGGGTGGGGCTGGAGGTGGTACAGCCGCTCCGGAGGCGCTGCCAGCATGGGGCCGCCCAGTGGCCCCAAGTTCTGCTCCTTTCACCGTTGCGGTTCCGGAGAGCCCAGCGGTTCAGAAGTCTCCGGCACAGTGGGAGGAGGACAGAGTTCCCCCTAGGTAACGTGGGATGGATGTGGAGGGCACGGGGAGAGCGTGGGGGCCCCCGGATGGGGGCGGGGTGGAGTGACATGGGGGGGATCACGTGGGGAGGTCACGTGTCCCCTCTTAAGCTGCTGCCCCCTCTTTGTGCCCCTCCCATGAGTGCAGCGTACCAGTAAGAAATGAATTCTACCTGCACCACTGCCCAGGTCGCACAAGCCAATGGCACAGTTGGGATTAGATCCTAGGTCTCCTGCTCAGTCTATTGGCCAATCCACTAGCCCCCTACCTGATTCCTTCCAGGTGTTCTTCCCACTAGTTAGGTCATTGTGGGTGAAATTCATCTCTGTGCAGAGGGACAGCACAAGGTCCATGCACCACAACTTCAACTTGTGAGACTGTGGGAACATGACCATCTTAAGGTAGGCACAAGTATAGAACCACGACTCCCTTTTTAGATACAGGGCCCAATCCTGGGAGGTGTGGCTTGCTCTCACCTCCCATTGATTTCAGAGAGAATTAAGCTTGCTCAGCGCATCTTGCAGAGTTGAGTTCTACCATGGAAGAAGCAGTCCTTCCCTCGAATGGGGCACTCGGCCATAGAATCACAACTACCCAGTTGCCTCACAAAGAGTGCTAATACTGAACAAGAGCTGGGAGAGCTGGAGGGACAGTATATGTAAAGATAGTTTTCGCCTATGGAAAGTTCAGGAATTGCCCATGTAATTAAACTTATTTTTGATTTGCAATCTGAGACCTACTCACAAATTACCTATATTGCAAGGATTTTTCTGGTATGTTACCAGGGAAAGGAAGTCAAATATCTGAAAGACAACACTTCCTGATTTTGGATGTGTCTGTCATCCTGCTAAGACGTACCTATGAGGCTGCTCTGAGACACAGTCTCTCTTCTGTACGTTCACACCTTCCTCTGCTCTGTCATGGCTGGAAATATAGTTTATGCTGATTTAAACTTTGCTGGAGCCTCTTCAGGACCACCACATCCATCCCAGCACCTCAGTAAGTGGATTTAACTTATTGATTTTATATCTAATACCCTCTATCTTTGAGGGGGCTCCTATTTTTCAAGTGTTTTTTCTTTCCTTCAAGTGCAGCACAGATAAATTAGAGAGAGAGAGGGAGAGAGATTCAGAAGAAATTAAGAGCCGGTCTGTGTTTTATGTACCATATGAGTGGCAGGACTTGGCTAATGTGAAGTCCTTTGCCACTGTCAGAACTGGTAAGGGAATCTCTCTAATGCAATACAGGATATTTTATTTCAATTTTGTTCATACATGTCACAGAAAACTTCATAGCCAGTGACAGTTTCTAATTGAAATTGAAGTGCAGGGCAATACAGTCTTACGTTGCACACCTTTCATACACATTTGAGGGATCCAAGCAAAGCATTTAAGCTAAAACGTTGACTTGCCCACTATAGTACGTAAAGGGTCGTGCATTGGATGAGTCTGGGGAAGAATGACTGAACACAGGGAATCTGAGAGACTCAAGGAGCAGGAGGATTTCATTGTTGTATTGCAGAAGTTTAACACAGATTGGGGAGAAGAGACGGGATCTGAAAATAGCTCTGGAGCCAGAAGGTCCTGGAGGCACGACCAGAGGCTGGGGGGCAGGTAGAGGAGGGTTCTCCTAGGTGTTGTGTACAGGCAGCTAGAGAGGCAGGGGTCTGTTCTCTCAGGAGATGGGGCTGAAGAGGAGGAAGAAGTGAATGAAAACCTGGCCATTGCGGATGATGAAGGCAACCGAGGACTTTTTGTACTGGGTTCTGAAATGGACAAAAAGTCACAGGAGGTTTCCAGGGACAGGGATGATGTTTCCATTTCTGAGCATGGTCATGGAGGAGCCACTGGAATGCAAGTCAGCTGCACTGTAATGAGTTGGGAGTTAGGGGAGATCAACAGAGAGGGGCAGGGTGAGAGGAGATTTGTGTGGCTTAACTTAAAGCTGTAAAATGTAAAACATAGTATATATTTTTGAAAACGTTGTTTGGAAATTAAAAACTTTAAATCCTTGATATTTTGGAGAACTATGATAAAGATAGAAGTAGGATAGTTAGGGAGGGAGATAGTGTGTTTTCTGTATGTACAGCAGGGCAATTGATCTACATGATTAACTATATTAAGCTGTTGATCTGAGCCTTCATATTTTTACTGTATTGATATTTAATTTGCTAAGTAAATATCCCAAACACGTTATCAAGCTACTTACACACACACACACACTATATATAAAAACACTGCTGTACTACACATAATGCTATTTCACAGTGATGTTTTTGTATTAATCTGGCTTTATCATGTTCTCTTTATTGGTATTTTAAAGTAATTATTTTGAACTTACACATGAACTGTATTTATAAAGCTATTTTCTTTTTACACACACACATGAATATAATTAAATTATTGTACAGGGGCTGAAAACGATTCTTACTAAAGTATCCATTTAGAGTTGTATTAATAGTTTATATTTTCATGACATTTTTTATTTTAGCATAAGGCCCTTCTTATCTAGCTGTCAGGATGCAAGCTTTTATAAAACTATATCAATGCTCTTCAGACGTTACTTTCACATAGGACTGGATAGTCTTCTCTTGAAAAATATTTTAAGAGCCAGATTCTGTTCTTGAGTAACATTAGAAGTCACTGGAGTTACTCCCAGCTTACATCAGTGTAACCGATAGCTGAATGTGCCCCTCAAATTGCTCAGTTGTGTCTTAGCAAAAATTACGCTATGTTGAGAATTGACTGTGTAAATAATTTGAAAGTTACTATTTCCAATGTCACAACTACTCTGCAAACATTACTGAGCAGGGAGCTTGCGACTAGGAATAGTCCCATTGGTTTTAGTCCCTAAACTTGAAATGAAAACTAACTTTCCTTGGAAACAAGGTAGTAATATCAAATAATAAGTCGAAAGACAGTTTACAGTATCTAGAATTCCTGATCTAGAATTCCACTGCTTCTACAAAAATGATGCTTTTAGTCTGAAATTTGTGTGTTAGTTTGAGGCTAAAGGAGAATGTTCTTAGGAAAGTTTGAAGTAAATTCAACACTTTTTTTTTTAATGATACAAAAGGAGGGGGGGCAGTTTTTCATTTTTTGGATCATTTACAGAAGGATCTTTGCTTTTTAAGAGAACGTGAGTTGGTTTGGGTCTTTTCCTGCAACTTATGTTGGTTTAGAGTAAAGAAGAAGCTTAGAGAAGATATGTGGCTATGTTTGTAAATCATCCTGTTGCTGTGTTTTTTTCTTAACTAAGTAAATAACTTTGTTTTTAAGAAAAAAGTGCTGTCTTTGAAATCCCTGTTGTAGTAGGAAGAGAGCCTGAGACATAAGCCCTTGTATCAGAGGCCTGGTATGAGGCAGGACCCGCTCACAGAATCTGGCAAGAACAGGGCTAATACTGCAGAAATACACACTCCTAAGACATACCAGGCACAGAGTGCTTATGTAAACACATCCCGATATCAGGTGGTACCAGAACATCCCAATATCAAGGATGGTACAAAAACATTCCCCCAGGATAACAGGAACAAATTGACCCCTCCTAAAAGATAAGGTCAGGATGACAGTACGTAACAGAGATGTTTTGATTGAACCAACATATACAAGGTGATGGGTAATAATTAGCCACGTCAGGGAGCAGTACTAACTTGTCAGAGGGGCAGTACTAACTTGTTTGCGTCAGGATATAAAGATGTATCTCAGAGGGAGTGTCTTTGGCCAGCCTAGGGAGGACATGGAAAGTCCCACCATTCACTGAGCTGCGTCCATTGTCATGGGCATACATATTAGTATCTTCATAGAGTCTCTCAGTGGCACAGGTGCCAACTTTTGTTGGTGCTGGTGGGAGCTTGCGCCCCCCCCCCCCGCCCTTGCCCCCGCCTCCGCTCTGACTCCACCCAGGGGTGGCTCTAGACATTTTGCCGCTCCAAGCACGGAGGGTCCACTGGTCCCCCGCCTTCGGCGGACCCTCCAGTCCCGCGGCTTCGGCAGACCCTCCGCAGGTGTGCCTGCGGGAGGCCCGCTGAAGCTGCGGGACCAGCGGACCCTCTACAGGCAAGCCACTGAAGGCAGCTTGCCTGCCGCCCTTGCGGCGACTGGCAGAGCGCCCCCAGTGGCTTGCCGCCGCAGGCACGTGCTTGGAGCGCTGGTACCCGGAGCCGCCCCTGACTCCACCCCCTCTCTGCCCCTATTGGATCCCTCCCCAAATCCCCGCCCTGGCCCCGCCTCTTCCCCAAGGGCGCTGCATTCCTCCTCCTCTTCCCCCCTCCCTCCCAGGCTTGCTGCGCAAAACAGCTGTTTCGCAGTGCAAGCACTGGGAGGGAGTGGGGAGAAGCAGGACACGGCACACTCAGGGGAGGAGGTGGAGCAGAGGCAGGGGTGAGCTTGAGCAGGGGGGCGAGGAGGGGAGCTTCCAGTGGGTGCAGAGCACTCACCAATTTTTCCCTGTGGGTGCTCCATCCCTGGAGCACCCATGGAGTCGGCACCTATGGTCAGTGGTATTACCCTGCTTTGTCAACAATAAACCTTGCCTGGGGCCTTTGTCCCTTAATGGGTCTCGTGGTCACTGGGCAGGTCGCACAACATGTGCTGTGCCAGTTGTCTGTGCAGAGCTGGGGCAGCACAGAGGGAGAAAACAGAGAGAACACACACAGCCAAATGTCTGAGGCAGATTATCTTCTGCCTCCAAGCCCAATACTCAGTTTACAAGAACCTTTCAACAGAGGCCTCTATTCTGGTTTTGGTATAGACAAAACCACAACAAACCTGGAGTTTCTGGGCCCAGCCATTTTGGAGGAATTGTGAGCCAAAGAAGATTTTTTTTTCAAAAGCAACCTTTTAATAAACTCTCAAAATACTACTGCACACGCTCAAAGGAGAACAAGTTGCCATCTTTCTTATTCCTAGGGTGACCAGATGTCCTGTGTTTAAAGGGACAGTGCCGTATTTAAGCTCTCCTGCAGGTGTCCCAGCTTTTTCTTAAAAAATTGTCCCATCATTTCTGTCTCCTTCCCAACAATGCGGGCAGGTCCTGCTGCTGGCCAGATGCCTGCTTACCAGCCGCCCACCCCCCATCAGTGTGTGTCGGGGGGGGGGTCCAGTAGCCAACAATGAGGGTGGGTGTGCAAGGCCGGTGGTGGGGTGAAGATGCAGTGCGTGGGGCAGTCAGCTCCCCATGCTGGTCCATCAGCACAGTCCCTGATGAGTGCCGGCTCTTGGGCAGCAGGGCCCTGTGTGCACCTCCCCCCCTCCACCCCCCGCATCCTGTTAAGCTGCAGTGGTTGGTGAGTGCGGCGATCAGTTACATGTCACCTCTGCTGCCCCTTTTACATGCTCCCCCCTCCCTGCTTTGCCCCTTCATCCTCCCTTAGTTGTGCTGTTCCTCCATATCCCCCCTCCCCCCTCCCCCAGCAGGGCCCGTCCCTCTCCCAGCGCTGTGCAGAGAACCAGCCCCTGGTCGGAGCACTCAGCTCACCAACAGCCTGGCCGGCAGGTTCCTTCCTTCCCCCACTGCCTCTGGCTGGGCCGGCGGCCTGGGAAAGACCATGACTTTCTAGCCCTGGGCGCTAACCAGGAGGAGCCAAGCCCTGCATGTGCCAAAGCCCCGCACAGCACTGGCACAGGGAAGCGTTCCCTCCTGCCCAGCTAAGCTCTGGAGGGGGGGTGTCTGGGGGGGGGGGGAGAGATTTCCAGCCTGTTCATGCCCCAGCTCTGCAGGCTCCACAGCAGCCTCCCGGGCAGGGGCATAGCACCCCCTTCACCTGCCCCACCCCACACCCTGGGTCCTGCCCCCAGGGAGCACAGGGCTGCTCTGTCCCCTAGGCGCCCTCCCCCTGCTGAGCCACCTCTCTGGCTGAGTTCACTGAAGCCCCTGCAGTCAGGTTCCCTGGGCCCTGGTGCACAATGCAGCCTTATGACTTAACCTCTTCTTGCCCACGCTGTAGCCAGCAGCAGCCTGGAGGTGTTAGTTGTCTTTTCGACACTGTGCAGGCAGGAAGGGACCGGCCACTTCTAGCCACAAGAGGGTGGAGAGGGAGCAGCAATGAGTTCTGCAAAGATACAGGCCAAGTCATCTTGCCCTCCCTGTCCCCTGCGGCTGGAAGCTGCTCCCGTCCCTTCCCTCCCACCCATGCTGAAAGGCTGCTGCTGGCCACATTCTGGTGTGAACCCTGGCAGAAATATGGGGAGGGCATGTGATCCTGCATCCCATGCAGCGCCAGGTACCAGGTGAGGCGGGTCTGTCCTGGGGGCCCAGCCAGGCATGGATGGTGGAGAGCACCAGGCAGGGAGGCTGGGGTTGGTCTTCTCCGCCCCCACCCCCACCCCCATGGTGCGAGAGAGTTGTATGTGTGTGGGGGGGGGGAGGGGGTAGGTTTGTGTATCCCCCTCCCCCATGTGAACCTTAAAGAGAAGAAGGTAAATAAAAATAATCCAACTAGCAGTGTTTCTTTTTAACAGGGGCTCAGTCAACTTGCTGTTATTTAAATGTTTGCACTGCCTAGTTCTGATTGGTTACCGTTGAACTCGCTTGAATACAAGTAATTTTACCAGGTGTCTGTATTGAGCATAGGGAAATACGGTCACCCTACTTATTCCTCACACTGGATGCTGAAGGATTTTCACCAAACATTGACTCTTGCAGGTCTCCCTCAGTGCCCGCATTGGCATCGGATCGCTCTGGGAGTCGGATGGGCTGGGAATGTCATCCTGGCGGGAGCTGTGATTGTGCTGGGTACCTGGGGTGAGTCGTTCCAGGCCTTAGATTATTGTTATTATTACTATATCTCCCACAGCCCCCATTTTACTGGTATCTGCTAAGGCAATCCCTTAGCCACAGAGCTCACCATCTAAATGTGCACCTTGAATTCGCCTGTTACTTCACAATCCAATGGAGATCTCTTTTCTGATTCCAGTCTATTTGTGAATGAAATACTTGACACATTGTACCCTGCAAGTCAAAACGTCACATTAACTAGATGTAGTTAAGAATGTGGAATATAAAATTTGTGTGATTAGACTAAAACAGCTTCATCATTAAACTTGCAGGGAAAAGTGGAATGAATGAATTTCCTCTGTTCCTCTTAATAGATTTTATTATACCCTCTTATCTTTTCTTTTCACTAATTCCGAAGTAGTAACCAAAGGATGCTGCCTGGAGGATTTCCGATCTCAACTGAAACAAACGCTTTGTGTTTCATCACTCAGCAACTCAACAGGTAACCTCACTCTCATTGAGCTCCTTTCTCCAATTTCATACCCACCGGAAGAATTCGCTGCGACTTAAAATCAAGTTAGCCAGTCAAAAGGCTCGTTTTCGGTATAGCAGATGTGCCACACTCTCATGACGCCCTGTCTTTAGTTCTCCGTGCTGAGCTGAAGCAGTGACATCTAGCGGCCAGATCGGGTAATTCCCAGTAAGTACAATATTGTACAACCAACTTGAAGGACAGTAAATATTTCTCACTGCGCCTTGGATCCCAAAGTACTTGACAAATTATGTACCAGATACAGGAATCCTTTCACCCACTACAAAAATGCAACTGCCTTTAGGATGAAATTTAGTATTTGTTTAGTAGCACACAGCAACAGTGCACAGTAACTAAGAAGTGAAGGACACTCCTGATATCACAACATCCCTAGGCAACTTCAATAATTGCTTATTAGAAAAGTATTTCAGCTATTTTAAAACATTTTAACAAAATTTAGCAGCTGGAAGTGGAGGAGGAGCCAGAATCACATGTTCAGGGAGTTCTCCACAGAACACCAAGTGTCCTATGTATCATTAGTGAAATTCAGGGAGAGTTTAGAGAGGCAAAATTTGTTACACAAGATGTTTAGACCTCCAGTATTCAAAAAACGCCACAGGATTTTTATGATCACAAGTGGACTTCACTTTTATTTAACACAAAGCACCTGCCTCCAAAAGGTCTTAAGGCATCTGACAATGGATTGAGCCTCACGACCCCCTGTAAATTAGGGAAGTACTCTCTCTTAAACATGACATTTTGGCAAGCTGCAACACAGAGTGAGTAATTCACAAAATGTCATGCAGTGGGCCAGTGTTAGAGGTGGGATAACAGTCCAGGGTTCTAGACTCCCAGGCCACTGGTCTAACATCAAACAACTCTGCATTTCTTTTTTCTGAGTTTTGAAGGCACTGAATGCAGCCATCCAGACTGTGCATGAGTAAACATATGTCTGCACGCTGCCCTCAGTTCTATAGATGTTCCTGATACCCTTATGTACCATTATTTTCTAGGAGAACTTCTGGGCCCCCTCCTTCTACTTTTAAAATATTCTGGAAGAAATACAGCAGAGCTGGCAACTATTTTTCTGGGCATCTTTAGTTTAATATTGTGCATATGTAACCCCCCACCCCACTCAGTGTGTGTTACACATCCCCCTCTTTGGCTGGCCCACAGAGAATGAGTGTTACAGCTCCCACCTAGAGAACCATCTTCTCTAGCTCAAGCTGTCGAGGTTTGTGCTATTAGAGAGGGAGGATGGTCCAGTATTTAAGGCACGAGCCCAGGACTTGGGAGATCGGGTTCATTTCCCTGCTGTGCTACACACTTCCCATGTGACTTTGGGGAAATTGCTTAACCTCTGTGCCTCAGTTCCCCCATCTGTAAAATGGGCATAACAGCACTGCCCTGCCTCCACGTGAGTGTTGAGACTAAATCCATTAAAGAGCAGAAGTGCTTTGAGATCAGTTGTGTCCTGTATGAGCTGTACTCTCTTGTGCTTTATATGATACTCCTGTGGGAATTCTGTGACAAACATTCTGCAACAAAAAATTAAAAATTCTGCATGTTTTATTTGTCAACACCACAATATAATCAGTTTCAATTATTTTGGTCATTTATTTCAAAATACCTGTCAGCAAGTACATCTGTAACAATACAGATAACACCAAAAAAAAAAAAAGATTCAGGAAAATGTTTTTTGACAAATAGATTCCTTACTAGGCATATTAATACAGAACTCCAAGTAATAATTCATTTAAACTAAACACAGAACTGTATTTCCCACATCCCTCAGAAACAGTGCAAAGGCTTAGATGAATCAGGAGTAACGGAGGAGCTGGTTATGGGTGGGAAAAGTATGGAACAGGTTTTGGGGGGGCATGGGGAGGGATTGTTAGGGAGCTTCCCCCATGCAGACCCTGGCTGACCCCTAGCCTCTCCCATTCAGTCAGGCACATCTGCCCCATTCCCATGTGTTCCTACACCCCCATGTGTCCCTTCACCCCCACCCAAACACCCACTCCCCCATTTCCATGTGGCCCTGCACCCCTTCCTCCTGTACTCATGCGACTCTTAGCCCCCACCCAGCCACTCCCATCTTTATGGAGCTCTGCACCTCCCCACCACCCCATCACCATGTGGGCCTGCACCTCCACTCCCATTCAACCCCTGCCCCAGTCTTCCCTCCCCCACTAGCAATTATGAGCCCCCGTCTGACCCCCCAGCACCCCACACTGTCTGTCTCCCCATAGCCCCTGTCTCCTGACCTGACCTGACCGGTGCTGGGAAGAAGGCTCTGCAGGCTCTCTTCCTTTGCTGGCAGGGAGCTGCTGCTGTGTTCTGTTGCAACAAGCACCCTCTGGTGGGCAAAAGGAGGAACCACAGCAACATTTCAGCAGAAGCTTTTCTCTGGGGAAAAAAATTAAAATATGCATGGCTCATTAATTCTGCTCATGCGCGATAGTGCAGAATTCCACCAGGAGTACTGTGAGTTAGTAAAAGAGCAATTCTGTTAGACTCTGGACAAAGTGTCTGTGTATTAAATGCTCCAATACTATGAGCTTCCAGAGACAGTTAAACTGTAACTGAAGAGGGTGCCAGATAAGTCTGTGCCCTGAGAACATGTCTCCACCCCCACAAGATTGGGGCAGTGGCTGGATTTGGTTCTGGTCCCAGAGGCTTAAACACCTGGTGATCTAGGGACCCAGAGGCTTGGATTCCCCTCACAGCAGTCTGGTGAGGGGCTGGCAAGGAAGCCACTGACACCTGGCCTGTGTTAATCCCTGCTGATCCAGGCCTCCAGGTAAAGTTCATGTACTGCAGTGATGAACATACTCAAACACCTAACACCAGGGCTCACTCCTGCGATTCTAGTCCTCACCCCTGCCCCATCCTAGCTCTGCCAAAGCCCCTTAGTCCTGCCCTAAAGGGTGTCTTGATAAGAACTGAGCCTTTCCTCAACAAAACACAATTCAAAGAGAGACACCCTGGTTGGGATACTGAGTCTGAAGGCTCCACACATGATTTTACTTAAAACCTTCAAACCCCTTCCTGCCACCCTCTTTCCCTTTCCCCCTCTAGAGGGCTCCGAGTGCAAACTCTGCCCCAGGGATTGGTTGTTGCATAGAGGAAAGTGCTATTGGGTCTCTAAAGAAGTTAAATCCTGGAAGAAGAGCCTTGAAGACTGTACAGTGAAGAGGTCTCAAATGCTCGTGATCCAGGACCAGGACGAGATGGTAAAGAAAATATAATGCTGAACAAGGATTTGCATCAGCAATAAGTTCAGAAAGAAAATGTTAGGCGGCGGCTCCATTATGTGAAATTTGGATTAATAAAAGCTAAAACAAACCATTCTTTATATTTGGGAGCAGAAAGGGGAAAGTGATAAACAATGCAGCTCCCCAATATTAATGGGTTTTTGGCCTAATAATTTCTTATATTTTAAGTAGAGAAGAACTTGTTCATGTTCATAGTTCAATAGCAAACAGATTTTTTTTTAAACTATAGTGTGAACCCCTTACTCCTACTCTAAGATTCCATTTTCCCAGGGGCAGATGCTGCATTTGCTGTCTGGCTCAGGTCCCCAGAGCAGGGCTGCAGATTTCCCCCAGAGGCATTGTGGGCAGAGCCCCTGAAGCAAGAAGCAGGGTGTAGCTGTGCAGGTGCACACAGGGAATTCTAGCCTATGTTAGTGATTTTACCTAGTCCCTCTGCTTTACACTTCACAGGATTTCATACGGAGTGTTACAAAAGGTGTAAATCATGTTTGGATTGGACTTAACATTACATCCCCTGAGAGGACCTGGATGTGGGTGGATGGCTCCCTAGTCAATCAAACACTGTGAGTGCTGTTTGACCTTTAATGTGGTTATTTTATAATATTGGCAGAAAATCCCTTTACTGTAACAGGTTTCAGACTCACCATCACTGCACCTCCTGCTGGTCACTCGGAGAATTAGCTCAAGTTCAGTTGAGTGCACTGCCTTTTTGGGTGGTGTCTTGCCCATCATCTCTCTTACTGTCTCCACCTTCTCTGGACCAGCATCACTTCTGGACTGTAGCATCCTCTTCAGGGCATGGCCCTCCAGCTGTGCCCCAACTCTGTCCTCCCTCCTTCTGGAGGAACCAGCAGCCCTCAGTCCTCTCATTCACCTCCATGGCAAGCTACAATCTGGATTGACCACTCTCTTCTCTGACAAATGTGTGCAATGGGGGGGGGGGGGGGGAGACCCAGAGCTGCCCACTACTCTGGATCCCAGCCACTATTTAGCAGCCACTCACTACCCCTCCTCCCAGATCTGCTGCCTGTTTTCCTGAGCCACTTCCCCATAGCCCCAGCACTAACTCTGTCCCTGTATCAAGGCCTCGGCCTGGCAGTTGTCAGGCTGGAGCTCCATATCCCATCCCATCCCATCCCATCCCTGCCCTGCCCTGCCCGTGGTTTTGTCCCTCTACAGGCAACTAGTCCTTCTCCCTCAAGCTCCAGGGAAAGACTCAGCTTCTCTCACCCCTGCAGCCCTTTTTATAGGGCCCAGCCTGACCATGATTGGCTGCTTCTAAGTCTCCATCCCATTGGTTGGGTTCTGCGCAGCCTTGCAAAGGCTGCCTTAACCCCTCTTCTCCCTGTGTTTTGCAACTACCCCACTACACTTACTTTCAAACTTGAGTGCTTAAAATTAGTCACCTCAATCCATATTCTGATTAAAAATGTACAACAGGTGATACATCATCCCCTATTAGCCTACTAGGAATTGAAAACCCCCATAATTTATGTCACTGGAAAATTAGTTTCCTTTAAGGGCTTGGCTTTCACATGTAACTTGGCTTTCTGTATAGGTTATGGTTTTTCTACCACACACATATCATAGAATCTAAGCACTAATCTGGTAACCTGAGCATGCAGCACTTGCTCTGTCTCACCAGGATGCCCTGAGCCAATCATCTCCCGGCTCAGAGGAGGCCCAAATGAAATTTTTATTCCACCACTGAGAGGGAAAACACCTGTGTTTGTGTGTGTGTGTGTGTATGTATGTTTGTTTGTTTGAAACCAAAGCCAGACCAAAGCTCGGGGTGTCCTTGTGACACAGATTTAGGGCAATTATCCCGTCTTCTCTGCCTAATTGTTGTTATGGCAACTCCATAAAGCACCAGACCACCCTATCACATTCCTCCAAATGGGTACCTCTTTTGCCTGTGCATACCCACTGCACACAAATGAGGATGAATAGACCTTGATGAATAAATTTAAAGCACCAATACTACATTTTCTTCATTCCACAGGTTCCCAATAACCAACCTTGCTGAACAGAATAGTTGCGGGGTGACGAAGGGGGATCAGATTCATTCTGAAATCTGTGGGGCTGAATTCAAATGGGTTTGCCAGAAAGAAGCCTTCCAGATATAAACAGCATCTTTAAGTATGTGTATTGATGGAACTGAAGTCTAAAGCATCCACAGTGATAATTTGTAACATGATTTTATGTGGTTCTGTGTTTAATCATTTGAATTCTTGGGCCTGTTACTTTAGAAATCAATTTTCAAAACAGGGTCTGTTCTTCAATTTCTTGGTTTTAACAGAAGCTATTATGAATCCCTGAAAAGCCAGACATTTTCGGCTCATCTTGATCTTAATGTGTGTGCACGTATTTTCAGTTGTGAACAGCTGTTTCAAAGCCTATAGCAGAGGCAGGTTGGGACACCCAAGTGCTGTTTTGGTTTGTTTGACAAACATGATTGTTTGAGAACTCTTGCATGTGGGCTAAATTTTTTAGAACTAGCCTCTAAATCAGTTTGCCCAAAATCTTAGATTTAGTTCCTCACGTCTGGTAGTTGTGTTTCCAGTAGACCAGTCTGGTGAACAAATACCATTTATTTACCCAAATCTGAGATTCTGTGCTACCAAAAATAAATTTGGTGGGCAAGTTTAGAGGCAATATTCCCTGAAAAATTGGCTGTAAGGCTTTGAGGTACTATGGGAATCCATACAGGGTAAGATTTTCAAAGGCAGGTAGGGAAGTTGGGCACCCAATTCTAATTGAAAGTCAGTGTCCCTTGAAAATCTCTAAGACCACAGTGTTCCTTTGCATATTATGGGTAGTTTGCAACTTAGCCTTTAAGAGCGGTGAGCTAGTCCACCCCAGTTTATGGGTCTGTAAGTATTTTCTCTCACTCATGGTCTCTGTTTATTCCATATAAATTCTAACAATGTCCTCAGTATTCCTGCTGCGGGGGTGGGGGTGAAGTGACGGGAGGCAGGAGGGGCAGTGTTATCTATGACCCTCACAGAAATATATCCTTGGCAGATTTGTTTTGACTCTGGCTATTCTTCCCAACCAAGATATTGTATATATCCCCCAGCACTGCAGGTCATTTTTGTTTGCTGAAGCAGTGGTTTGACATTGAAATCAGAGCGCTCTTCTAGCTTGTTTGAGATAGGATTTCCCAGGTATCTTGTAGAATTTGTTGCCTATTTGTATCCAAATGTTTTCTGGAGGAGAGATTTTTCATAGTCCAGCAAATTTCTACCTATTTCAGATTTGACATAATTTACTTTAAATCCAGACACTTTTGCAAAGTCCTGAATTTCTTTAGAAACCAATTTTTGGGAAACATTTGGTTTAGATAAACATACTATTAAATCACTTGCATATAATGCTATTTCTCTGATGTTTTCCTGCAAGTTTTATTCCTGTGAAGGGTCCATTGTTCCTTATCCTCTGTGCAAAAGGCTCCATAGCCAGTGCTCAAAATACAGGAGACAACGGACATTCCTACCTAGTCTCTCTGTGTAATTCAAAAAGGGGAGATTTAACATTAACTTGCACAGCAACTTTTGGCTGGTGTAAAAAGCAGTTATCCATTTAAGGAAGGGAGGAGGGAGTACATATATGGGACAGAACTTGAAACAAAGTTTCACACTGTTCTATCAAAGACTTGCTCTGCATCTGGTGATAACAAGAAGAGAAAAGGATCTTTTATTTAAATCTGGAATTATGGATGATTCCAAGTACTCCCCAAATATTGTCTGACATTTCTCTAATGAATCCAGTTTTAGCTGGATTTATATGAGATGACAGCATAGGCTGTATTCAGCTAGCTACTATTTTTGCTAAAGACTTTGTCACGATTTCAGCAGAAATACAGGGTGATAAGAACTGCACAGGCTAAGGTCTTTTCCACCTTTAGGGAGAACCACCAGAATAGCTTCTGTCATAAGTTGTGGAAGTTCCTCCCCTGACAGAATGGCATTGAAAGTACATCTCAAGGGACCCACGAATACAGTGTTTTTCAAATGCAGCCATGACAGCCTCCTGGGAAGAGGTGGGGAGGGGAGCAAAGCAGCGCCCCCTCCCTGCAGCGCCCAGCTGTTGCTCCTGGATGTGCTGCCTTGGTGTTTGCTGGTAGCGCCTCTGCAGACACATGGGATGGGTAGGGTGACCATATGTCCCACCTTGGCTGGAAAGTCCCTTTTTTAAGCCCTAACCCAGGCATCTTGACTTTTTTGGCAAAACTGGTTATTTGTCTTGTTTGCTCTTGACAACTGATCATCAGTTTTTGGTGCTCCCCCCCCCCATCCCACTCACGCACAGAGAGCTGCTAAAGATCAAGCAGGACCAGACTCAGGTTATTCTTATAGTCCCAGCCTGCCCCATAGCAACAGCAGTTCTCCACTCTGCTAGACCTCTCAGCAGTGACTCCAATCCCACTTCTGGTGGATCCTTCAAGTGGAAGGTCCTCCGCAGTAGACTGTATCTCCCTTGGAAACCTGGAAAGGTGAAGCGAGGAAGCCTTCTGCATGATGACTGCTGTTAAGATGGAGCAAGTAGCTGTGTCAGTGGCATCTAGAGAGGCCTGCAATGATATCCTTGCAAGAAGCTGCCCCTCAGCAATGATCGTCTGAAACTGTTCCACTTGATCATTTCAGTGCTGTGACCATTTGTTTGACGGTGTGCTTGTTTGTTCGTTGTTCGAATAGTGTGACTGTTTGACCATGTGGGTGTTTGATTGAAAAGTGTGAATTGGGAGTGTTTTGTTCCAGGTGGGCCTTGAGTGGTTGATTGGAGGGAAGGCTTTGAGCCAGGCCAACTGCTTCGAGCTAGCAGCCTTATAAAAAGGCAGCCAGTTGCTAACTGAGTGAGCAGCGAACTGAGCACTGGCAAACAGAGGAAGTTCGCCTGTGGGGAGTTCGCAGTGTTTCTGCCTTTCAGGCTCTGTGAGCAGTACATACAACATCTGAGGAGCCTGTTAGAAGGAAGACATGGACAGTGAGTGATCAGTTGTTGCTAGATCCCTAGCAATCTAGAGGGATTGCTAGGAAGAGATGAGATCCACCTAGTGAAGAGAGGGAAGAGCATCTTCACAGGCAGGTTTGCTAACCTAGTGAGGAGCGCTTTAAACTAGGTTCGCCGGGGGATGGTGACCTAAGCCCAGAGGTAAGTGGGGGAGTGGGTACCAGGAGGAAACATAAAGAGAAGGGTACAAGATGAGAAGCCTCCTGATTCATACTGAGGAAGTAGGGCAATCGGCCAGTTTTCTTAGGTGCATGTACATGAATGCAAGAAGCCTGGGAAACAAGCAGGAAGAACTGGAAGCCCTGTAACAATCAAGGAACTATGATGTGATTAGAATAACAGATACTTGGTGGGGCAGTTCACATGACTGGAGCCCAGTCATGGATGGGTATAAACTGTTCAGGAAGGACAGGTACGGGAGGAAAGGTGGAGGAATTGCACTGTATGTAAGAGAGCAGTATGATTGCTCAGAGCTCCAGTTTGAAACTGGAGAAAAGCCTGTTGAGAGTCTTTGGGTTAAGTTTAGAGGCGAGAGCAACAAGGGTGATGTCGTGGTGGGCGTGTGCCATAGGATGAGGTAGATGAGGCTTTCTTCAGACAACTAACTGAAGTCTCCAGATCACAGGCCCTGGTTCTCATAGGGGACGTCAATCACCCTGAAATCTGCTGGGAGAGCAATACAGCTGTGCACAGACAATCCAGTAAGTTTTTGGAGAGTGTTGGACACGAGGACAAACGGATATAAGTTGTCAGTCAGGAAATTCAGGCTTGAAATTAGACGAAGGTTTCTAACCATCAGGGGAGTGCAATACTGGAACAGCCTACCGAGGGAAACAGTGGGGGCGAAGGACCTCCATGACTTTAAGATTAAGCTAGATAAGATTATGGAGGAGATGGTATGATAGGATAACGGGCTTAGTCAATAGGTCAATTAAGTGCCACACTGGTAAATTGTACAATGGGTCAATGACATGATATAACCTTTTTCCAGAGGGTATGGCTGGAGAGTCTTGCCCGCATGCTCGGGGTTCAGCTGACCGCCATATTTGGGGTTGGGAAGGAATTTTCCTCCAGGGAAGATTGGCAGTGGCCCTGGAGGTTTTTCGCCTTCCTCCGAAGCATGGGGCAGGGGTCGCTAGCTAAAGGAGTGGGTGGATCGGCTTATGTGGCCTGCATCTTGCAGGAGGTCAGACTAGATGATCATAATGGTCCCTTCTGATCTTGAATTCTATGATTCTATGATTCTATGAACTTCCTGGTACAAGTGCTGGAGGAACCAACCAGGGGCCGTGCTCCTCTTGACCTGCAGCTTACAAACAGGGAAGAATTGGCAAGGGAAGTAGAAGTGGGTGGCAACCTGGGCAGCAGTGACCATGAGATGGCTGAGTTCAGGATCCTGACAAAAAGAAGAAAGGAGAGCAGCAGAATACGGACTCTGGACTTCAGAAAAGCAGACAGACTCCTTTAGGAAACTGATGGGCAGGATCCCCTGGGAGGCTAATATGAGGGGGAAAGGACTCCAGGAGAGCTGGCTGTATTTTAAAGAAGCCTTATTGAGGGTGCAGGAACAAACCATCTCGAAGTGCAGAAAGAATAGCAAATTTGGCAGGCAACCAACTTGGCTTAATAGTGAAATCTTTGGTGAACTTAAAACTCAAAAAGGAAGCTTACAAGAAGTGGAAACTTGGACAGATGACTAGGGAGGAGTATAAAAATATTGCTAGAGCATGCGGGGGTGTACTCAGGAAGGCCAAGGCACAACTGGAGTTGCAGCTAGCAAGGGATGTGAAGAGTAACAAGAAGGGTTTCTACAGGTATGTTAGCAACAGGAAGGTCAGGGAAAGTGTGGGACCCTTACTGAATGGGAGAGGCAACCTAGTGACAGATGATATGGAAAAAGCTGAAGTACTCAATGCTTTTCTTGCCTTGGTCTTCACAGACAAGGTCAGCTTCCAGACTGCTCCACCAGCAACACAGTATGGGGAGGCGGTGAGCAGCCCTCAGTGATGAAAGAACAGGTTAAGGACTATTTAGAAAAGCTGGACATGCACAAGTCCATGGGTCCAGATCTAATGCATCCAAGGGTGCTGAGGGAGTTGGCTGATGTGATTGCAGAGCCATTGGCCATTATCTTTGAAAATTTGTGGCGATGGGGGGAGATCCTGGACAACTGGAAAAAGTCAAATATAGTAACCATCCTTAAAAAAGGGAAGAAAGAGAACCCAGGGAACTACAGACTGGTCAGTCTCACTTCAGTCCCCAGCAAAATCATGGAGCAGGTCCTCAAGGAATCCATTTTGAAGCACTTGGAGGAGAGGAAGATGATCAGGAACAGTCAATATGGATTCACCAAGGGCAAGTCATGCCTGACCAACCTGATTGCCTTCCATGATGAGATAAGTGGCTTTGTGAATATGGGGAAAGTGGGGGATGTGATATATCTTGACTTTAGCAAAGCTTTTGATACAGCCTCCCACAGTATTCTTGCCAGCAAGTTAAAGAACTATGGGCTGGATTAATGGACTATAAGGTGGATAGAAAGCTGGCTAGATTGTTGGGCTCATCGAGTAGTAATCAACAGCTTGATGTCTAGTTGGCAGCTGGTATCAAGCGGAGTGCCCCAGGGGTCGGTCCTGGGGCTAGTTTTGTTCAACATCTTTATTAATGATCTGGAGAAGGGATTAACTGCACCCTCAGCAAGTTCGCAGATGACACTAAGCTGGGGGGAGAGGTAGAGACACTGGAGGGTAGGGATAGGGTCCAGGATGACCTACACAAATTGGAAGATTGGGCCAAAAAAATCTAATGAGGTTCAACAAGGACAAGTGCAGAGTTCTGCACTTGGGAAGGAAGAATCCCCATGCACTGCTACAGGCTGGGGTCCAACTGGCTAAGCAGCAGTTCTGCAGAAAAAAATGTGGGGATTACAGTGGATGAGAAGCTGGATATGAGTCACCAGTGTGCCCTTGTTGCCAAGAAGGCCAACAGCATATTGGGCTGTATTAATAGAAGCATTGCAGCAGATCGAGGGAAGTGATTATTCCCCTCTATTCGGCACAGGTGAGACCACACCTGGAGTATTACATCCAGTTTTGGGCCCCCCACTACAGAAAGGATCTGGACAAATTGGAGAGCGTCCAGCATCCAGCAGAGGGCAACAAAAATGATTAGGGGGCTGGGGCACATGACTTACAAGGCGAGGCTGAGGGAACTGGGGTTATGTAGTCTGCAGAAGAGAAGAGTTAGGGGGGATTTGATAGCAGCTTTCAACTACCTGAAGGGGGGGGGTCCGAAGAGGATGGAGCTCGGCTGTTCTCAGTGGTGGCAGATGACAGAACAAGGAGCAATGGTCTCAAGTTGCAGTGAGGGAGGTCTAGATTGGATATTAGGAAACACTATTTCACTGGGAGGGTAGTGAAGCACTGGAATGGGTTCCCTAGGGAGGTGGTGGAATCTCCATCCTTAGAGGTTTTTAAGGCCCGGCTTGACAAAGCCCTGGCTGGGATGATTTAGTTGGGGTTGGTCCTGCTCTGAGCAGGGGGTTGGACTAGATGACCTCCTGAGGTCTCTTCCAACCCTAATCTTCTATGATTCTATGATCACCTGGGAGATGTTCAATAAAGATGTTTTATTTAGAATAACTAATATGGTTGCATCTTGCCATAATGACTTGGTATTTAGTGATCCTAAATTGTAGGGTCACTGATTAATATGATTTTCATCCAAAGAAATTCAGTCCTTGTCATAGCGTGTTGATTTAGCATGGTGCTGTCTTCATAGGCAGTGGGCGGAGCCCCCCCTTTGGGGAGGCTAGACCCCAGCTCTGCCGCTTCCACCCATGCCACCACCATGGCCTGAGACACAAGCCCCACCCAGAAAAACCCTGGGCACCCCCCCCCCCACATGCCCAGCGGTGCCCTGGGCCAGTTGTGCCTCACCTCCCAGCCCCAGACCCCAAGCTGTGTATTTTCCCAAAGATGCTTTTGCTATGCCCCATGCAGGTTTCAGGACAGCTGAGAAGGTGGCATTTGCTACTCAGCTTCCTGGGGTCCTCAATCATCTCTCTGGAGTCTGCAACTCTCTTAATGAGATCTTGAAACTGTTTGAAGTCATCTGCCATAGTTGGTGGGGGAGGCATAACAGCTTCGTCTGGAAAGGATGAAGAAGTGTTAGTTGTTGGAATAATCTCTTTGTCGAGCCTCACTTCCTGTTCCTCAAATGTCTCCTCTTGTGGATCAGGAGGTCTGGATAGAGAAGCTGAAGAAGATTGCTTTCCCCTATCCCAATGAGCAGCCCTAGAGACCCTAGCGAACTGGCGCCTATAGGCCAGCCATGGGTTCCAGTATGGGCACTGAGGTGAAGCAAACTATTTATTTTTAGAAAAGGAAAAGGGGAGTATTATCACCAACTATCAAAACCTTTATGAACTAAGGCTAATAATTCTAAAGGAAAGGACAACATAGATGAGGCAATCTCAGATCGGATGATGTTGAGGCTCCATCTCAGGCCAAGGCAGTTGAGAAGGAACTGAGGCTGAATGGACACTGCTACCTAAAATCTCCAATCTGAGGTGCAGGGGAAAATATAGCTAGAGTGGAGCACCGACAGAGACACTACTCAAATAAGAATATGGCTTTTCCATCATCAACTCTATCTAATTCAAGTTATATAGTCTGAAATATGCAGTGCATTGTGTCCTTCAGCCCTAGAGCCCATAAAACCTGAATTAAATGATCAGATTTTCAACAGTGGTGGGGAGAGACAGAGAAGGTATGGCAAAACGTACAGAAAGCCCAGGTTAAGAGACAGCAGCTAGGCAAACTCTGCCTAATGCCTCTCAAAGGCAATTAAAAAAGCAAAACAAATTTTTTTTATTTCTTATCTATGACGTAGAAGGACGGTTACACTTCAGCTCAACCCTAATAAATAGGCAGTGGTATGCTGAGAGAAGCCACTCCAGATAGAAGTAGTAATGCTGATCTCTTCAAGTGAGGTGGTTGTCTTACTTTGTGAAACACAACATCTAGAGTTCAGTGTAGATCACTGGACACTTCTAGATGTCTGAACTGTATCCCTAAGTAATGGCTAGGGCCAGTGGTTTCTGGAAATTGCAGCTACTGCCATTCCCTCCCCCCCCCAAATCACCTTTCATTTCCATAATTGCTGATCAGAGGCAACATGGAGGCATGGCACGTGAGGTCATGTGCACACACATACCCCATTTCTGCCAGGAGACACTTGACTCCTCCCCAGGCACTGGACAGAGGGGCTGGCTGCTGTTGAGACCAACTTCTCCCTTCTTCATGCAGTCTCAATGCAGTTCCCTCACAGCTAGAGCCTCTCCCTGACTCTCCTGCACACCGATTCCTTCTGATTTTCCACCTCATGCTTCGTCTGTTCACTACCAATGCCTAAAATGGTTAAGATTGAAGATAAATTAAAGAATTTGGCAAAGATGTGCTCCATGTGAACGGAGGGAAGCTATTTTGTACAATTTGCAGCAAAGATCTTGATCATCTTAAAAAGGACCACCTACTCGACCACATGAGCGGTCCACATCACGTACAGCAAAGGAAAAAAGAAAATGAAGGGCAGAGAGTGGTGACATCCCAGCAAGAAAGTCTCAGCTCACAATTACAGTAACTCCTCACTTAACATCCTTCCGCTTAACGTTGTTTCAAAGTTACGTCGCTGCTCCATTAGGGAACATGCTCGTTTACAGTTGTGCAATGCTCCCTTCTAACGTTGTTTGGCTGCCTGCTCTATCCACTGCTTGTAGGATTCTCTGGAAGAGCAGCGACTTTACAAGGAAGCATTGCACAAGTTCTTCTCTGCCTCCTCCCTCCCAGCACTACCCCCGCTGCCAACTGTTTGGCAACAACTTAGGACTTTCTGGGAGGGAGGGTGAGGAGCGGGAATGGGCATGCTCCAGGGAGGAGGTGGAATGGAGGTGGGAAGAGGCAGGCCTGGGGTGGAGCAGGGACGGGAAGATGCGGGCCTGGAGCATCCCCTGGCAAAGTCGGTGCCTGTTCTTGTGAGAAGCTGCCGCTGCTACTACGCAAGATGCGTCTTAGCATCCTTGTCTGCCTCATTGTCTGCCTATGTGGGGTAAGCCAGGGGCACCTCTCAACCACAGTACAGTATATAATGCCTTTTGTCTGGGAATTGGAACCTAACCCCCCACCCCCATTTACATTAAATCTTACAGGAAAATTGGATTAGTTTAACATCATTTCACTTAAAGTCGCATTTTTCAGGAACAGAACTACAATGTTAATCAAGGAGTTACTGTACCGGTGTGCTTGCAGGACAACATGAAAATCAGAAATACGGGGAAAAGGTAGTACAAGACCGAGTGGAGGCCTGAGTGACCCAGGGTGCCTAGGGGCAGCACTCACTGGAAATGTCAATGTCAGGGCAGGCTGCAAAAGGGAGAACAGATATTCCCAAGACTGGTGGGTAACACTGATGTTAAACTCCACAACCAGTGACAAACTGTGCTTCTGATCCCCACACTATCAAGAAGTTACAAAAATCACAGCCCCTCGATTGCATTCCAGTTCTCTGGCTCCAGTACAGTGAGAAGTTATTTTAAAACTCTGCTCACATATACAAAATGTTCTTCTGACCCCATGAGGTAAGCCAGTGGCAGATTTAGAGTTAGTGGGGCCCTGTGCCCAGCT
The DNA here is from genome assembly GCF_020497125.1 of Mauremys mutica. Lineage (NCBI taxonomy): Eukaryota > Metazoa > Chordata > Testudines > Geoemydidae > Mauremys > Mauremys mutica. The sequence goes on from NC_059083.1 coordinate 477,849, forward strand.
TAATTTTTCTCTCTGCCCCCTGCCATTTTTTCCATTCTTTTTCTCCATTCTCCTCCTGGGGCTCAGGGCTGGGGGTACAGAGTCTGGCAGGGAGTTAGGGTGTGGGAGGGGGCTCAGGGTTGGGGTTGCAGGATGCGGGAGGGGGCTCAGGGAATTAGGGTGTGGGAGGGGGCTCAGAGCTGGAGCAGGGGGATGGGGTGCAGAGCGCTTACTTGGGGCAGCTCCTGTATGGTGTGTGTTGGGGGGTGCACTGCAGGCACTGCCCCCTGCGGCTCCCATTGGCTGGGATTCTCTGAGCTGCCTTCCCCCACCTCCCAGGCAGGGCCAGAAGCAGCCCCATAAGCCCTGCCCCCTTTCTGAATCTGGCCCTGCAAGCATGGACTGGAAGACTCAGGAGGAGCAGGGGCAGCCCCAGAGAAGTGGCAGTTTCCCCTTCAAAGCACCACCTCTCTCCGGCTGACTGCACGGCTGCCCTGTGCTCCTCCTAAGTCCTCCAGCCCACGCCTGCCGCCACCCACACCTCCCGCCTACTCCCCTGAGACTGCAGGTGAGCTTAGCTTCCCTCCCTGCTCTCTCCTGCCCCGCACAGCTTCTGCCCCCGCAGGCCCCCCCCCCCGAGTGCCCCTGTTGTTGGGGGGGGCCATGCCAGGGCACTGTGTGTTTCATGGTAAATCCACTCCTGGGGTAAGCCACATTAGCAGGTCAATATGAGTTTGCATCTTACCCAAAATACCACACTGTCAGCCACTCCTTTAGCATCTAAAACTAAAGGTTTATTATAAAGAAAAAAAGAAAGGACAAGACAGTTGTTAAATGGTAAAACAGGCACATACATACAAAGGAGTTCATATATCATGTTCCTAGCAGTTCTGGTGAATTTCCAGTCTCTCTGGAACACATCCACAGCTTGGATGGGTCATTCCATCCTTTGTTTAGAGCTTCAGTTTGTAGAGAAGTTACTCCAGAGCTAAGAACCAGGAATGAAGACTAAATGGAGATGAAGATGCCTTTTACAGATTTAAAAATTTTATTAAGATGATGTTAAAAAAAAGTGAACCGAGTTTGAGCATAGAAGTTTCTGGTTATCAGGGAATAATGTACAGATTATCAAGGGTGCAAAGTCTGGTTTAAGATCGGATGGCATAAGGAATACATAATTTGCAATATTCCCGATTGGGGTAAAAGGTTGATGGGTACTCGCCGCGATGTTCCTTACCGTGGCATTGGGACATGTCAGCAGGCAGAAGGCGTAGGTGATCACTGCGACGTCACATAGGTCAGCCATGCGGGTGACAATGGTGCCGCCATGCCTGTGGGCGATGTAGACCAGCTCGTTGCTGGCTCTCTGGGGAAGGAACAGCCACTTCTTCACCAGCTGCCGGATGATCTTGTCTGCCTTGTTGAGGGGCACCTTCGCCACGGCGGATCCCCTTAGGATGAATGAAATGCGGAGGATCAGGAAGGTGTTCAGGGCGTTTATCTTCTGCCACAGTGCCAGCAGGGAGGCATCAATCTTGGCGGCGTCCTGCCAAATCTCCTGGATGGTGTCCTCGGGTGTCTGCCGGAAACGGAAGCCTGTTGGAGTGCCCAGGCGCTGGTATGCCTGCCCCTCTGCCAGGGGGATGACAGGCTCACCCTGGATCTGGAACCCCGTTGTCTGTATTGAGTCCCTTTTGCTGCCGTCAATGTGCAGAGTTGCGCACTTCTTCGCATTGAAGTAGAGGCCCATCCAGTCAGTAGCTTGGCTGGTGGCGTCTAGCATACCTTGGAGGCTTTCTGGGTCGTCCACAGTCAGGACCAGATCGTCCGCGTAGGCCAGAATGCGGATTTTCTTGCCGTGCAGGTCGAAGCTAGTCGAGCCGCTGGAGATGGCTCGGATGAGCGGTTCCATGGCCAGGTTGAAGATTATGGGGCTAAGTGGGCATCCCTATTTCACGCCACGGCAGATGGGGATGGCGTCCGTCTCTCCGTCCGTGGCGCGGATGGTGGTGGTGCAGTCCTTGTAGAGGCCCCAGAGGATCTGGAACACAAGCTGCCCAGCACATGGCCTGCAAGCCTTAGAATTCTGTCCATATGCATGTCCCTGCATGCCTGCCTTGCTGACTCATATAATGTGTATATCCCCCTTTCAAAGGGTTCATTGTATAGTTGATATCCCTTGATGAGCCATCAAGCAGGCTAGGCAGTGCTGATGCCAATCTGGGGGCGTCACCCAGATGCACAGCACAAGTTTGTAATACAGATATACCCTACATGTCTGTAACTCATAATACAAAGGTGATACAAACATATAAACAAGATCATCATACTTGGCAAATTATAACATTTTCACAGATACCTCACACAGCACATCTACCATAATTCATTGCAATTTTACAATATTGGTATTCATAATATCCTAAAGCATCACCCTCCCACATGCAAAATTGATGCAGAAAGGGATATCTCTAGCCACTGCTGAATGCATCTGAAGAATTTTCCATTCTTGGTCTTGTACTATTACACTTTTAGTTTACATCACAGGTATTAGTGTACAACAGAAACAGATTATCAAAATCATGCCTGACAAAATCAAGGTCTTCATATACAGCTACTTTCATCAAAGTTATACACATTGTATGTTTTTACCAGGGTTGACATCAAAATCAATTACATCAGAGAGCTTAACCAGGTGTGTGTTAATAGATATGGGCAAATATTCCCCCTCACTTATCAGCCAGGTAGTTTGTATCCACCCAGACACTAGCTTTCAAATTCTCATCATTATGCACACCCAAAAATTTCATTTCCCTTCTCAGAGTGAGCTCCTCCTCCTCATCAGCAGGATTGGATCCTTTCCCCTGTTCCCCCGCCCTTCTCCGCTTTCACAGCCGTTGAGATCCGAGGACCCTCTTCCACCTGATCCACTGTTGAGGACTTGGGGGACTGGACTGTGCTTTGTCTGGGACCTTCCCTCAGACCTGTTTGCCTTGGGAGCCCTCCCAGGAACATAAAGCCCCCAACAACTTAGCTCTGAGGATCAATAGAACACACAAGCCTCTTCACCACAACAAGGTGACAGTCCCTGAAGAGGAACATTGAAGCCTAGGACTCTCACTCAATATTGAGAAGACTAAAATGCTTTATCAGCCTGCTTCAGGCCTTGCTAATGACCCACCACAAATCACCATCGAGGGTCAGACTTTGGAGACAGTTGAGCACTTTTGCTACCTTGGTAACCAACTTTCTCGAAACATGAAAATCGACAGTGAGATCCAGCGCACAAGTGCTTCCTTTGAGAAATTGTTCTGATGTGTTTTCACGGACCGTGACCTATGGCAGGACACCAAGATCCAGGTCTATATGACAATTGTTATTCCTACACTCCTTTATGGATGCGAAACCTGAGTGACCTATCAACACCTCAAGAGTCTGGAGAGGCACCACCAACAATGCCTCCGGAAATCTCCTAACCAACAAACTGTTGCATTCCACAAGCAAAAATGAGGGGTCTGGTGGCACCTTAAAGATTAACAGATTTATTTGGGCATAAGCTTTCGTGGGTAAAAAGCCCCCTTCATCAGATGCCCCCCTCCGATACTTTCCACAAGCAGTGGCTCATCACACTGAGCTACTTTAAGCACACCACTTTTACCTGGTTCAGATGCACTTTTACAAACTTCACTTGCCAGCAATCCATCACCCACCAAAAATCTGCCTTTCCCCATCATCAGTTAGGGCTTTAACCTGCTTAAACACAGACAAGTCATACATCCCCACTTCACAAATCTCCATTAGTTACAGATATCGCAGAAGATTCACATTCATACGCTCTCTGGGACCAGGTTATGACATCAACCTGATTAAATATAGTTACCATGTCATTACCAAACAATATACCAGCATTCTTATAAACTGAACAGATTCTATCTTCATCTTTGCTGTAGAGAGGCGCTGCGCTGGACTGCCAAAATGACACAGATTCTGCTGTTCTTTCATTATTTTGACTTGGAGTTTAAGTTTGGCAAGTTCTGTTTCAACTTCCAATAGTTCCATTAGCCTCCTGTAATATTCTTTGTCTCTCTCTTCAGCTCACTTGGTTCCCTCCTCAGCTTCTTTTTTCCAGCTAGGCCAAGGCTTGCTTCTTCAAAGTTCTGCCATTTCCCTCTCATGCTGATGACACTGGCTATCTCTCAGGACTTGAAGTTTTGACTGTGCATCACTCATTGTGACTAACACTTCAACGTTTAACACTCTCAGGCCTGGTCTACACTGGGGGGGGTGGGGTGTCGATGTAAGATACACAACTTCAACTACGGGGATAGCATAGCTGAAGTCGAAGTATCTTATTTTGACTTACCTCCCATCCTCACGGCACGGGATCGATGGCCACGGCTCCCCCTGTTGGCTCCTCTAC